>NC_081323.1:90794997-91107305 GCF_026419965.1 Kogia breviceps
GCTTTAATGTCTAGGGTTCCTGGGCAAACACGCCTGCATTCCAGCGGGTGGGCGTAGCTGCTGGGAGGTCAGCAGGAATATAAATTATCTTTCAAAAGAAGCGCCTTTCTCGAGGCCGGCGGGGTCTGACGGGGTCTGAGACGGCTCGGCTCGGGCCGGGGGCTGAGCTGAGCTGAGCATGCTGCCACGCAGGCGTCCAGACCTGCCGCAAGCGGACACACAGGGCCCCAAGACTCCTAGGTTCTGCCGCTGACCCCCAGGACGCCGTGTCCCCTCCGTGGCCGCCAGCCGGCTGTGCAGGAGCCCCATCTACGCCCTCTTGGTTCAGTTATGATGTGGTCTTGGGTCCCAGCCCTGTGGGGCTCTTTGCCGGATGGAGGGGCCCTGGGGTGTCTCTGCGCTTCTGTGAGGGAGGCAGGGAACCTCCAGGATTCCAGATTCGAGACTGGCAGCCTCTTTAGCGCTGGTCTGGCCCTGAGCCACGGAGAGCCTATGGGGAGTCTGAGGCCGGGTCGGGGGGCAGTGCCGAGGTCCTCTCACCACGTCAGCCGATCGATGTCTGCTCGCGTAACTGTCACAGAATCCTGTGGGGCAGGAGTTAAGACACCCCATTGTCCAGATGAGGAAACTGAGGCTCAGAGAGGGTGAGCCGGCTCGGGGCACGTGGGTACGGAGTGAGGGGTGGGATTTGAACCTGGGGCTTCTGAACCCACTCGACGTTCAGGTCTCCCGGCTCCCCCCGTCCCGTGGGTCTGGATGAGGCCCAACCTCATGTGTACGGTTAGGACGGAGACCCCGGAGGGGGAGGTGCGGGGAGGTCTGGGCCATGAACGGCGGCCGCCGCTCAGGCCCTTTCTTGTTCGAGGGGCTTCCGGGATCTCCTTTTAGGAGTTCAGAGTCACTTGGGGAATTTGGGAATGTGGAAAGGGTCGGGGCGTGAAGCCCTTCTGAACACCTGCTTCTCCGTGTCTCCCCCTCCCACAGGGCAGCACGCTGAGGAAGCGCAGGATGTACGAGGAGTTTCTCAGCAAGGTCTCCATCCTGGGTGCGTGCCCCCCACCTGGCCGCCCGGGGATGCGGCCCAGCTGTTCCCACGTGCCGTGCAAGTTGGGGACACACATGCATGCTCACACCTGTGCAGTGCACCCCCACACACATGCACACACACACAGATGCATCGTGTATGCAGGCACGTGCCTGCCCACACACACACACACACACACACACACGCACGCACGCACACTGTGTCTGCCCTCCATCCATCCGTGCTTTGCATGTCCGTCTCTCTACCATCAACGCCATTCTCTCCACGTCGGTCCGTTTGGAGCTGTGTCGAGCGTCTTTCCCGACCTGTTTGGGTTTTCCTCCATGGGGGTTCTCGTGTGCCCCCTGCTTTTCTTGTCCTGGGATGTGAGAGACACGTCGGCCACATTTCCGTTGACTGCCGGGAGCGTCAGCAGGGCTCTCTCCAGCAGAAGTTTCTCAGCGTTGTGAAGTTGCTTTGACATACACGACAGTGACGTATCATTCTGGACCAGCCAGCCCGGTAGAACTTTTGGCAGCGATGCAGGTGTTCCGTATCTGTGTGGAGCACTTGAGAATTTTAATTTTATGTCCTTTTAATCAGTTGGAATATGAATCAGTGTGTGTCTAGCAGCTACCCTTAAGGACAGGGAGGGGGACCCGCTTGGGAAAGTGAGTGATGTCTAAGTGCTAAGGCCCTGGGAACCGTGGGAGATAACCGTCCAGCAGGGGTTCCTGCGGGAACATCACAGCCTTCAGAACCCCAGGCTGGACTTCTGGGTGCAGGTGGTGAGTGAGGCTTACTTAGCCTTCTTTTCTAAGAACCTTTGGAGTGAGAGGGAGGAGATGCAGGTGCGCTTTCGTGGGTGCAAAGGCGTCAAGGAGACCAGGACACACGGTGGAGCAAAGACAGCCTCTTCAATAGGGGTGCTGGGAAAGCTGGACGGCTGTGTGGAAAAGAATGAAGTTAGAACACTCCTAACACCACACACAAAAGACCCCTCAAAATGGATTAACGACCTAAATGTAAGACCAGACACTATAAAACTCCTAGAGGAAAGCATAGGAAGAACACTCTTTGACATAAATCACAGCAAGATCTTTTTGGCTCTGTCTCCTAGAGAAATGGAAATAAAAAACAAGAATAAACCAATGGGACCTAATTAAACTTAAAAGCTTTTGCACAGCAAAGGAAACCATAAACAAAACGGAAGAACGACCTACAGACTGGGAGAAAATATTTGGAAGTGATACTACTGACAAGGGATTAATTTCCAAAATATACCAACCGCTTATGCAGCTCAATATCAAAAAAACCCACTCAAAAAATGGACAGAAGATCTCAACAGACATTTGTCCAGTGAAGACATACAGACGGCCAACAGGCACGTGGAAGGGTGCTCAACGTTGCTAATTAGTCGAGAAAATGCAAATCAAAACCACCATGAGGTGCCACCTCACACTGGTCAGGATGGCCGTCATCAAAAGGTCTACAAATAACAAATGCTTGGACAGGGTGTGGAGAAAAGGGAGCCCTCCACTGTTGTTGGGAATGTACGTTGGTGCAGCTACTAGGGAAAACGGTATGGAGGTTCCTCGAAAACCTAAAAATCGAACTACCATATGATCCAGCAATCCCACTCCTGGGCGTATACCCAGACAAAACTATGATTCGAGAAGATACATGCACCCCAGTATTCCCAGCAGCACTAGTCGCTATATAGCCAAGACACGGAGACAACCTAAATGTCCATGGACAGATGAATGGATAAAGAAGATGCGGTGTGTATATATATACACAGTGGAATACTACTCAGCCGTAAAAAAGAATGAAATAATGCCACTTGCAGCAACATGGATGGACCTAGACATGATCCTACGAAGCAAGAAAGTCAGAAAGAAAAATACCACATGGTATCACTTATGTGTGGAATCTAAGAAAAATGATGCAAGTGAACTTACTTACGAAACAGAAAGAGACTCACAGACACAGAAAACAAACTTATGGTTACCAAAGGGGAAAGGGGGGGGGGATAAATGAGGAGTTTGGGATTAGCAGAGACACACCACTGTATATAAAATAGATAAGCAGCAAGGTCCTACTGTAAAGCACAGGGAACTATACTCAGTATCTCGCAATAACCGATAAGGGGGAAGAATCTGAAAAAGGATATATATATATGTGTGTATATATATATACATAATATGTGTATATACACCTGAAACGATCACATGTACTTCAGTTAAAAACATGGTTAATTAAAAAAGAGACACAGACATGGATGTTCATTTCAGCAATTCCTACAATGACAAGAAAGTAGAAACGACCCCAAATCTGTCATCGCAGGAAGGTCCTCGCGACCGGGTGTCCGTGTGGTGCAGGTTTATGCTCCAGTAAAGCGCACGGACTAGGTCTCCACGTGTCAACACGTTTCGACATGGATCTCGGACACAGAAGATGGCGCAGATGACGGTGCGTCTCTGCACAATTTTGGCAGCGCTGGGTCGTGTTTGCGCAGCTGTGTTACAGGAAAGGGGTAAGACCACCTATGGGGCGGAAACTCACCAAACCCTTTAAGATTGAAACAGAAAAAATCCACCAAATCCTTAATCGTCGTGACAGCCTCTGCGGAAGGAGAGAGAATTCAAATGGAGACCAAGGGACTCGGCTTTCTCGTTAACGTGGCGAGTCTGTGAGGAATAGCTCTGAAGCAAACACGACCCAGTGGCCCCGTGATTTCATTCAGGACAGATGCTGGTGGTGGCGTTCATTCCACTTTTCTGATTATTTGTTTCCCAAATTACAAAAAGAAGGACACGACTGCTTGGGACGGCTGACGTGGGGGTGGTGTGAGGGGGTGGGGGAAGGCGGGGGGCAGCCGGGCAGCAGCGGGGTCAGGTCCCCCGGCAGAGGACGCGGTGCAGGCCTGGGGGACGGATGTGGAGATGCCCTTGCTGCGGGACGGCCGCCCCCCCGGTGCCTCCCTCCCGGGCCCTCCTGCTCCAGGGAGGTAGGAGAGGCAGCTCAGGGGACCTGCCCTGACCCTATTTCAAGGGGAAAAGCAGGCTTCAGGCCTCCAGGCGGGAAAGGGGGGTCTCCTGGGAGGGGAGCCGGAGTCAGGCTCGGGGCTGGGCGGCAGCGGCCGTGAGGCAGGGCCCGAGGGTCCGCATTCTCCCGAAGCGTCGGCCGGGCGCGTGTGCCTGCCCCTTGGCTGCCGCTGACCGAGGGCTGCCTTCTGTGTCTCTTCTGCGGGGTGTCCGCCACTTTCCCTGGCAGTGTTGAGACCCCCCTCCAGGAGGGCGGCATTGGGAGGGGCCCCACCCGTCCAGTCACCGTTTTCCCACCCGAGCCGACCGTCCACACCCGGGGCCCAGGGATCTGAACACAGTAAAAAATGCCCCCAAAGCTTCCGCTTCGGAAATCGGGGCCAAGGAATCGCCCCGATCTCTGTCTCTTCCGACAGTTCTCTCCCGGGATTTACGCTGCCGAGGGTAGAAGCTCTGACTCTCCGACCTCCTCGGGACTGGGGTTCCAGGTCTCAAATGCAATAGAAAAACCCACCGCTCAATCGGGAGGAAGTGGACTTCCTAAGCCCAAGGCTGTAAAATCAAATGCCTCTCATCGCCCTGGAGGGAAACCAAGTAGCAGTCACACGTTTACCGGCACCGGCTTCCACCTCGGCACCAACCGTGACCCTCCAAAGTCACCTGCGTCTTCGTCCCGAGGTGGCCAGGCCGGCCTCCTGAGGGTGCCCGGGGTCTGGGTCACGGGGCAGCTCCCGTCTGGGATGGAGGCTGCTGGACCAGCGTGCTGGCAGCGGCTCCAGGATCTGCTGCAGCCCCGGGGTTGGTCAAAAGCGTGTCCTTTTCAGCGTGTGGCCCTGGCAGGAGTTTCCAAGCAGAGAAATCCCCCTCCTAATCGACATCTAAAATAAATGCTTTGCTTTGTATTTTTAGCGGCTGACCTACATAAGTGCAGCTGATAAGCATAGCCCGGGAAAGTTTCTTTGGCCAAAAAAGAAACAGTTAGTCAGGCAATCATTAATTTCTTATAAAAGGAGCATGCTATTATTATTTTTCCTTCCTGAGGGCTGGGGGTGGATAAGGATGGGGAAGGGAAGGCGTGAGAAAGGGTGGAAAGGTACCAGAATTTGCAAATATCCAAGTAAACTTGCCATTGGAATGAAGTATTTTGACCTAAAATAATGGAAGGTATACTACACCTCTCTCAACGTAAGTGCAGTTGTATATGCTCTTTGACTGGCACTGAACGGTGTCTTATGAACAGGGAATTGCTTCAGCCTCTGAATTATTTAAACCCCTTAGTAGCCCTAGTGCTGAGCTGTGATTATATTGTTTGCAAAAATATAGGCGGCCCCGTTCTTTTGAAGATAACAAAGGCATTTCATCCTGAGTTAACTTGGACTCAACGCCCAGTGCCTGTCGTTTACGTTAAACCTATGACGTAGGTTAGAATCACTCCCGGTTCTGAATACCTGTCCACCCGCTGAGCCGTGTACACCCTGGGCCCAACTCACTTGTGAAACTACCCGGGCCTCCTGCACGGAAATTCGCTTTCTGTTTTGTTCATCCCGTGATGTAGCAAAGCCTCATCACCCTGGGGCTGGCCATGTGGGCGTCTGCTTAGATTGTCTGGGCTGGGGAGCTGGCCCCCGTGACCCCCCCGCCCCGTGTCCCCTGCTGCAGTGTCCCTGGAGAAGTGGGAACGTCTGACTGTGGCTGACGCCCTGGAGCCCGTCCAGTCTGAGGACGGAGAGGAGATCGTGGTCCAGGGGGAGCCTGGGGACGACTTCTTCATCATCACGGAGGTGAGTCCGGCCGGAGCATGTGGGGAGGGCTCTGCGCGGCGCCCGGCCGGGGAGGGCCGCCCGGGGGTGGGGGGCGCCCGCTCTGCACGTGCCCCTCCCCTGGGGACCGGCCATCCCCGATCCCAGGCGCTCCGTTCCCCCACTGCCGTCATCTGGCGTGCGGCCGGCCCCCCACGGGGTATCCCCGCCCTTGAGAACCGCGGGGTCTCCTCTGAGGAAGTGGGTCGGGTCCCCGAGCCCGCACGCGTGCGGACGTCGCACGGACTGAGCGCGCCAGGCGTGCTGGTGAACGCGGGGATCCGGCCGCCGCCGGGGCGTGGGGGGCGCCCTGAGCCGGAACCCGGCGTGACGAGTGCATCCTCCTGGGGGCGATGTGTGGGTTGGGGGCTCGTGGCATCTCTCTGTGCCCCGTCTTACAACTGCGTGTGACGGTCCGTGGTCTCCAGTTAAAAGTTTAATTTGGAGGATTGGCACCAGATTTCTCCACCTGGACCCGCGTGAGTCACCGTCCCCTCCCCCACCACCGCGACAGCTGGCTCTGGGCCGTAATCCGAGGCCGCCACGCTCAGCCTGTCACTGATGGGGGCGAGCAGCTGTGTGACCGCTGTGTCCCCCCCGCCTGGGGCTGCGCCTAGGCTGTGGGACCCTCCCATGACACAGACCCAAAACTATGTGAGTTTGGCTCACTTCCGACTTCCCTGGCCCTCCTGGCGGGAAGAATTTATGTCGCCTGCCCGGGAAAGCACATGCTCCAGCCGCACGGTTTGCTGTCGGAGAACAGGAGCCTTCAGCGCGGCAGAGGCTGGGGCTGTCGAGTCTGAAAGCCCACTCTGGTCGCGGCCACGGCCGCAGAGGGGGTCACTGTGCCGTCCAGGGAGAGTGGTGCCGGCCTTGGGGTCGGTGCAGAGAAAGGAAGTGACAAAGGCTCAACCCCTGGTGACATCTGGCCGACAGCGCCGGACTTGGAGCCACTTTCTCGGTTTAAAACAACAGAAGCGACTTGCCAGGCTGCTGCTGTCGGCGGGGACGCTCCGGGTCCCGCTGGCTGGCGCCTGCCCGCCTCTGCGCCTCAGTCCACAAACACAGTCCCGCCCTGTGACCCGCGAGTTCCGTGGGGACTTCCTCTGGGCTCCCGCAGCAGCCCCTCCTAGGAGGGCGTCCCTGCGGTTCTTCCCGGCACCTGCCTGCTGATCACGCAGGAAAGATCTGGAAGGCTGTGGGGTCAGCAGAACCACCTTGGGAGGGTCTTGATGGCGCCAGCAACAGAGCTTTACAGTGTGCATTTGGGAACCAGGACCTTGGTCACCTCCCGGTCCACATCTCGGCACTGAGCCTGGGGCGGGAGGGCCTTTGGGGTTGCAGCTGAATGAATGATGGACGTGGTTCCCACCTGAGCCCCGGGGCTTGGGGTGCTTCTGCAGGAACCCCACGGAGGGATCCACCCACAAGCAGCATTCCCGTCCTGGGGTGGGTGACTCATTCAACAATGTTTCTAGAAAGAAAGGGGAAAAACCACAGAACAAATTATGATTCCTGCCAGCCAGGTCTCCCCTCCGTAGACCTGAGAGGCCACAAACCCTGCGTTTCAGCTCCTGCCCCGGCCGTGACCTCAGAGAGGTCATCCCAAAGGCTCACGCCTGCTCCCCACAGAAGTGAGCCCTTGGGGTGAAAGTTACGACTTAGAACATTTCCGGGGCTTTGCTCTCAGGACTTTGAGGGAACTGTGGTCCCTCCAGGTCTGTTTTTTTTTTTTTTATCTCAGATCCTCCTGCAAAGATAGCCAATGTCTAGCTCATGGTTTCTGGAAGACCTTCCAGCAGAAAGTTGCTCATGCTGTCCAAATGCAGCTAAGCCTGCCGTCGGACGCAAGGGGTGTTGGGGTTTGCACTGGCCTGCACCGTGTTGTTTTTAAAAAAACGTTTGAATTATTGTCACTATTTAAAAATCAGGGGACTTCCCTGGTGGCACAGTCGGTAAGAATATGCCTGCCAAGATGCAGACCTACTAGAGAATGGACTTGAGGACACGAGGAGGGGGAAGGGTAAGCTGGGACGAAGTGAGAGAGTGGCATGGACATACATACACTACCAAACGTAAAATAGACAGCTAGTGGGAAGCAGCCGCACAGCACAGGGAGATCAGCTCAGTGCCCTGTGACCACCTAGAGGGGTGGGATAGGGAGGGTGGGAGGGAGACACAAGAGGGAGGGGATATGGGTATATATGTATACGTATAGCTGATTCACTTTGTTATAAAGCAGAAACTAACACACCGTTGTAAAGCAGTTATACTCCAATAAAGACGCTAAAAAAAAAAAAAAAGAAGAAGAATCCGCCTGCCAATGCAGGGGACACGGGTTTGAGCTCTAGTCCGGGAAGATAACCGCTTGCTGCGGAGCAACAAAGCCCATGTGCCACAACTACTGAGCCCGTGTGCCGCAACTACAGAAGCCCGCGCGCCTAGAGCCCGTGCTCCACAACAAGAGAAGCCACCGCAATGAGAAGCCCGCGCACCGCAATGAAGGGTAGCTCCTGCTCGCTGCAACTAGAGAAAGCCCGTGCCCAGCAGCAAAGACCCAACGCAGCCAAAAAATAAATAAAATAAAATAAAATAAAAATCAGGTATCTTACATGAAAACCTGGATCTCTTCTTCTTGAACATCTGGATCTGGCCACTTTGGATCTGCATCCCTGCCTGGCTGCACCCAAGAGGCGGCTGCCCCGGTGGTGACCTGCTCCCCACTTGGCCCCAGTCCTCACCCAGCCCCCTTGCCTCACCGGCGGGCTCTGCACACACTTGCGGGCCATTGAGTTTGCAGCCTCGGTTTTGACGGTTTTGAGGCCGAGGGAGCGAGCAGCCCCGGCCGACACAGTCAGTCGCCCGTTATTCTCTGGGGCCAAGGCCACGGGTAGAAAACCTGTGAAGCTGTGTGAAAGACGGGGGTCAGCGGGGGTTCCTCACAGAGCTCCCAGGGACTGTGACAATGGGAGCTTCGAGTGTGAGCCCCGCGGCTGTGCCGTCTGACGTCCCCTGTGAGGTCCTTCCCCAAGGACACGCAGGCAGCAGGCGGTGGATCCCAGACGCGGCCGTGTCTTGCCCCTGCCTCCCTGCTCCGGACCCGCCCCTTTGCTCTGGGAGTGCTGGGCCCTCACTGTGGGCGTGAGCGTGTGTGCGCACGCGTGTGAATGTGCGCATGTGCGCGTGTCCGAGCACCCGCACTTCTCTAGAGCAGCGTGAGTGGTGTGTGCGCTGCTTCCTGCGTTTCCTGCGTGTCCCCGCCTCCTCGCCCCTCCGCTGACGCCCTTTGGGCCGGGGCTGTCTGTCTGCGTCGCCGCTGCTGCTCTGGGGCTGGACGTTGCTCTGGCTCACCCGTTAAAGGCCGTCAGAGCCGAGTTCCGTGATCGTCTTCCAGGGCGAACCTGGCGCCACCGCTGTGTGGTCTGTGTTACAGGCGGCGTGTTCCTTGTAGAATCATGGATGAGGTGGGGACCCTCTCCAGGGGCTCCTGACGCCTCCTGCCACAAAAGCTGTCCGAGGAGGGCCTTGAGAGAGCGATTCGGGGACGGGGACACTGCCGGCTCTGTTGAGGGAGTTCGGCTTTGTGGCCCAGTGTCCCCCCCCCACTGACCGAGGGGGTGGCGGTGGGGGCAGAGTCGCGGTAACAGTGATGGTGCGGCCCTGGAGTGTAACCCAGCCCCCTTGGAAGGTACGGTTTTCACAACCTCGTAAAATGTATCCAGAGTGGTCTCCTTGGCAACTTGGATTTTTTCCCCTCTTCCTCTGTGGTCCACCAAATTGGGTGAGTCACGGTGGTGCCTCGGGGCTCACAGGCGCACACGCTCAGAACTGAAACGCGGCCGCAGAGACTTCTGCAGCCTCAAGCCATTGTTTCCCACGGGGCCAGAAGCGGTCACCGGCTGCACCTGAAAGGGGTGTGGTGTCCGCCCCGCAGCCCTGTTGTCTCCCAGGACTCCCAAAGGATGAGCCGACGTGGCCTTTAGAGGACTTGGCGGGAAGGTCTGAGCAGATTCCCTCGAACAGGCTGCACGTGTGTGAGTTTCAGCACATCGTCCGCCCCATGTTCTCGTGACGCCCACGAAGCCGACGGCTGGACGGGAAAGGACGCTTCCACCGCGGATGCGCCGGGAAGGGGCCCAGGCCCCGGGACCCGCTGTGAGGGCTGATTTCACGGGTCGACTTGGCCAGGCCTCAGCACCCAGATGTTTGGTCCAACGCGGGTCTCCAGGTGTTTCTGCGAAGGTGCTTCTCAAACGCGGTTGACGCAGATGTCAGTGACCTTGGGTGGAGCCCCGACCTCTGTGGTGAGCGTGGGCCTCGTCCCGTCGGCTGAAGGCCTCCGTAAGAGGAAGAGGGCCGGACCGAGGTCCCTCAGGAAGGGGGACTCCCTGCAGCCGGCCTTGGCCTTTGGACTGAGTCCCTGACCGGTACCACTGCCTTCCGACTCTTCTGGAACAGTCAGGCCTCTGCTCAGGTGGGGTAGGGGCCCGGCTGCTCCGAGGCCCCAGAGCTGCAGGGGGCGGGGCCCGGGGCTCCTGCCGTGCGAGCTGGCCCTGCGAGCGGAGCGGGGCTGCGGGACCCTGGCCGGTGTCTTCCCGCGGCTGGCAGGCCTGGCTCTGCCCTGTCTCTTCGTGGAAGCAAGGCGTGCGGAGGCCATGCTGGCCTCGGGGCCAGGCCCCCGGCTACCTGCGTGTGGACTGGCCGAGTCCCGCTCCTCCCCTGTGGACCTCAGGCCGTGCCGAGGCCTCGTCTAGGGGAGTGGGGGCGCGGGCTCCCGCGGGCCCCCACCCTTGGCTGGGCCTCAGTCCAACCCTCTGCTCTCCTGGGTGGATGCGGGTGAGCACAGCCTGGGGCCGCTGACAGGCTGCTCTGGGAGCCGTTTCCCCAGGTGTGGAGGCGCTGGCAGAGACCCGCACCTGCACAGACGTGAGAAACGGCTCCTGCAGACGCCTGAGTCCTTAGCAGCACGTGCTGGCCTCTGGGAGCCCGGCGGGGCTGGCCGAGCTGGGCTCGCGTGACCCCAGGGTCTCCGTGCCAAGCCTCCCGGGAGGGGGCTCCTCATCTCTTGAGCTCTGTGCGCTCACACCAGCTGTCTCTGAAGCTGTGGGCGCTGCCGGCCCCTCGGACACCTGACCCCCAGAGCTCTTGGAGCGTGTTCTCAGCCGACCGGGGCAGACCTGCGGTTGTCAGCCTGGGGCCTCATGGACGTGAGAACAGAAAGCACCCGTGGGTCTTCCCAGGGGCCCAAGCGTCCCTGGCCCCTCAGGACTCGACCTGCAGCAGCCCGGGGGGTCGTAGGTGGCCTGGCTGTTCTCGGGGCCTCTTCTAGTTCCCGAGGCCCGAAACGCCCGGTAGCCTGAGGAGCTCTCGGCTGCCAGCAGTGGGACCTGCGGGCGTTCCCGGCTGCATCTGGCAGGACAGACCCTGATGGGCCTCCCCCAGGGAGAGAGGGCATGTGGGGCTGGCAGGGAGGGGCCAGACGCGTCGAGAACGTGCCAAGTCCCGTGAGGCTTGCAGACTCAGGTGACTCGCTGGACCTCCTCTCCCTCCAGGAGGACCCTGGGAAGAGGCCGTGGGCGGGGCCAGGCCTGGGTCTCCGGTCCCCTCTGCTGCAGCCCTCCCCGTGGCCAGATTCCACGCCTGGCGGAACCTCCGGGGCCTGGGGGCAGCTGGACAAGAACGGGCTCCCTCCCCGCCGGCTCCCAGGCAGGCTGCACAGCTGGAGGCATTGCCATGGAAACGTGAGATTGGCTCTATCTCCTCTCTCTGCAAATCACTTTTGTGAATGTCCACAGTGTTGGAGCAACTGCAGAACAGCCCCTTTCGAAGCTACCGTTGGCCGGGGACTTTCCTAGCTGACCGCGGCGCCTGCTGCCCCCCTCACGTCTGAAGGGTGTTCCGAGCTCGCCGTCGTCTCGGGAGCTTTGACGGACACCGCTGCAGGCCACAGTGCGCGGATCCAAGGTCGCGGCCATCTGTGACTCAACCCGTCCGTGCCCCCACTGTGCGCCAGGCCGAGGCTCAGTGTACTGGGGGAGGGGGGTGGGGGGCGATGGCCGCCGCTGGGCAGTTTGCTGTGACTTTGCAGGGGAGGGAGAGCCTCCAAACCCCTGGCCACAGACTGGCCCTGGGTCCCACATGGAGAAGGGAAGGCCAGGGAGGTGGAGCAGTGACCCCGGGCGGCTGTGGGTTGGGTATTGACGTATGAGTAGGAGTCCTCCAAATGGAGAGGGTCGGGGAAGGGCATCCAGAGGAACACTGGGCACAAGGCCAGGGGCGCCAGGCGTGGTGGGAGGAGGGGTGCTGGGGGCTGAGTGGGGGCGGGGGGCAGTGCCAACTTCGCTCCAGACAAGGAGTTTGGACGTCCACCCTGTGTCCCCTGCAAGGTCAGGGACATCTCGTCCAGCCGCTCGAGCTTCCCTGTGAGCCAGACGCCCACAGCCATCCCGCCCCGAGACTCCGGCTTCCCACGGGCCTGGTGGGTTTGCTCCCGTCCTGGGACCCTCCCTCGCTCAAGAACCTGTCTGAGGGGCTCACCCTGGCCCTCCACCCGACGGGCGGCGTCCCTCACGGCTCAGCCTCGGGGGCCCCGCCAGGAGGTGCCCGAGTCCGGTCGGCATCTGCGCAGGGTGAGCGAGGTCTCCGTCTCCCGTTCGTTACCGTTGGGTTTCCGTGGTCGGTGCCAGACCCTCCCCATCCAGGAAGTGAGAGCAGTGCCCTCTGGCCACAGTCAGTATCAAAGGATGGCAGTCTTGGTCCAGAAAGTAGCAGGAAGATAAACTTTCCTTCTGGACTGAACCAGAAGGAACGCTTTTCCAGAAGCCGGGCTGGGCTCGGCGCCACACTGCACCCATGTCCGCTGGTCCTGGCCGACTCGGACCTCTGTCCTCCGTGCCAGCTGGGTCACCAGTAATGAGAGGTGTCTGGACCTCAGAGGAGTTCTTTTTATTTAGAGACTGTATTTTTTAAGGGCAGTTTTGGGTTCATAACAAAGTGGATGGGAAGGTGCCGACATTTCCCGCCAGCCCCTGCCCCCCGCCACGGGCACAGCCTCCTCTACCACCAACAGTCCCGCCAGATGGTGCATCTCTCACGACCGATGAACCTGCATGGACGTTTCACAGTCACCCAAGGTCCACCGTGGTGGGGTTCACTCTGGGTGCTGTACGTTCTGTGGGTTTGGACAAATGCGTACGGACAAGTCGGTTGTTACTGTATCACACAGGGTAGTTGTCCTGCTGTAAAAGTCATCTCTGCTCACCTGGTCACCCCCTCCACGCCCCAAAGCTCAGTCTTTTCACCGTCTCCCTAGTTTTGCCTTTTCCGGAATGCCATGTAGTTGGAAGCACACAGCCTGAAGCCTTTCCTCTCTGGCGCCTTGCACTCAGTGGTGCGCGTGTAAGTTTCCTCCGGGGCTTTTCAGGGCTCGGTGGCTCATTTCTTTTTAGTGCTGAATAATATTCTACTGTCTGGATGAACCAGTTTGTTTATCCATCACCTGCTGAAGGACATCTTGGTTGCTTCCAGGTTTTGACAGCTATGAATAAAGCTGCCGTCAACATCCTCGTGCAGGCTTTTGTGTGGACGTGCGCTTTCAACCTGACCCTGTGGGTAAACGCCAAGGAGCACAGCTGCTGGATCTCAGAGGAGTCGGAGGTGCCCCCCGACCGGGTGTCTGCTTGGTGCACCTCTCAGCACCTCTCCTGATCCCACCGGGGGGCTCTCACAGCCGGCATCGCCCAGGCCCTTTCTCGCGCGGCTCCGATGTCCACCGAGAGGGTCAGAGGAGTCGAAGGGGCTCCCAGGTCCTGACGCGTCTCCTTCCTCGTCACCTCGTCATCTGGGGGCCGGGGCTGGGGGCTCATCCTCTTGGAGCCCCCCCCTTTGTAGGCCCCACAGCCCGTGCACCTCAGTCACCCTTTTCCTGGGAAGGACGGTTCCCGGTGCCGGCCAGGCGGGCACTCCTGGGCTTTGCGATGACCTGACCACATCCCCTGTGGGCGGGCACACTGGGCCCACGCGTGGCGCCCCCGGGTTGACACGCTGTCGTGTGCCTCGGGCCTCCTCGGCCGTGCGTCCCCAGGAGCACCCTGCACGTGAAGATCCCGGTGAGGCTGCTGAGGTCCGCTTCTGGGTGCCGAGGCCTGGAGCTCAGGGCTTCTGGGTTCAGGGATGAGAGCCTTTTCTAAAATGAATTTTAAACAATTATGCACGTAAAATGTCACTTGCTGGAATGAAACCAGGGACACAGAAGCGTCTTCAGAAAAGGGTGGCGCCACCTCCTCTGCCCTCTTGGCGGTTTGTGTGGCACCCCTGACAGTGCTTCTCGTTGACTTGGCTTCTTTCTGATTTATTTTTTTTTAATTAACAGAAGAAACAGTTTTAAAAGTTGGGGATGCGCCCCCCCCAAAAAGTATAAAAGCACCACCACCTTCCTCCCTCCCCTTGGCCCCCCTCAGGAGGCTGGAGGAACCCTGAGGGCCTGTGTTTCCCATCCTCAGCCGTTCCCAGCTCTGGTTTCCCTGGTATCCGCACACAGCATGAGGCGTTCCCAGACAGACAGATGTGGAACTCATTTGCTGGATTCCGAGGTCCTGCTCTACCCCGGACGGGATTCCTGGCAGCAGGGGAGGAGAGATAAGCAGCGTGCAAAGACCGTTGCCATAAAGACGCCTGATCTGTCCGTGGAAAGTCCAACAGATGCGCCGTCCTGGACGAATCCCCGTGCGGGGGTGTCGACTCCCTCACGCACTGCTGCCCACTGGCCGGGAGCTGGGTGGCCTGAGGGCGGCTTCTGGCCCCATCACGGCCGTGTTTCCCCGAGTCTGCGGTGGCCCGCGTCGTATCTCGTCTGCAGATGAGGAAACCAAGGCTCGGGCGGCGCCTTGCCTTCCCCTGACCGCGGCCAGCACGCCGTGGAGCCGGGCTTGGACCTCGGGGCACCGCCCGGAGCGCGGGGCTCAGGCCGCGTCGAGGGCACCTCGGGTGGAGGCTGCTGTCTTCACGCCTTCCTGTACCTGCCGCCTTGTGTTCTTTGCTCAGTCGCCCTTTAACTTACGGGAAGCGATGCTGGGTCCCGGTTATGGCGGTGATACTGTTTCTTTTAAGATAGATATTTATTCAGGTAAAATAAATCGTGTTTCCTCTCGCTGAACTTGATGTCAGTGGGATCTGAGAGTGACTGCTGACCGCGCGGCTGGCCCGCACACTGACGCGCTTGCGTGTCCCCTCCCCTGTTGGGCTGCGCGCGCACCAGCTCCAGTCTCTGCCCGGCGCAGCTGCGGGTCCCCGGCGGGGGCTCCCCTCTCACCAGGCGCCGTCCCTGCTGAGCCGCTGACCCTGACGTCCCGCATCCCCACCCCGGGCCGCGCCGTGGGCGCGGGGCCAGCAGCCCACAGCCGTGACCTGTCTGCTCTGACCCCCACCAGGCTGTGGATTCTCGGGGGCGCCCACGCCTGCCGTTCTCCGCTGCGCAGGGTTCCCCACCCTCGGGCGGAGTCCGGCTCGCAAGCAGGAGTGGGTGATGGCCCGAAGGATGGAGGAGAGGGAGGCGGGACCGCGTCTCCCGGCTGTGTCGTCGCCTGACCTGGTCAGGGGGCTGCAGGCCAGGCTGGAGGGGCTGCTTCAGGGAGTGCGTTCTCCTCGACCTTGGCTGGTTTCTGTCTCGTAAGGGTCACGTGTGCCCGTCGTCGAAACCAAAGAGTTGATTTGGATTTCGACTCTGTAGAAAAATTTGAAAAATGAAAAGCGTTGAAAGGAAAACGGGTCTTTCGTAACCCATTCTCCCCCAGACTCCAGCAGTGACATTTTTCTCGTGCATCCTCCCTGGCCGATTCCTATGTGACCTGATGTATTTTTAGAGTTGGGTTAGAATCAATGAGAAATTTGGGGAATATGATCTAGAGTTTTGGCAAGCGTGTTTTTCCAGCCCCCGGAATTCCGGCTCTCAATTCCCCGAGGATGTCTGTGCTGCCTTCACGGCCGTCTGGGAAACGAGCTTGGACAGGACGGCTGGTCCAGGGCTGCGGTTCCAGGGCCGCGGTGGTCTCGCTGGGATGGGAAGCCCCGGGCGTGTGCTGGTCACGCCTGTGGCCCGTGCCGTGGGAACGCCGGGCCCTGCTGGGTGGAGGCCCCACCCCGTAGGGTCCATCTGCCAGTTGCCCTCGCTCCCGCCCTCGGGCTTGGCGGCTGTGCCTTCCCAGGACGGGACGTCCTGCCGTCGCGTCAGGGCTTGGGGGTGGCGGCCTGTCAGCCCCCGAACCACTGTGGTGGAGAATAAGGAAGTGTCTGTCTTGTGAAGTGGCGAGCCCACGGGCACCCCGGGGGGGGGCGGCGGCGTGGCTCTGTCCCTCGTGGCCCTTCCTCTCGTGGCCCCACTCCCCTCGGCAGGCGTCCCCCAGTGGAGGCTGGGCTGGCGGCGGCGGGAAGAGAGTGTGGTGCGGTGCACAGCCCGTTGGGCATAACGTGGTCCCGTGGCCACGTGCTCCTGCAGCCCTGGGACGTGGCAGGACCGGGTGGAGCGGCCGGCCTGTTCCCTGTTGGTTCTGCTTATTCGGGGCCCCCCCCGAGGACCTTTCATTTTCACGCCATCCAGCCTGGAGGGTCTGTCATTACATCAGTCTTACGGGTGCGCGTACGTCCTCTGTGTCAAGGCCCCGAGTGGGAAGACTCCGTCCATCCCAGTGGAAACAGATTTCATCTCGTCAACCTGCCGTCGATCATAGGATGGGCCGGTCCACGTGTGACCGGGAGAGAACTGCTTCCGGTGACCATGGGGGATGCGGTGGGTTCCAGAGGAGACAGAGGGCAGGGAGGTATCTGCATGGGGCGGGGGACAAGTGAGAAACAGAGCGGTGGCCCACCCGAGCCCGTCCCTGCTCGTCTGTGCCCACTGAGCCCTAATCCTCAGTCCCGTCCCAAGCGGGCAGGGCGGAGCCTCAGGAGTGGGAGCCCGTCACATCGGTTGCATGTGACCTGCTCTGGCCAGCGAGGTGCTAGGGGAGGTTGCCGGGAGCTTCCAGAAGGTTTTCCGGCTGATGGCACGGGGGAGGCACTGGGTGACTCCTGGGACTGTGGCAGCCACGGTGCCAGCGCAAGGACTCGACTGAGGCCACCAGAGCAGGAGGCAAGGACCAGCCTGGGTCCGGACATGTCTGTGGGCCGCTGAATTAGCCAGCCCTGAAAGCCCTCTTGCAGTCTTCTGGTTCTGCGGGAGAGCAGTTACCCTTAGTGGCCTTTAGACACCTTGAATTGGGATTTCTGTTGTTTGGAGCTTGAAGCATCTCATCAGAGGCTTTAAGCCTGGAGTTTCACTGAGTAATTCTATAAACGGGAACTTCAGTTCCGTCCCTGGGGTCCTGAAGAGGAAAACGATCCAACTGTAAAGTGGAAAATTGTCTGAACTGGGAATGAAAGGCATGTAAGTTATATAAGCGAAAAGGCACGCATGTAAACCATAGTTAGGTTAAGGCAGCATTGTCTCAAGAAAAGCACCGCAGTGCCGTCAGCCCTGGACCGGACTGCCGGCCGCTCCAGGGGCAGGTGGAAGCAGGACTCCACTCCCCTCTGTGGGGTCAGCACGGGACCACGTGTCCTGCAGGCCCCGTCCCTCGGCCGGGGTCTGTGGGCGCGCGGCCCCAGGGATGCCCGGTCGGGGGAGGTGCTCTGCTGTTTCCAGGTCCTGCTCTATCTGTCAGCCAGCTTCGTAAGCACCCCCGACGCCGGGGAGCCGAGCGGCCCAGTGGCTGGAGTGGGGGCCGGCGTGGGTCCGCCCGGGGGGTCCGGAGGTCCCGGTCGCGGTGGGCACCGGTGGGGTCTTCTGCCCGAGTCTCCCGCAGCCCGGGTGGAGGGGGTTACCAGTTAACCGGCGCGGCCGGGCCAGCGCTTGCGAGGCCGGGTCTGGGTGAGCCGAGCCCACCTCGAGACAGACCACGCTCCTCCGTGCGTCCAGGGCAGCGGCAGTGGCCAGTGATGCTGGCGGGGCTGGCGGGGTGGTTCATAAGACGTGTGGGGAAGTTGCCGGCTTCCGACGAGGCTCCGGCCCCTGGGTCCCCCCAGACGGCAGGCCGGGGGGCTCTGCGCGCGGAAGCCGCCGGTGCCGGCTCGTCGCTGCCGAGGCTGCGGCCCCCGAAGGCCGAGTCTCTGGTGTGGAACGCGGCCTCACCAGGCCGCCTAGACTGGCGTTAATCATTGAGCCCCAGTGTCGCGGACACCCCGCCTGGAGGCCAGGGTCCCGCATCGCTTAGCGGGGCGGCGGGACCACAAGGCCACGCGCCTCCCGCCCTTGACACTAAAGCCAAGGTCAGCTCGGAGCAGCGCTGCCCTCGGAGGCACCCCCAGATTCTGCCCGTGCCCCGCCCGCGGGCAGACAGCTTGGGGCAGGAGCCGGGCCGGCGAGGACGGTGGTGCCCGGGAGGTGCCCTCGGCTGGAGGACGGCCGCAGCTCCCAGACCCCACCCCTCACCTTTAGATGGGGGCGTGGAGCCAGCGGGGGGCGGGGGTTGCGGGCGGTGCCCCTCGGGGGCGGCCTTGGGCACCCCCGCCTTTGCCCACGCCGACCCCAGCCGGCCGACCCTCACGTGTCCCTTGGCGTCCGCAGGGCACGGCCTCCGTCCTCCAGCGCCGCTCCCCCACCGAGGAGTATGTGGAGGTGGGGCGCCTCGGGCCCTCCGACTACTTCGGTGAGTTGTGGGGTCCCCTCCCTCCTGGGGTGGAGGCCGTTTCGCGGGGCCCCAGGAGGGCCTCAGATGAGGCCCGCAGGGGCCGTGGGAGGACCTGGCCGAGGCCTGGGCGCCCTGACGGCCCGTGCTGGGAGCCGGCTGTGCCGGGAGGGCAGGACGCGGGTCAGGGCCCGGCCCGGCGCCGTCTGAGTTGCAGGCGGCCGTGTACGTGTATCCCAGCGCTTTGTGGGACACGCTCGCCCAGATGCGGCCTCGGGTCCTGAGGTGCCGCTTCTCCCCTAAAGCCGCAGCCCTGACGCGCTCTCTCGCCCCCAGGGGAGATCGCGCTGCTGCTGAACCGGGCCCGGGCGGCCACCGTGGTGGCCCGGGGGCCCCTCAAGTGCGTGAAGCTGGACCGGCCCCGCTTCGAGCGCGTGCTGGGCCCCTGCTCCGACATCCTCAAGAGGAACATCCAGCGCTACAACAGCTTCATCTCCCTCACCGTCTGAGCCGCCGCTCCTGATGCTGTGGCATGCACGTCCGGTTGAGGCTGGCAGCTGGCCACCGCCCCTCCCTCAGGCCCACCTGGGAGTAAAGGGGTCACCTCCAGAGCGGGCGGGCCCCTCCCCGTCTCCCTTCCCCGTCCCCCACTGGCTCCTCGGAAGCGACCCGCCTTCCTCCCCACGTCTTCTGGGGTCGGGGCCCAGCTCTGGGAGGCTCTCCCCTCCGGTCAGGCTGGGTAGCTCCCAGCGGCAGACCCCTGTGATGCGAGGCCACCCGCTCTGTGGCCAGGGTGTGGGGCGATGACATCCCAGGGGCTCCTCACAGGCACTCGTGGGCTTGGAGTGAGAAGCTGAGGCTGCAGAGAGAGAGGGTGCAGCCCCCCCCCAAACGCTCGCCCCGCCGCCCCACAGAGGGGCCTCCCAAGATGCCGGGGCTGGGGAGGCTCCGGCGGCTTAAGCTATTCGGGCCTCGGGGGGCGGCCCAGGAGCCCTCGGCATGTTTCGGGGAGTGGGCGTGACCCTCCCCTCTCCTGGAAAGCTGGGCGCACCGACCAGGTTGCCTGACCGTCAGGGCCAGGGTCGCCCGCACTGGGCTGAGACGCCCGGAGAGGAAGGACGCGCCACGTGAGCCTGGGGCTTTCCGAGGTGCGGTGACGCTGCTCTCGGGGCCGGGGGGGGCCCCACTGCCTTCCACCTCTTCGCACAGCAGCTTCTTGGGGACTTGGGAGGAAGTGGAGGGATTTTCTAGAACACATTCTGGATGAAGTTGTCAGGGGCAGAGTCCCCTGTGAGTCATTCTCCAGCAGACAAGCCTCCCGTTAACCAGGAGTCTCGCCCTGGGGGGAAAGCCCGTTATCCGAGCCTCCCCTCTCCCCGTGTAGGAAAAATGTGAGTCAGACCAGCCCTGGGCCCACACACCTAGGTCATCAATCAATCGACTCCCCCTCGGAAGTGCCGCCAGGCCAACTCTCACGTGAGCTGGAGGGGCCCGTGCCTCATGGGACCCCTGGTGACCTGAAGGACAAACGAAATAGTGCCGTTACCCCGATTTGCTCCTGCCCGTGCAGCCCGGGGAGGCTGCCTCGTGCGGGGTGACCCCTGCCTTTGCCTGTGGGTGTTTCTGTGGCGTGTAAGCCCTGCCCTGTTTATCGCGACGTTCTGAATGCTGCATGTGCTATTAAATGTGCAACGAAGTACATCTTCCTGACTCCGTGTTTTGGTCTGAAATCTTGAATAGAAGATTTTATGCCTTTTGTTTTGTTTCTGTTGTGATAAAACAGTCCTAACATAAAACTTACCATCTTCACCATTGTTCAGTGTCCGGTTCAAGGGCATCAAGTACATTCACACTGTTGTGTAACCGTCCCCGCCGTCCGTCTCCAGAACTTTCTCGCCTTCCCAAACTGAGACTCTGCCCCCGTTACACACTAACCCCCCTCCCCCGCCCCCAGCCCCTACTTTCAGCCTCTGTGACCCTCACTCCCCAGGGACCTCGCAGAAGTGGAGCCACACAGTGTCTGTCCTTCTGCGTCTGGCTCATCTCACTGTTCCGTCCTCAAGTTTCATGAGCCTGTGTCAGCGTTTCCTTCCTCATTAAGGCTGAATCATAGCCCGTTGTGTGGATGGACCACATCTTCTCTCTCCGTTCGCCCGTCGAGGGTGATGGACCCTTGGGTTTTAAGCCCTCTCGCGTGGTCCTGATGTGACGAGCCGGCCACGGTTCCCGGGGCTCAGGGGGCGGCAGCGGGGCTGAGCGCTGTGTGGGAGGAGGCAGGCCCCGGACCCACCCCAGGTGACCCCGGTCTGATGGCCTCGGGGGCCGAGTCTCTAAGCAGTGACTCGGGAGGGGGTGATGCTGCCGTCCGACCCCCGTGTCCGGACTTCGGGAAGCAGCAGGGTTCTGGGCTGAGCCTCTCTCGGCCTCTCCTAAGAAGGCCGCCCCGAGGCCGCCGTCAACCCCAGAACCAAGCAGGGGTGCGTGTCAGCCGCCCTGTTGCCCACAGAGCGTTTCGGGCCAGTGTCCAGGCCCTGGCCTTCCCGTGGAGGCTGGGAAGGGCCCATGGGAGTTGGGGGGGGGGGGGTGCAGCCTACCACGCGGCTCCCCCCAGTGGCTGGACAGAGCAGGCTCCCTGGGAAAGCCGGACGGGGGTTCCAGGATAAAAGACGGACCCGGAGAGGGGCCCGACCCACGGAACGTCGCTGCCGCCGGGCTGGGTGGCAGCAGCAGCTCCTGGGTCCACGGCGGGTACGAGCCCTGCGGGCAGCTGCCCCGGGCCTTGTCTCGTGGGCTGTGAGTGCAGCTCCGCGAGCCCTGTGGGGGCTGTCGTGAGCGGTGTCTGTCCATCCCTCTTGGGGCAGGTGGCCCGCTGCACGATGCGGAGACGGCCCTGCACGACAAGAGCTGGGCCTGGGTCCCGCTCCACGCTCTCCCAGAGGCACTCCCGGCCCCGCCGGGCTGGGCTGCCTGGCCAGCTCTGGGGTCCCGCTGTCCCCACGTGCTCCCCGAAAACACAGAGCAGCCCCCTTAAGACCCCTGCTCCTCCCGAGGGCTTGGGCCGTGTGGCCCAGGACGCAGGGCGGGCCGAGGCCACAGGTTTCTTGGCAGCAGGAGAGTCAGGAGGTCAGTGCGCACGTCCTTCGGTTTTCTTTATAAAATGTCTATTTGAATAATCAAAACGAATCCGCACCCTGCCAAGCACTGCGCGATGTAAATATAAGTATCGCACAACAGGAGCCACGTGTACAAAAGAAAACAAGTGAGAGTCGTTTTCTTGTGTCCGCCAGTTCCGAGCTGCCCGTGCCGGGCTTGGGGGGCCCAATGTCTTCACGAGGGCGCTAACGGGAGGGAGGCGGGCTGGCCGGGGCCAGAGAGGGTGCGTGGGGAGGAGGGAGAGAAGCCACCGGCTCGGAGCTGGAGGAGGAGACGGGCCCTCCCGAACCCCGGCAGGAAGCAGCTCGCGGGAGCCTTTGGACTCGTGGCCTCCAGGCTGGAGGGCTAGGTAGCAGGTCGGGCCGTTCTGAGCCGCTGAGTTTGGGGCGTTTTGTACAGCAGCCGCAGGACACTCATACGGCGGCCCCGCTGGGATCGGGCCGGAGCTGTGCCAACCTGGAGTGCGGGTTCGACCCCCCCCCACCCTATGCGGCTTGGAACTCGGGGTCCCTCCCAGAAGCCCAGGGCCTTCCTGGGCTGGGGTGCGGCGGGGCGTGGCAGGCACCCCTCCTTGGAGGGCGGGTCTGGCCCCGCCGCCTGCTCGGCTGGGGCACGAGGACCCAGGCTGGAGGCTGCGGGAAGCCTCTGCCGGCTGCCCGCTGGGGGCGTGGCCACAGCAGCATCTTCCCCAGCTGGGCGCTGGGCCTGCTCCCTTTGGCGCCAGGCGGCACAGACCCGGTCTTGTGGGCTCGTGAAAGCGTGCTTGTGTCCGCCTGAGACTACAAGCCGGGCAATTGTTCCTGCCCCATCGCGGCCCCCGGGGCGGTGCCAGGGGCGCCGTGTGGAAGGGGACGGCGGGACGGGGTCCATGCAGACAGCCCCCGGGGGGCTCGCTCCCCTCGGCTGCCCTGGGGGGCCTGACGTGGACACCCCCGTCCGATCCCGAGGCAGCTTCTGGGAGGGTGACGGCGTGGCCAGTCGAGGCCTGGCAGTGAGCCCCAGAGGGCAGGCGTGGGTCTTACACACGCCTGGGTCCTGGGCCCAGGACCTCGTGGGGCCAGACGCTCAGTCGGCACCAAGAAATAGTTGAAAAATAAAGAAGTGAATAAAGTAGGGGTTACTGGAGGGAAATGTGGGGAAATTCAGGCTCTGGCTTCCACAGGCCAAAAAATAAGAAACTTTGATGAAAGTCCCGTAACCTTCTGCAAAAATGAATTCAAAATGGCTCACAGCCTTACACATAAACATAAAATCAGAAAACGTTTAGAAGAACAAACAGGAGAAAAATCCTTGGGCTCTTGGACCAGGCAAATTGTTCTGAGGCTTGACACCCAAAGCACAAGCCATGAAAGGAGAACTGGACGAATTGGAATTCCTGACAATTAAAAACGTTGCCGGCAAAGGATCCCGTGAGGGAGACGAAAGGGGAAAAAATTATCGTCGATCTGCACCTCCCCCAGAGGCCTCCCACCGGCACGTGTGACCAGCTCTGATCTGCACAGGAAAGATGGTCTCTCGGCAGCACTGGGGCCAAGACGCTCCACGCCCATGGGAAAGGCTGAGGTGACAAACGGCGACCACACCCGGTGCTGGTGAGGAAGCAGGGGAAGGGGGTCGCTCCCACGCGGCTGGTGGGGACACAGAGCCGTGCAGCCACTCTGGCAAACAGAGGCTTCCGTCAAAAACCAAGAACCAAAACCCAACATTCAGCTACCCTAGGACGCAGCCAGGGCAGCTTGGACACTTATCCCAGGGAATCGCAGACCTACTCACACAGAGAACTCTGCACAGGGAGCCTCACGAGGCCTTGTCCGCAGAAGTGGAAACACCCGGACGTCCTCCGTGAGGCCGTCCTGAGGGTGAGGCCCTCACACCACGGATGTGACTCAGTGTACAAAGGAAGCAACTGTTGGTACAGCGGCCGCCTGGGCAGGTCTCCGGGGAATTATGCCGAGAGGAAATGCCGACCCCAAAGGGTTACCCGCTGTGACGGCATGTGCGTGACAGCCTCGAAGTGACAAAATCACAGGAGCGGAGCTCAGGTTGAGGTGGGAGGGACACGAGGGCCCTCGCCTTGATGGGGCGTCCCGCGTCTCCACTGGACCCACATCCAGATCCTGGCTGACGTTTGCACTGGAGTTCTGCAAGATGTCACCACTGGAGGAGGGGACTGGGTACAGCGTGCCCCGATCCCTCTGTGTGTTTCTCGTAGGAGGGAAAGAGCCCGCGTATCTGAGGGAGCTGGAGCGTGGGGAAGGCGGGCAGGCGAGATGTGGGGAGGGGTCTGCATTCCACTCGAAGGACAGGGAGGAGCCGCTGGAGAGCTTGGGACTCTGGGGCGAGTCTGATTTATGCTGTGGGAGGTCCTGGGTAATGAGTGGCCAGGGGGATCCTTCAGCTTCCCTAAGCTGGTGGCGTCCCCAGGACGGGACGGGGAGGGCACAGGGGACACGCAGGCATCAGCAAGCCCTTGACACCTGGACGTCACCTTTCCCTTCCCTACCCCAGCCCCTGTCCCTGCACAGAGCCCTGCCACTTGCTGTGTGGCCTCGGGCAAGTCCCTTGACATCTCTGGACCCCACCCATCCCTCTCTAAAGCAGCCTGGGTGGGCAGCCCACAGTGTATCTGGAGGAATGTAGTGGTCCCCAAGTCCCTCCCTGAACTGAGTGGACTCGGGTGGGGCTCAGGCAGGGCCGGGGCTGCAGCGGGTAGAGCAGAGGGCGCTGGGTGGTTCCAGAGCCGGCCAGTCTGGGTGACTTGGGGGTCCTGCGGGCCACAGGGGCTCAGACCAGATGGGTCCCTGGGGGTCTGCCTTTTCCCATCCGAGTGCGGCTTGTCCCACATCCTTCCAGGAAGACTGTCCTGATGCCGCCAACCGTGCTGCCCTCGCTCTCCCCTCTGGACCTCTCTCGCCTCCTGGGTTGTGACCGATGTAGGAAGTCAGTGACTCACCCCTCTGCCCCAGCCCCGTCTCCCGTTGGGTTGAACATCTCCCCTCTCCCAGGGGTCATCTAGTCTGGTTCTAACTTGCACTCCACGAGCAGGAAGGCCTTCTTAGTCTCTTAACCTGGGCCTGGAGACCCGAGACCCGTGGTGTGCTTGGGGGCCACCAAGGCCCTCGGAACCTTTTCATGGGTATCGCTTAACAAAGGTAGATCTAACATGTTTACAGTGGGTTTTGAAGCCCACATGTGGGGCTTTTATTCAGCCATGTAGAAGGTCCCTGAGGGACAGAGCCCTGCGGCATTCCGCTGGAGAGCTCCCTTCCAGTTTAGACTGCGAGCCCCTCACCAACCTCTCGGGTCAAACACTCCTTTTTTTGGCGGTTGGAAAGGTAAATCAGGCTGGCTGGTGTATTTCAGGAACGCACTGGACCACCAGCCAGGCAATCCGACCCCCTGTGCCGTGACGCATCAGGGCCAGCATATGGTGTGCTGCTCCTATTTCGTATGAGCTCTGTGGTATCAGGGAAGTTCCTTCCCTTCCCTGGGCCTCAGCCATCTCGTCTATAAAGTGGGACTAGTAACACTTGTTTCCCGGGATTAGCTGTGCCCAAGAGATGGGATCGTTTGGGTAAAAGCACGTAGCATGGGGTCTGGTGCTGAGAAAACACGCACAGATCTGGAGCTGCCGTTACGTAGGCTGTCTAACCACGTCACACACAGTCACGCTGATAACCAGGCCCCTAGCTTTACCGGGACGCCTGGCTCCTCCCGCCCCGCATTGGTGTCCCCTGGCTCGGGCTGGCTTCCCCTCTCAGGCCGCCCGTAGCCTGGCAGGCTCGTCCGCCCCCGCCCTGGCCATCCTTCAAGACAGCTGCGGTGCCCCCTCCCCGATATGCCAGCTGGTGGTGTGTCCCCCCGGATCTTCCCTCCTGCCCCTGGGGCCGGGCTTCGAGGACGAGGGGACCCCAGTTTTGTGGAGGTGACAGACGTGTCCCCAGCGCACGCCGCTTGCCCTCGGCCCTGTTTGCGATCGCCGCGCCACGTCGCCCTGAAGCCTGGAGCGTAAGACCCGCTCAGGCCTCTGCAGGTGGAGATTTGGGGCCAGGCCGGTGAGTCGGGCTCCTCCCCGCTCCTCCGGGGAGGTGTGTCTCCCCCCGTGGTCCTGGTCCATGCTGTCCCCAGCCCCACGCACCCATCAGGCACGCTAACGTCTGTTGAATGAATGTGTGATGACCTCTAAACCCCAACAAAAGCCCTTGCAGGGATCCGAATGAGCTGAGCTGCTCACTTGGGAGTTTCCGGAACCTTCGACGGGCGGGAATCCTGAGAGCCCGAGGCGGAGCCGGGCAGGGAGGCCAGAGCCCAGGCTGGAGCACACGTCCCCACTCCCCGCGCCCCCCAGAGCCCCACGCGACCCTCCACGCTGCCCGACTCAGAAGAAAACTCGTTATTTTGCTTTTGGTAAGATTATCATTGTTTCCAAACACACTTCAGCTGGATTTTCATGCTTCAGAAGGAAAAGCCCCGAGCGAGCGGGCATACATGGGAACTCCTAGGCACTCCTGCTTCGTTTTTTCTGTAGACTAAATAAACCATGACAGGAAAACGTCACTAATTTAGATAATCCCAGCGTAAATGCTCCAAATTAGCCAGCGTCCGTGGAGTTCCCACACCAGCGTCGTTCCTCCTCCTGGAGGGGTGAGGGTGGCCAGACCCTGGGGCCTGGGTTTTGGATGCTCCGGAGCCATGAGGCTTTGGCCTGAGGGCTGGTCGGGAGGCGGGCAGTGGCCAGAGCCTGGCCAGCCCCCTCTGAGCTGGAGAGGTCACGCCCTCTGGGCCCGCCACCTCCCACCCGTCCGGGCCCTGGACCGGCCGGCAGCCGCCGCACGTGTCCCCGGCTGCGTGGCCATCCGCAAAGTCCAGGCCCCGTGGTCACCTCGCCGCCGGCGTCCTGCTGGCTCCTGGCTCCCCATGTCCCTCCACAGAGCCCAGCCCCAGGTGCGCCCCGGGGCGCCTGCACACCCACCCTGCCCCACCCATCGCATTGCATTGCCCCTTGTCCTGGACCCCCAGCTCCTCCTCAGAGCTCGTTTCTCCCGCTCGTGCCCCCAGCCCTTGCTGCCCCCCACCTGCCCGGGACCTGGCACACAGCGACCTGGCCAGAGAAGGCTGTGGCGTGAAAAGAACCAAAGGGGGAGTCTCGGGCCTTCGAGGTGGGTGTGAGTCCAGGATCACCGGCGTTGAGTAGGGGGCAGGCTTTGAGCTTCTGTGGCCCTGATACCCCAGCCGCCTGGGGGGCAGGAGGGAGCTTCAGGGCCTCAGACTCCAGGACAGAGCTCTGGGAGGCCCAGAACCTTCCGGAATGGAACGCCCCGCCCATGGGCGTTGACACCTTCCTGTGCGGGACCCTCAGTTGGGGTCTCCGACACCAGACGGTCCTGCTCAGTGTATAGGGTGTGAACTCCGGGAGCCCCGAAGCATCCTCGGGGCCAGGAGGGGGATGGGGTCACCAGCTCTGGTCCTGGCCAAGGGTGGCCTGGACCACACACGGTCCCCGCGACCTGGGGGGCAGGTGCGAGGGCGGGGGCTCCTGTGTCTGGGCCCCCTCCTTTCAGCGAGGAGCAGGAGGGTCTGATCACCGCCCGTGGGGAGCGGGTGCCCTAGCACTGGGGCCCCAGGCCCTTCTGGGACCCTTGGGTGTCTGTGTCTGTTTCTGAGTCCTGGCAGGGGTGCCTTCGGGCCCGGGCTGCGGGGCCCAGTGGACCCATCAGAACCCGCCTCACAGGAGGCCACCAGGAGGGGAGGCTGGTGCCTGGTTCACTCACTGATTCACCCGCCCAGCCCTCAGTGAGCGCCCCCGGCGCCTGGCCAGGGCTGAGAGGGTTTCCGGGGGGGGCTGTCCCGCTCTCGCCCCACTGGCACAGGGGCCCAGTGACAACCCAGAAGTGCCCTTGCTTTCAGGGGATCCGGCCTCGAGCAGGCAACACCTCGACGCAGAACGGCCACCCGAGCACAGCAGCTGGGCTGCACGGAGGACGGGGCTGTGCCTGGCTCCGCTGAGCCCCTCAGGCCCGCCGCCCTGGACGCCCCCAGCAGCCCCGCGGGGCCGTTCCCAGGCGGGGGAACGGGCTCAGAGAAGCGAAGTACGGACGGCCGCCCGGCGGCGAGAGTCGACCTGCTGGGGACCGGCTAGAGGGCCGGGTAAGGTCTGGAGGGGTCAGGCTGGGCTGGGGGCCGGGCTCTCGGCCCCTCCATCTCCGCTGCCGCTGGTCACCAACCCTCCTGTTCTGGTCTGGCCCCCACCCAGGAGGGCTGGCCGGGCCCCTCCTCAGGCGTCCCCTCGCCCCATGCGGGGTACGTGCCCAGCCGCGCAGGGAGGCCGGGCGGGGCGGGGCGGCGGGCCGTGACCTCCTGGGCCCCCGGGCCCTCCTCCCTGCCGACGTGGTGCTGCGCTGGGAGGCCTGGGTGAGCCAGACCCGTCCTCGTCTGGGCCTCCGGGGCACAGCAGGGGCCACGGACCCGTCCACGCCCACGTCCAGCCTGAGAATCTGGGAGTGCGTGGGGCCGAGGGGGGCCTGGCACGTGCTGCTGAAAAGACACCCAGGTCGTTCCCACAGCTCCACGATCGCTCGCCGTCGGGGCCGGGGTCCCAGCGGCCAGTGGGCAGACGGGCCCTGCCCTCCGGGGGCCCTGCCCAGAGTTCCGACGGGCACAACGTTCTCTGGCCGGGCTCTGGCCACCCCAGGACAGCTCCTCAGAGCCAGAAACCCAGAACCCACTCTGGGAGCCACGGGGGAGGGGCGCGGGGCCCGAGGGGTTCCTGGGGAAGCAGGCGGAAGGGCAGGGCTCGAAGCAGGAAGGAGGCCAGCGCGCGTGGACTCTGTCCTGCTCCCACAACACCTGTGGGCCACACCCCGTCCAGCCCCCTGCTGGGGCCGGGCCAGGCCAAGGGAGGGAGACCGTGGAGGTGCAGGAGCTGGAGGCCGGAGGGGCCGCCCAGGTGAGGGCTGAGGAGAAGCACAGGATGCGGCCCCAGGGAATCCCCCTGGGCAGAGCCGCCCCTCCTCCAGGGAGGCCGCCAGGAAAGCCCTTGCTCAGTGGCTTCCTGAAGCTGGAACACCTGCGAAGAGCGAGGACAGGAGGTGCAGGGCCTCTGCCGGCTTGATGCTGACCCCGTCACTGCCGGACCTGAGCGAGACGGCCCTGTGCTGGGCCCTGGCTAAGAGGGGATGCTGCGAGGCGCCGCTTCCCTTCAGGCCGGGAGGGAGGGAGGTCCTTGGGGAAACCCCTCCCCTGGCTGAGAAGGTGCCCCCTCCCTCCCCGCCCCAGACTCCTGGGTGGCAGGGAGTCTGCGGATTCCCAGACCCAGTCTCTGGGGCCAGGTGGCTGCTCTGGCACGGCTGGGTCGGGAGGTGACGGGGGCGGCGATGTTGGGGGGGAGGGAAAGGGGGGACCGGAGAAGGCAGAGATGGGGGATGGGGAGCGCGGCGGGGGGAGTCGGGGTGTGGGGGGAGGAGAGGAAGCCAGAGGAGAGGGGGAGGCGGCGGAGGGGGAGGGGGAGGCAGAGGAATTGAAAGTACATTCCAGACGGGTGACACACAGCTCTGCAGTGCAGGGCGGGGAGGAGGGCTTGCGGAGCTGCCTTCACAGGAAGGTCCCTGCATCCAGCTCCCCTGAGAGGGAGATAAGATGGGTGGGGCCAGGCTGGAAGGAAAATTCCTGGCCTGGGGAGCCCTGCTACTGGCTGCCATCCTTCAAGGCTCTGCTCGAATGCCACCTCCTTCTTGAAGCCTTCTTGGATTCATCCTTGGCTCCCAGGATCAAGAGGAGCCACTGGGGAGTCCGGCTTCTTCTCCTCCCGACAGACCTGGGCTGGCCGGGAGGTCCTCACACCGGCTGAGTGCCTAAGGGAGGGCCTGCCTGGGGTGTCCACTCTCGCCCACTGGCCTCCGTGGTTTCCTTGGGGCTGGGCGTTGCTGTCTGGAGCTTGACGAGCGCTGGCTATTTTAGTGCCTCCCATGACCCAGCTCATTTCTGCCACACCCTTTGGTGTCCGTGCTGACACCCCGTCTCCTCCTGCAGGTGGGTTAGCCCTCTACCCACGGGCCAGGCGGCAGGTAGGACAGGTGTGTGGGCTGTTCCTGCCTCAAATCCAGAGGTGGCAACAGGCGACCAGGGGATCAGAGCTGAGTGGGCAGGGGTCTTGGGGGGAACCTTCTGAAGAGTGATCCTGGCTGCCTCGGCCAGGCCCCTGGTCACTGCTTCCCTTGGGTCTGGAAGACGCAGGGTGCCCACTTCTCAGGACGTGTGGTTTGTAGGCCCCTGAACTGCTCCTGAGAGGCCAAGGGGGTGCCCGGTGCTGGGGTGCCCCCACGCGCCAGTGCCAGTGGGCACCTCTGAGTCAAGGGGGGCCCTGGTGATCCCCGATTCCAGGTGGAGTAGGGCTGGTCGGAGTCACCAGTGGATGTTGTGGAAACGACGGCAGGGACTTCCCAGGACAGGCCGTCGGGACGCCGCGGCTCCACGGGCCCTGGCTGCCCACTCTGGAGGAAGAAGAACTGAGGCCTCCAGCCCACAGCCAAGGAGGAGCCTCCACTTCCCGTCAGGCGGACAGACAGAACCACCAGCCGAGCCGCTCTGAGACCCAGACCTACGGGAGGGCGAGCTCCCCTCCCTGGGCCGTGCTTTCACTCTCTCAGTCTTGGGGTCACTTGCTCCGTGGGGATAGGGAGCTACAGCAGATGTTATCCTCCCGGGAAACTGAGGCCCGGGGGTGACCTGACTTACACCCTGAACACGCTCAGAAGGATCGGGGCCCGGATTCGGGCTGGGTCCCTGGGTGCTGAGCTGCCCTCACACAGGACCCTGCAGCCTCGCTGGAGCTCCGGGGTCCTCGTTAGACGCTCGGTGACATCTGGAGGCCTCTCCGTGGCCACGTCGGGCCCAGCGGCCTGGTCTCGTGTCTGAAGGCCATGCAGCTCCCCAAGGTGCGTGGAAGAGCTGTGCGGGGTCAGGAGGCCAGGCCGCCTTTGGAAAGCGGGTGGTCCTGAGTCCCGGGATCTCTCAGGAGACAGAGTGGGGCTGGGCCGGGCCAGACCCTGAGGTCTGTGGATGGAAAGTGTTTCTGGGCTCCAAAGGTTGCCTCTGTCCACGGCGTGCATTTGCTTCTGCCCACATCAGCTTTGCCAGAGGGAACCCGGTGGGGAGGACAGACTTATTTATAACCTGTTATCTGTGACAGAGCCGTGTCCCCATCACCAAGGGCTGGACTCACCCCGGAGCCTGACCCAGCACTTAATTCTGCACGAGGGTGGGCACTGTTTAAGCATCTCCCGGTGGGCTTCTCCGTCTGGAGCTTATTAGGGTAACTTCGGAGCAGAAATGACCTGGGCGGATTCACGTCGGAAAGGTTCACTAATTAGCTGGGCAGACTGGGGGCGCTGGAGGAGGTGGGAGGGTGCACAGGATAAAGGGCAGGGGTGGGGCTGGGGCCAGCGCGGTGGCATGGACGGGGGACTGGTCAGGTTTCGGAGACATTTGCAGGGCTGAGTCGACAAGGTTTCCTACCAGCTCAGACGATCCGTGCGAGAGGAGCTTCCGGTCGGCTCTGAGACTCCTGGTCCCAGCAGCGGGGGCCATGGTACCCCCGGGAGCCCAGAGGTGGGTCTGGGGGTTTCTCTTGGTTGGGTCAAGGTTGACTCATCTGTGGGGCTCCCAAGGGGAGGAGGTGCTGGACTGAAGGGCCCTGGGGTTCAGGAGGGGGCTCTGGGCTGGAGATCCCGCTGTGGAAGGGGCAGCGTGGAGGCAGCGTGGCAGCCTGTGAGGCTGGGGGTGCTGCCCAAGGCAGGGGGGCGGGGACAGGAAAGGCCCTGGACCCGCCAGTGTGCAGAGGTCGAGACTGGGCCTCTAGGGAGGACGCTGCCCCCAGGACCGGCCTGGGGAAGGGGGCTCCCGTCCAGGGTAAGTGAGAGCTGGTGTCCTGGGCACAGAGGGACCCAAACCCTCTGCGAGGCTGCCGCTGTCCCCAACCCAACAGGTGTGGCCTTCTGCCCGCGGCGGCCCCGCCCAGGGCTCCCGTTGCAGGGCTGTCGGGGCGTGGGGGTGGGGCTGCTCCATGCTGCTCACCGAGCGCCTGCTGCATACCAAGCATGGCGTCTATGCAAACAGCACCCTGTGCAACCCCCTCCAGCGGCGGTGGGATGCCAGCTGCGTTCGGCTACACACCCAGCTCGGGCATCACCTTTAACATCTCGAATCTACTGCTGTATTACCCGCTCTGTCTCTGAGGCCAGCAAGGCTCGGAGGGGGAAAGCACTTGCCAAACTTCGCACGGCCGACAGGGGTGGAGCTGTCCTCGAACCCAGGACTGGCTCCCCGGGCCCCGGGCCTGGGCTCTGTCCTGCCTACGATGTAACTGCCCCCGAGGCCCCAGGGGGGGGCGCACGGTGGCGTCCAGAGGCCACAGGGCCTCTTCCACACCCCAGGGGTGCCCACAGGTCGCAGCAGGACAAGGATAAGACTATCTGGCGTACTTTGCTCTCTCCTGTTGAGAAAAACAGCTACAGGCGAAGAGACCTCCTCCAGCCGTCACAGGCCGGGCCCCGGCCACCTCCCCTCAAAAGGGCAGCCGCATGTCCAAAGCGGGGAGGAGGTAGTCGGCACCCCAGGCAGAGGTGTGAGCCCCAAATTCCAACGCCCCTCCCAGCGTGCTCCAGGGGGCCGGGGGCAGAGGTCACCCAGCCAGGGCAGGGCGACTCCTCTCAGGGAGGCTGGGGGCAGGCGGGGTGTGGGTGTGTGGTCTCATCTACCTGGGGGCTAAGGGCGACCCAAGGAGTCCTGGGTACTTACTTGGTCCAGCCTGGCAAGTGGGAGCATGTGTCCACAGCCCTGGCCACAGTCAGCGTCCCAGACGGGGCCAGTGAGATGAAGCCCTGAGAAGCGTGGGGCTGGGAGGGTATCGGTGGGTGCCGCCTTCCACTGCGGAGAAGGTGGGAGACGAGCCTCTTGATCCAGTCACACCTGAAACTGCTCGCTCCTGGCCCAGGAGTCACCTATTTCCTTGGGCACTTTGCGTTGGGTTCTTGTCATAAGAGTTCTGATCTAAAGAATTGGAAGGGGGTGGGGGGCGCTGAGCTGTGACTTCCCTTCCTGTCTGGAAACTGTCATGTTCCGGGAAATGACAGGGAGCGGTGGGGGGGGGCCTCCTGTTGGGCCCCTGACCCAGGACTTCCCTGACAAGGACAAAGGAGGTCTCCCCGCCCAGCCCGTCCCTTCTGAGTCGCCAGGCCAGGGTCTGATCGTCCTGTTTTTGCACGAGGCCATTTATGGCTCGTCTGCGACCCAGAGCCCTACGCGTGCAGGGGAAGCTGTGTGCGGCCGGGTCCCGGTGTGGCAGCTGAGAGGGGTGGCATCTTCACGTCCCACACAACAGGCACGTGTCCCCTGAGTGGAGGGGTCACAGTCGTGACATCGACTGGCCATCTCTGTCCTGTTCAGGCTGACAGAGGAGCGCCTTCTCGCAGCCGCAAATCGTGCACAAGACTTGGGGGGGGGGCTTCCTCCGTTCTCGCTGCCTCCTTCCTTGCTACCCTATTTCCCCCTCCCCCTCTCCTTCCTTCTCTCCTGCTGCCCTCCCTGTCCCCTCTCTCCCCGTCCCCTCCTCCCCTCCCCCCACGTCTTGGCCTCCCCTCTCCTCCCCAGGCCTCCTGGCCTCAGGGAAGCTGCCTTCCACTACCCCAGTTGCTTCCCCTGGGGCGTGCCCAGTGGGACAGGCCTGCGTGTGGAAGCCTCTTTTACAGGAAATTCCTTTGCCCCAGACCTCACTTGGCCCTGGAGGGCAGGGGTGGGGACATCCCAGCTGCCCCAGCCAGAGGACACCTGCCCCCAGGAGGACTCGTTGAGCTACCCCGGCCCAGACCAGCCCAGTCCCTCCCCCAGAGGCCAGCCCACGAGGCCAAGGGCGCTGCCGCAAGGCAGCCCTTCCCTCCCACGCCAGGCCGGTGGGAACGTGGCCAGGCTGATGGCACTGCCGCAGGAGAAGAGGCCATGATGCTCTCGGAGGTCTTTACGTCACTTCTGCATTTTCTTTCCACAACAGCCCTGGAACCGAAGTATCATCGTCCTGTTTTCCCCGATGGGGAAACTGAGGCTTGGAGCTGTGATATGATTTGCCCCGTCACAGGGTCAGCAAGAGGCTGAAGCCAGGCTCAGCTGGCCCTTGGATGGCTGTCCAGGGCTGGCAGTTTTGATGAGGGGAGGGCTTCCTGGAGGAGGAGGGCCACCTGGCAATGCTGTCAGTTCAGAGGGAACTCGAGGCCCAGGTAGGGTGGGGACCTGCCAGCCCCCAGCCCGGAGCCATGGCTTCTGATTCCCACACGTCTCTTTTCAAATAGAAGCGACTGAGTTTCTTAGACAAGAATGTTAATCATCGCAGGCCTGGATGTTGGATGAAAAAGATGCCAGACGAGCAGCCCCGCCCCCCACCAACCTCATGGACCATGCCGCATCTTTGCTAACGCTTAGAAAATCAGGGCGCCGGGAATCCCACTACTGGGCATATACCCTGAGAATACCATAATTCAAAAGGAGTCATGTACCACAATGTTCATTGCAGCTCTATTTACAATAGCCAGGACACGGAAGCAACCTAAGTGTCCATCGACAGATAAATGGATAAAGAAGATGTGGCACATATATACAATGGAATATTACTCACCCATAAAAAGAAACGAAACTGAGTTACTTTTAGTGAGGTGGACGGACCTAGAGACTGTCATACAGAGTGAAGTAAGTCAGAAAGAGAAAAACAAATATGGTATGCCAAAACATATATATAGAATCTAAAAAAACAAAAAAAGGTTCTGAAGGACCTAGGGGCAGGACAGGAATAAAGACGCAGATGTAGAGAATGGACTTGAGGACACGGGGAGGGGGAAGGGTAAGCTGGGACGAAGTGAGAGAGTGGCATGGACATATATACACTACCAAACGTAAAATAGAGAGCTAGTGGGAAGCAGCCGCACAGCACAGGGAGGTCAGCTCGGTGCTCTGTGACCACCTAGAGGTGTGGGATGGGGAGGGTGGGAGGGAGACGAAAGAGGAAGGGGATATGGGGACACGTGTATATGTATACGTATAGCTGATTCGCTTTGTTATAAAGCAGAAACACACCACTGTAAAGCGATTATTCTCCAACAGATGTTAAAAGAAAGAAGGAAGGAAGGAAGGAAGAAAGGAAAGGAAGGAAGGAAGAAAGGAAGGAAGGAAGGAAGAAAGAAAGGAAGAAAGAAAATCAGGGCGCCCCAATCCCGGCAGGAGAAAACAGGGGTGAGAGCGCAGGACACATCACCGGAGCTTCCACGTGGCAGGAAACCGTCCTCACAGCCACCTGAAGGAAGGATGCCGTTTCTAACCAGAGGGGAAGGGTTAAGAAAACACAGTCTGTTCACACCTGGGGTTTTAGGTTGTTTCCAACTTTTGCTTTTTCGAGTTGCGCTGCCCTGAACCCTTTAGTCGGTGGCCGTTCTGTATGTGGGTCATTTTCTTAGGCTAGCTGCCCAGACGTGGGATTACAGGGTCAGGGACCACGACCGCTTTCACGGCTCCTGATGCACATGGTCGCCAGCTCTGACCGCGGCCAGCAGCCACTGGGGAGGCAGCTCCCACGGCCCCCTCCCCTCCCGCTCGGCATCCTCCCCCCACGGGAAACAGCGGACCCTGGGCTGCGTTTTCATCGCTGGCCGGCAGGAGACCGTCTCCATGACTTTGTCCCCACATGTCACTTTTGTGCATCTTCCCTGGTCTTCTGACAAGGGAACAGGAGCAAAGAGCCCGGCACGTGATGTGTTTTAAAGATCTGGCAGATACACTTATTCTGTGCAGGTGAAAATACACAGGGACAGTGGAAACAGGATTATAACATGCAACTGAAGGATTCCCTTTGTTCAGGTTTTTAAATTTTTTACCTGTTTTTAACTTCTATACTGTCAAATCAGACAGTCGTTTTTGAACTTTAAAAATGTGACACATGGGCTTCCCTGGTGGCGCAGTGGTTGAGAGTCCACCTGCCGATGCAGAGGACACGGGTTCGAGCCCCGGTCCGGGAAGATCCCACGTGCCGCGGAGCGGCTGGGCCCGTGAGCCGTGGCCGCTGAGCCTGCGCGTCCGGAGCCTGTGCTCCGCAACGGGAGAGGCCACGGCAGTGAGAGGCCCGTGTACCGCAAAAAAAAAAAAAAAAAAAGTGACACATAGCAAATGTGATTTGTTCTATGTCTCCTAGAGCTCTGAAGGTTCTCTGCCTTCTAGAAGTTTGATCAACTATGGGAAAACTAGAAAATACGAATTAGCATTTTTTTCATAACTTTCATTTTGAAAAATTTCAACCTTACAGAAAACTGGTAACGATAGCACAGCGAGTGGCTGGGTACCCTTCACCTGCGTTAAGTACCCACTTGCTCTCCTCACCTGGGCTCTGCCGTCCATCCACCTGTCATCTATCTGTCATCTCCCACCCGTCTCCCCACTGGGTATCTATGTATCTTCCATGTATGTATGTATATACATACGGATCCATCTATCTATCCATCCATCCATCCATCCATCCATCCATCTACCCATCTACCCACCTATCCATCCATCCATCCATCCATCCATCCATCTACCCATCTATCCATCCATCCATCCATCCATCCATCTACCCATCTATCCATCCATCCATCCATCCATCCATCCATCCATCTACCCATCTATCCATCCATCCATCCATCCATCCATCCATCTATCTACCCATCTATCCATCCATCCATCCATCTACCCATCTATCCATCCATCCATCCATCCATCCACCCATCTATCCATCCATCCATCCATCCACCCATCTATCCATCCATCCATCCATCCATCCATCCATCCATACATCCACCCATCTATCCATCCTTCTATCATCTGCCACTTCCACTCCCCACTCCTTGAACCATGTGAAAACAAGCTTCAACATCCTGACTCTTCGCCCCAGGTACCATGGGTCTCCCAAGGACAAGGAAGTCCTCCTGCATTACTGTGACACCATCACCACACCTAGTAGTTTGACTAGGATACAATAACGTAACGTTTCTCTGGTGGACCCAGTTACGTCCTGAGAACTGCTTGCTGGTCTGGATGGAGGAGCCAGTCCAGGACCGGGCGCTGAGCTGACCATCCTGCCTTTTCAACCCCCATCGGCCCCCACAGCTCGCACCCCATGCGAGCTTCACGACAATGATATTTCTGAAGGGTCAGGAGCAGGTGTCTGCTGGACCCTCTCTGAACCTGGGTGTGTCTCCCCCTCCTCAAGGCAACGGTTTTGGTGAGAACGCTGCAGGGGAGGGCATGGACCTCCACCAAGACACACGTGGTTGAGTTTGTTCCAAAGCATTTGTTTAACAACTTAATTTCTCAATCCATTGAAATGTATTTAGTGGTGAGGGGAAGCGAGGGTTTAGTCAGGTAGTTTCTCTAAACTGTCCCAGTGGCATTTAATAAATAACCCTTTCAATTCCTCTAGAACAGCCTTTTCTGGGCTCTGTATGTTCCAGCCCGTTTGTCCTGAGAGCCACTCTGCTCTGATTATTCCAGCTCTGTGGTACTGAACCTTCCTTCTCACACTCACAGCCCCCGCTCTTCTTCATTCTAGAAGTTTCTGTGCTCACCCCTCAGCCCCGCCTCTACAGGCCACTTTGATTCCTTGCTCCCTGTGAGCCGAGGTCACCTCTGTGTCGATTCCACCAGCTCTGGTCTGACTTGTGCCCTTCTGCTCCAGGGAGGTGCTGGAAAGCCAGTGAGGCCTGTCCCTCGCCTTTCCGTGAGCCCCAGGCTCCAACCTCTGCCTGGGGTGGGGGGTGGCGAGCCCTGTCAAATCTGAAGGCCAAGGGGGACTGTAGGCCCCTCCCGCCCCATCCACAGTCAGGACAGAGGGACAGGGCCTGCAGGCGGCCCCCAGGGAAGGAGATGTGGGTCAGCTGTGGGTTCAAGCCAGGTGGTCAGCCAGACGTGAACCCTTGGAATTCATATCCAAGATGCAGGGACTTGGCCATGAGTCCGGAAGATCCTGGGGGTTGGTGATGGTGGTGGGGGGGAGCTGTTAGCTGCTTTGGCCTGGCAGGCTGGCAGGTGGCTGGTGGTCAGTAGAGTTTCTGTTTATGTCCCTACATGTCGTGTCCCCGCCCACAGCCTTCCAGTGGCCTCTGTCCCCCTAGAACAAATCCACATCCCTAAGTTGGTCTTAAGGCCTGTGTGACCCACCCACTGCCCACCTGTCCCAGCTCATGCCCTCCTGCCACGCCCTCTTGTTGGTCCTTGACAAACCAAGCCGGTTCCCGCCTCAGGGCCTTTACACAGGATGCTGTGACCTCTGCCTGAATGCTCCCTCCCGATCCTCTCATCCACTGGCTCCTTTTCTTTCTTTCTTTCTTTCTTTTTTTTTAAATGAAATAGCTCTTTTTATTTATTTATTTTAAATTAAATAAAGCCCATTGCGGTGCACGGGCTTCTCATTGCAGTGGCTTCTCTTGTTGCAGAGCATGGGCTCTAGGTGCGTGGGCTTCAGTAGTTGCGGTGTTTGGCCTCAGTAGTTGTGGCATGCAAGCTCTCGGGTGCGTGGGCTTCAGTAGTTGTGGCGCGTGGGCTTAGTAGTTGTGGCTCGTGGGCTTAGCTGCTCTGGGACATGTGGGATCTTCCCGGACCAGGGCTTGAACCCATGTCCCCTGCATTGGCAGGCGGATTCTTAACCACTGCGCCACCAGGGAAGCCCCGCACTGGCTGCTTTTCAAACAGGCCTTCCTGACAACTCCAGATTCCTGACCTGGAAGAGTGTACACTTACTTGTCACTTGTTTATTGCTCCCTGAAGAGACTGTGTGTTCCATGAGGGCATCGTGTTAGCGCTGTATCCCCGTGCCACGCCCAGTGCCTGGCACAGAATATCTCTTGCGTGAATATTTCCTCAAGTGGCCGTATGAGTTGGCTGGTCATATGGCAGGTGAGGCAATGGGGCGTGGGCAGAGCAGACCCCCAGCTCTGCTCGTCTCCAGGTCCTTCAGGGTTTCCAGGGCGGGACATGCCCCACCCCACCCCCCGCCTACACTCACACTCGCCTGCTTAGCTCTACCAAGTAGATATGAGGTCCGGGTGTCTAGACCAACCTTGTCCAGTAGAAACGTCATTAAAGCCACATACGGAATTTAAAATTTTCTAGTAAACACATTAAACAAACGAAAAACAAACGGGTGAAATTAACTGCAATCATACAGTTTACTGAACTCAATATGTCAAAATCTTATCAACAGGTAATTAATGTAAAAATTATTAACAAGAAATTTTACACTCTTCACTTTCATACCAAGTCCTGGAGGCTGTGTGTGTTTTACACGAACAACAGCACATCACAGCTCCGACCGGCCATGTTTCAAATGCCCAATGGCCTTGCGTGGCTAGTGGCTCCTGTCCTGGACAGTCCAGATCTGGCCTCGGTTCCTGAAGCCTCCCCAGTGCCCCTTCCCGTAGGTCTTTATTCACAAAGTAGCCACAAAACGATTGCGGTCTCATATGCTATTTAAAACGTCCTTGCTGTTTGTGTATTTAAAAAGAAAAAGAAAAATATTCAATAGAAAGTTAAAATCAACACTGAGGATGCCCTCCTGGGCTGCTGGCTGGCTCGTCTCCCTTCTGGGGAGGCTGGGCTGGAAAGGCCTGATCCCGGGCCGGGGCCGGGGCGGCCTGAGATGACGACTTAATTAACACCCGCCCAGCACTTCTGCTCTTCAAGGAGAGGTCCCCACTCCGCTGACGCTGCTGCTGCATTAACTGCCCTGAACCAAGAAACCTTGCCCAGAGATAAAGGGAAATGTGTTGTTTCGTCATTACAAATTGTTCTGAAATCTGCCCTGGCACCAGGCAGAGGCCTGGGTCTGGACGCCCAGCTGGCCCCCACCTGCACCACCCAGATGAAGGCAGCTGGGTGGCTGTGCCCTTGCCTCAGGGCACCAGGCCCTGCACGTGTGTGCGAGGCTGCTGCCTTCCCGGGCAGGAGGCTCAGTGGCGGGGGGGGGGGGGCAGCCGTGCAGGGTAAGGTTATCGGCCCCCACTTTTCAGATGAGAGAACAGACTCAAGGCAGTGCAGGGACAAACCACCCCAACAAGGCCAAGGTCAAGGGGCAGAGGGCAGGGCAGCTAGAGCCCCTCGGGACTGGGGATCGGGTGGACGTGCGCCCCAGTCCCGGTGCCCACACCGCCAGGTGGCCACATCATCCTTCACGCCTGCCTGAGACGTGCAGGACGAGCCGGCCTGAGGGTCCCCTCTGGAGCACTGGGAGAGCTCGTCCAGCGCAGCCACGGCCCAGGAGCGACCGCCTCAGACACCGTGCTGCGGCCGTGGGCAAATGCTTGACTTCCTGGCATCTGTCAAATGGCAGGTGGGGCAGCTCTCCACTCCCAGGGGTCACTGAGGGACCGAGGGGTCCAGTAGATATTAGTCATGACTCCCACTGTGCAAAAAATGACGAGAGCAATAATGGAGCGCCGACTGGTGCCAGGTCCCAGGCAGACACTGCACAGGGCAGGGGGGGAGTGGGGTGAGGGGGGCTGTAGGGTGAAATGCTGGCTGCGCGCCACCAAGTGCCGGGGGCTGGCTGACAGGTCCTTAATGAAGCCCTCCCCCACCACCTCTGAGGAAAGGCCAAGGCCCTCCCCTCTCCTCCCAGGGTGCGGGGGGCCATGGGCGGTGCCCGAGGGAAGCCAGCGAGGGGCAGACTGCCAGACAGTCACCCCAGCTGCGCCGGGAGCCCCCCTCTGCGCCTATTCGGAGCACCTGACTCACCTTAATTATAGGCCCGCGGCACGTCGGGGCGCGCCGGGGACGCCCGAGATAGCCCGGAAGCACCGGCTCCGGGGGCGACGACCGGACATCCCGGGCAGCCAGGTGCGCCCTCACCGCCCACCAGCACCTGCCCCCCCACCCGCGGAGCTCCCCGCAGCGACCCCTTCTTCCGCCAGGGGCCCTGTGGCTGGCCTGGGGGCGCCCGCAGCCTGCCCGGGTCACGTGTCCCGGGTCTGGGGTCTGAATCGTGTGTGTGGCGGGGGGGGGTGGGGGGTGGTGGCACGCGGGGCGGGGAACTGGTCGGGGGTCCGAGCCGGCCTCCCGCCCTGGGTCGGGATGCCCCGCGGAGCCTGGAGCGCCGCGCCCACGCGCTCAGCACAGCCGCCCACGCCTCCTCCGACTCCAATGTATATTTAGCCTCTTTATCAAATGTTTGCAGTGAACCGTGTGAACCGCCTAATAGCGGCTGGAAGTGAAACACGATTCCCGGACAGAAAGGAGCATGTGACCACGCCTGAGCTGCAAGGATCGCCGACAGGGGCAGGTGCTGGAGCCCCCACGCGCCCGGCCTCCGGAGTGAGGTCCCCTCTCCCGCCGAGCATCCGAAACCGCCTTCTCACTTAGCCCGCTTCTCCAGAGATGAGGACGACAGAGTCTGAAACGGGGAGGGGTGTCGGGAAGAGGTGCCAGGGCCGGGGAGTCCACGCGTGTGTGGGTTCTCATCCAAGTTGGTGACCTCTTGGTCAAGACAGTCCAAGGTCTAGGTAACAGCTTCTAGGGATCTATTTCTGCCAGTTTCTTCCGAGGATCCGGGGGGAGGGTGGGGCGGGCTGGGTTGGGGGTCCCTGTCCCACTCCAGGGCAGCCCTTGGTGCGCCAACGCGCGTCGTGCCCCGAGTCTCCCCCCAAAGCGGCTGTCGCGCGGCTGCACAAGTTTGTGCCACCCTCGCGCAGCCGCTGTTGTCGTGGTCGCTATGACGACGCGCCGCGGTTTTATTTTTAATAGCGGCCAGCGATTAGAAGGATGCCTGCGCCGCCCCCCGCAGATCTCCAGTCCCGGTGGTGGATGCACCCAGGCCTGCCCCTCTCCCCGCCTAGCTTTGGCTGGAGCTCCCGTAGAAGGCGCCCCCCCTTTCCGCGTTCCCAGATCTCCTCTCCTCCGCCCCAAACTCGAACTGAGAGCCCCTGAATTGCCAGGCCGGGGTGGGGCACAGAGGGAATCACCCATCGAGGTTTGCTCAAAGGTGGCGGGACACCCAGGAACCAGCGAGCCTCTGTACAGAGGTTAGAGCCGGAAGGGCCCCTGCCCCCGCCCCCCCCCCCCGCAATACAAGGTGACCTTTCCTCTTTCATTCCCACACCCACTACCAAACCGAGTCCTTTCACCCCAGAGAAGTGTCCTTGGGTCCCCTCTGCCTGCGAGGAATCCGAGGCTCAACCAGACGTGATGCAGTCAACTATCAGGATGAGTAAGCCACGGAGGGCTCTGCTCGGGGTGCAGCCTTAGTCCTGGCAGTGTGCTTTTGGCGGCCTTCCCCAAGCCGTCCAGTGGTCTCCCTCCGAAGCAATGGAGGCCCACCCGGGTGGACAAGGGCTGTGGCTCTAACGTGCTTTTAAACGGTTCCAAGGTTTCCCTAGCTCTGCCTCGGCCATCCTTCATCCTGACCCCTGAAAGCGCGCTTGAGGGGGGAGGTCGCAGGTGGGGCTACGGTAGACGAGGCAGGTGCGTTGGGGGGCTGCAGGTGTGTGGAGGCCAGTGGAAGAGCGCTGGTAGCCTCGGCCCACGGGCAATCGCAGGAGTGGCCCACCCCTCCCCCCAGGAATTTGGGGGAAGGCGAGCGCCCCCCAAGCGCCCACTGGACTCCGCCTTTGAAATACCAGAGCCGGCCGAGCCAAGGATGAAAGACCGCCTGCGGGGCTGCGCCTTTACTGCCTTTGGCGGGAGGGCGGCCGCGGCGGGCAAGGGCCTAATCCACAGGATGGGGGCGTGGGGGTGGAGGGCTAGGGCAGGCGGAATTCTCCTTCGGCCGCCCACCGCTCGGCAGTCTCCTAGCCTCTGACGGCCTCGCCGTCTAGGTTCGGGGTCGCTTGGCCCGTCACCCCTCTAGCCCTGATACCGGGGCTCGTCCGCCCCCTCGAGGCACCCGCCGCCGGGGTGCGATCCCGCCAGGTCTAGGCAGGCGGAATCTACCCAGGCCGGCGCATCGCCCTTTGGTGGCGGGGGGAGCCGTCCGGCCCAGTTCAGGCCTCGGCCTCCGTCGCGTCTCTCCCCCGCATCGCTCTGTGCGGCGCCGCGGCCGGAGGTGGCGCTCTGTGCGCCCAGCGGATCCCGGCGCGGGAGGCTCAGACTCCCGGGTGCCTCATGAGCGGCTCTTTTCTTTTCCTTGCCTTCCAACCCCTCGAGTTCCCGGCTCAGGCCGCCGCCCGGCTTTCCACGAGGCAGCGGGGACTTGGAGGATGAGGGGTCCCAGGGTGGGGACGAGGCACGCTGCTGCCCCCTCCTCCGACCTGGGCGCTCTCCCCTCGCGGACTGTGGGTGGAGGTTCCTCAGTCAGACGCCCCAGGCATCGGATTCTGGGCGGGGGCGCGTGGCAGCCGCCAGGTGAGTGCCCCAGACGCGCCCCTAAACCCGCCCCACCTCTCACCAGAGACTCACTCTCCCTCCTTTTATGGAGAGGGGAAGGCAGGGGCCCGTGATCCAAACCGTGGAAAGAGGCCGGAGCGCCGGGGCGGGGGGCGGGAGGCGGGGGCCGGCTCGCTTTTGCCCTTTTTGGCGTAGCAGTTCTGGGCGCTGCCCTCTGCCGCCGCTGGGGCCCGAGAGAGGCGAGCCGGCGACGGCGGCACTTCTGCGGCGGCCTCCTCCCCTCCCCGTCCGGTGCTGCAGGATTGCAGCTGGCACTGGAGGGTGGGCAAGCTCGAGGGAGGGGCGCGCGGGGAGCCCCGGCGGCTGTGCTCGGGGCCGGGAGCGGGGCCTTGATGGATTTTACTGCCTGCGTGAGCGCGTGTGTGTGCTCACTGCGGCGGCGGCGGCGGCGGCCGGGCCCTGCCCGGCCCGTGCGGCCCCCGCACGCTTCCGAGGTGCGGGTCCGGGGCCCGGAATCCGGGGGAGGCGAGGGGGAGGGGGCGGGGGAGGGGCGCGGCGGCGGCGGCGCTATAACCCCCTCCCCGCCGCCGGCCGGCTCCACACGCGCGCCTTGCGGAGCCCGCAGAACTCCGGCGAGCCGGGCCTGCCCGCGCCTCCTCCTCCTCTCCTGCCGCCGGCGGTGGCGGCGGCGGCTCGGCCCTGCGCCCGCCCTCAGGCCCGCGCGGCGAGGCCCCGGGCGGGCGGCGGCTGCCAGGCGGAGCGGCCGCGGGCTCTGCCCGGCTCGGGCCGGCGGAGGGCGGAGCGCGGCGCCGGAGCCGAGGGCGCGCCGCGGAGGGGCGCACGCAGGCCGCCGGGCCGCGCCGTGCTGGGCCGCGCCGTGCCCGGCCGGGCGGCGGCGACTAGAGGAGGCCGGAGGCGAGCGCGGGGCCGGCGGCGGGCGCGCAGGGCCGCCCGCAGCCCGCAGGGAGAGCGCGAGCCCGCGCCGGGCCTGGCCGGGTGTCCAGACAGGTGATGGGTGGTGCGGCGGCAGCGGCTCCAGCCTCGCTCCGGGGTCCCTTTCGGGGCTGACGCCCGCAAATATGCAGAATTACCGGCCTGGTCGCTCCTAGAGCCAGCGCCGGGGAGCGAGCGCGGCGGCGGCCAGCACCGGGAACGCACCAAGGAAGAGGCCCAGCCCCCGCCCTCCGCCCCTTCCGTCCCCACCCCCTACCCGGCGGCCCAGGAGGCTCCCGGCGCGGCGGGCGCGGCGAGCGCGCACTCCCTGCTCCTCCTCCTCGGTGGCGCTGCCTGCCTCTCCGCACTCGCTGCTCGCGCCTGGCGCGCTCCGTCGGCTCCCTGCTCTCCGCGCCACCCTCCTCCGGGCCGCGCTCCCTGAGGGATGGTACTGAATCTCGCCGCCACAGGAGCCCGGCTGGAGCGCCCGCCCCGCGGCCTCGCCACCCCGCCGAGCCGCCAGCGCCTCGGGACGCGATGAGGACCTGGGCTTGTTTGCTGCTCCTCGGCTGCGGATACCTCGCCAGTGCCCTGGCCGAGGTGGGTGCCACCCCCGCGCCCCGTCCTCTCCCCCTGCGCACGCCCCCTGCGGCCGCTCGCGGGCCGAGGAGCCCGGGCTCTGGGGCTCTGCAGAGCGCATTTTGATTTCTGCTAGCGTGGTCGATTTTTAAATTTTCCCAACTGGGTTCTATTTTCTGCCATGCCTAAGTGTGTCTGGTGAGTTTCCAGCGTGTTGCGTCGCTCTGCCGTGGAGGGACGGACTGGCGGCTGGGTGGACGAGTGGGGAGAAACTTCGGGGGGCGCGGGCTCCTCTTCGAGGAGGGAAACCCGGGGCGCGGCGGACAATGCAGCATCGGGGTGCGGGGAGCGCGGAAGGGGGTGTGTGTGTGAGCCAGCGGGGTCAGGGAAGGTAGAAGAGCTGCCGACAAACAGGTAGGGGCGGTTGCGGCGGGAGCCCCCGGCAGGCAGGGTGGGCAGCGCGGAGCCGCACACCCGGGTTCCCGGTCCCCATGCCCGGAGGGGCGGCTGGGCCAGCGCAGTCCCGCCCGCCCGGGGCCTGCTTACAGGTGGCTGAGCGAGGCGAGCCGGGGCCGGGCCAGGCGCCCTCGCCCTCCCACCGCCCGCGTCCCCACCCCCAGCCCCAAATCTCGAATTCCGAATCCCCGGGAGCTCTGCTGTGATGAATGACTTTCTACACCCCGTCGTGGGAACTTAGTGCTTGAGACCCCCCAGCTACCCCCGACTCCCTTTAAAAATCAGGAAGGAGCGGGGTTGGCGGGGGGGGGGCGGTGCGGGGGGTAGGTCGAGTGGTGGGGGCGGTCTGGGCTGGGACCCGGAGCTGTGAGAGGTAGATATTTAACCCTTAAGTTCCCTGGCAGCCCCTCCCAGCCGCGGCTGGATTGGGGGCGTCTTAGTCGGCGCTAGGGCCGCGGCTGGGCCGGAGCCCGGGGTGGGGCGAGTGTGTGAGTGTGTGTGCGTGCGCGTGTTTGTAGACAAGAGACCCTCTCCCCCGCAGATTCGGTCCGGGATTCTGGGTGTGAAATTTAAGCCCCAGGGTAGATTAAAGTGTTAGGGCTGCCGTGACTTTCGTCGCCCATCCGTGACGCATTTCAACTTGATCTTCCTAGATGTTGATTTCACTGTTAGATCAGCAACTCTCTGGGCCCCTCTCTGCCCCAGACCTCTTGCAACCGACACCCCGGGGCTGAGGGGCCGAGTGTTTTTTTTTTTTTTTTTTTTTTTTTTTTTTAAATGGTAGGGAGCTCTTTCTTTTTGCAAAGGGCAGACATGGCTGTGAACGGAGAAATGGGGGTCTCACCCAGCCCCACCTCGGCCTCAGGCTCCAGGGCCCGGGCTGGGGGTCGGGCGGCCTGCGTGCGAGGCGCCCGCGCGCGCTGGGGCGGGGCAACCTCGGGCCGGGGACCAGGCGCTCTGGGCGGCCCGGGGCGCTGACCGTGTTCCTCTGCTTGCAGGAAGCCGAGATCCCCCGCGAGGTCATTGAGAGGCTGGCGCACAGTCAGATACACAGCATCCGGGACCTCCAGCGACTCCTGGAGATAGACTCCGTAGGTAAATCGCGCCCCTTCCCTCGGCGCGCGGGGAGGGCGCGGGCGGCGGGCAGGCGGTATGTGCGCCCCGCGCCGCCTCCCGCGTTCGGGCCGGGCCGGGCGCCGAGCAGGAGCGCACCGAAAGGTCAGAATCCAATCCCGGGCCATAAAAGCCCAGGCGGATGAGTCAGGAGTTTCTCTTCCAATCACCACTTTCTCTCCCGGCGGCGGCCGAGGGCTGCTCGCTCGCCCAGGGTTTGTTTTTGCACTTAAGGAAAATGCCCAGTGTGTCACAGAAAGTTCAGCCGTATAGAGGGCGCCGGCGCCCCGGCCAGGTGTGCGGCCCGGGGCCTGCCCCAGGGCCGGGAGGAGCAACCGGGAGCCGGCCCAGGCCCTGGGCACCGGTCGGGCAGGCGTGCAATGGTGCCCCCCCGGCAGGGCCCCTTTGTCATCGCTGCGAACTTGCCCCGCTCCTGACGTGGGGCTGGGCCTTTGTGGTTGTAGGAGGCCCGCGTCTTTCTGTTTTCATGAGCCAGTAAAAAGGCGCGCCTTGGACACATCTGCTGTTTGGGGACTATTTGGGGGCTCCCCCTCAGGCTCTGGAGCTGAGCCACTTTAGAAAACAGTTTCTTCGACAAGAGGACCCTGAAGCTCTTTTGAGTGTCAGTGGCAGGGTTGGACTGGCCCCAGGTGGGCAAAGGTGGTGAGGGACCCAGGTTGGCTGGGCTGGGAGCCTGATGATGTCGGGTGACTGCGTTTGGGTGTGGACCAGAGGAAGGCCCTTCCTAAAGGACAAGGATCCTGGCCCACATTTTTTGTGGCAGGAACGCCAATGCGAGTTAGCGGGGGAGACACTCATATCGGAAAACTTGCCGTTGACTCTGGATAAAAAGAGGTCCCAAAGGAACTTGTCAGATGGAGCAACTAAAGTCAGTAGGAGTTGCTTGCAAGAATTTTACGTGAAATGAAGATTTTTCTCTCACTGCAAACTACTCTGAAAAAGGGGGGTGGCGGGGGAATTAAGTAAAATCACATGGTCTAGTCATTTGGAAATTTGTACCTAATTATGGTGGTGGAGAGGCCTGAACTATTTTCATTTCATGCCAAAACCATTTTCTAGCAAGGGCGATGGTTTCTGTAGTTTCTTGACCCAGGAAATCCTTTGGCTGATCCTTATCAGGAAGGGGGTAGAATTTCACTTGGAGATCAGAGTTGGGCCAGGGGGGAGTTTGATCTGGCTCCTTGATGTGTAACCCTGGGGGGAGGATTTGGCTTTGGTTAGCCGAGAAAAACACTTGCCTGCATATTCTGCTGCTCTCTGATGGATTTGGGAAAGTGGGGAGACTGGATCCCAGAGGGGTTTTTTTCTGGCTGGCAGAAGTGAGGCCTGGGAAAGGCTGGGCCTCCTTGCAGGACCAGCTTTGGGTTGCCATTGGGAAATGGGCCATTCACTTTCTGCTGGGACCATTCTTATTCTGGTCTCCGCAGCCCCGCCTCTCCCCCACCCCCCACCCATGAATGCTTTTAGCATTGCAGCTCTGGGGTCATGCTGATAGCATTCCTGACCTGGGGGCTTCTGGGTCCACCGCCTCCTTGGAGGGTCCAAACAGAAAGAGTAAGGGTGCACCAGCCGGTTCTCCGGGCTGGTTTCAAATTGCCCCCTTATAAAAGCCCCCGGGAGCCCGGCTCCCTCCTGCCTCAGGGGGTGGAGAGAGTGGATCGCCCCCCCCCCCCGCCACCCCGCCACCCCCCCACCCCCCCCGCCACCCCGCCACCCCCCCACCCCCCCCACTGCCCCCATCAGAAGATCTGGGGTCTGAGAGTGGGACTCCTAGTGCCTGGGAAACTTTGGGGTGAGAACATTGGAGGGGCCCCAGGGTCTCCCTTGCTCAGCAGCCATGCCCCTCTGGGACCCTTTGTGATACAAACCCCACAGTGGGGTTCATCCTGGTCAGTCCCCCTTTCACAGATATGGAAGCTCTGACCTGAGCTGTTTGCTTCTGTAGCTTGTTTTGCGGGGTTGGGGGTGTGTCTTTTCCCCGACTTCTGTTTCTGTCCAACGTGAAGAGTAGAAACGGAGCTGGCTGCTAGGAAAGGTTGCAAACAGCTGTGTGACCTCCCCACCAGGTCCAGTCAGAGGCCGGTCTGGGGTCAGTGAGGAGGGGGCTGGGTGCGGAGGAGACCCCTTGTTCTGGGTGTCCTTACTCTTCTTTGTAACTCTAAAGGGGGCTCTTCCAGGCTGATGCCCAGGAAGCAGGAAAGAGGCTCCTTTAACAGAGTGGCTCCTCCCGAGTGGGCGGGGCTGTGTGATTGGCAGGTGGGGGCGTGGCCTCCTCCCAGTAGCCGGCCCTTGTTCCCATTTCACAGGTGAGGAGCTGCGCTGGAGGCCCCGAGGCGGTGGATTCCTGTGCCAGCGCCTGCGAGTTGCAAGCGTGCACGAGGACCAGGCAGTTGGTTTTTCACGTGTGGCCTTTGGGTGGAGAGACCAGCATGTGGTCTTCTAATGGCCAGTAGTGTGAAGTTTGTGGCCTGTGTGTCGGCTGTGCTGAGAGCAGGCCATTCAGCAGAGCTGTGGCGGGAGCTGGGAGCTTTGTTCTCCGAGCAGCCTGGCCCGGCGCCCGTGGTCACTGAGTAACCGATACATAAATATCCCATCTCGGCCATTAACGCTCCTCCAGGACTGATGGTGGGAGGCCGGCTCCCCATGCTTTGGACATGTGTGCATAACAGACAAAAGGGAAAAAGCGTTGATTAACTGTTCTGAGAGCAGTTTTAGGGCATGATTCACGCGTGGCCTTCTCTTGGGAGTCCGCGCTCGTTGCATCTCGACCTGCGTAAATCAGAGGGCTGCCTCCGCGTCAGTGGGTCCGAGCTGGGCTTCCAGACCACCCATCTCGATGGGGCAGTGGATAAGCTTGTCTGACCGGGAGCTCTTTCTACTCCTGACTGAGATTGAGTCCCTGGTTCAGGTTTCAGGACAGTTGACGGACTGGGCGGAGGCTGTCTCTTCTCTGCTTGTTCTGGGGCGAGAGGCCTGGGCGGAAGGCGGTCAGGGTCTGGCCACGGGCCCCTGGGGTCTCCTGCCGGCCATCGGCCTTGCTTGGCCTTCCACGTCCCAGGCCTCGGTTTCCTGCGAGGTGAAGAAGTGGCAGCGCCTGCTGCACACAGGGGGCCGTGACATCCTGGGAGGCGGCTGTCGCCTGGCTAGAGTGAGGCGTGGGGGTGCAGCCCGGGTTGCTGCCGTTCCGTTTTCTCTTAGAAGCTCAGGATGGACCAGCTGCTTCTGGGTTTGGCGATGGCAAGATGGCCACCACCAGGACATGACTCATAATGTCACTTTTTCATGAAAAAATGTTTCTTGTAACAGTTGGTTGATGGGAAATTCTTACTGCATGAGTAGTTCTGTTCTGATCTTATTTTGGGTCTCAAAAAAAATTAGTGGCAGTGGAACACTGAGTCATTTTGAGGGAAGAGCTGGGTCCTCCTGGACGCCGGCACTCAAGGCAGGCATGTCTCCTGCACTCCCGCCGCGTTTGCCCCGTTCGTGCTCCATTTCCGATGAGCGCGGCTTCCAGACTTGTGGGGGTGTGGACAGTCACCGAGGCCTAGGTGGGCCGGGCACCGAGGAGGGGGCCTCTGGTCTGAGCTGGTGGCCAGGATACCACTGGAGCTTCTTGGGGTCGGGGGGTGGCAAGAGGGGGACTCCGTGCAGCTTCTGACTCTTGGGGCGTGCCTTCTCGGGACCTGCTGCCCCTGGGCATCTATGGGGGAGGCAGCGACAGACAGGAGAAGTGAGAAGATCCTCCAGTGGGTCTGGAGGCCAGGGTGGGGAGGCCAGGTGTGACCCACTTCATCCAGGTACAGGCGCTGTCCTTGGGCTGCGTCAGGCCAGGTGGCAGGTGGCAGGACTGTGTCCCTTGCACCCCCTCCTGGGGGCCCTGGGGACAGAGGGGGTGGAGGTGTGCGTACCGAGGGGACTGTAGCCAGTCCCGGGGGACTAGGCCCAGCTGTGACCTTGGCTCTGAGGCCGCTGCTCTGCAGGTCTTAGATACTTGAACGGCAAAGCACTTTCCTTCCTGAAAGCTGGGCCCCCCTACAGGCACCCAGACTCCTGACTCCCCACTCCCGGTTCCTGTGTCCTCTTCCTCGCAGTGGGCTAAGTTTGGGGACTAGTGGGGTCTGGCTGAGGCCCAGTCTGGCCTTGCTTCCGACGCCCCTCGAAGGCCAGGATGCTCATCGAGGGCTGGTTTAAGTGACGGCGGTGGGGGAGGGAGACACGTGCAGCGCCCAAGTCGCGGCAGCAGCCTCCGCTGGCCCTCGGTCCAGCCCACTGTCCAGCCCGCTGTCCAAGGTCCCCTGTCCAGCTGGGAGCAGCAGGCCTGTTGGCTCTGGTCTTCTGGGCAGGGAGGGCTGGCCTCGGGTGCCTCCTCACCTGGTTCAGCCCTCACCGGCTCTTCCTTGAGGAGGAGCCGTGGGGCAGGCTGGCTGCAGCCCCTTCCCCACTGGGCTGCGGCTGCGGCTTCGTGGTGACCTGCAGCAGGGGCAGCGTGGGTCGGGGACCCCGTGTCAGCCGCGCGGGGCTGGGTGGGACATTGTTGGCAGTTGCGAGTCTCATCCTGTGTCCACCTTGAAGCCCCCCTTGTGGGTGTGAAGGGACCCCGTCCGGTCTGGGGAGGGACGTGCTGCTGGACAGACCCTGGGTGCCCAGGTGTGGGCGGCCGGTCGCCATCTCCTGTTTCTACCTGCAGGGGCCGAGGAGCCTTTGGAAACCAGCCTGAGAGCCCACGGGGGCCATGGCGCCAGGCATGCGCCGGAGAAGCGGCCTGTGCCCATTCGGAGGAAAAGAAGCATCGGTGAGCCCCAGGACTGCTGGGCCCGTGGGGGGCTGCGGGAGGGGCTCTGGGGCCTGCCCTCTCCCCCCTTCCCCCACCCGTGGCCTCGGGGGATCCGTCCCTTCTCTTCTCTGTAAGACAAAGGCACAGGCTGCTCGGGGTCCCGTGCGCGCGCCCCTCCTCCTGCCCCAGCGCGTCTGCTCATTGCTGCAGGCCTGGCCTGGGCCGAGAGTTTCCAGGAGGGGGGAGCCGTCATAAATTCCTGAAGTGCCCGGTCTTGTTGGGGCCTGCGCTGGAGACGGCCTCTCTGGAAGGCGGCTTGTGTTGAATTTCCAGTTCGTAACGTGGAGCGCACTGTGCTTCCAGCCGCGCCGCAGAGCAGTGGCTACAGCCGCGCCGGGCCCGGGGGGCCCTCCCCAGGGCCCCCAGCCCACTCAGGCCTGGCCCCCTGGCCCCCGTGCCGGGTTTGTTCCCTCTCGCAGAGCATCCCCGGGCCTGCCTGCTCCCTTTAGGAGTGACTAGCCGGTGGGGGTCTCCTGGGGCCCCAGGCTCAGCCTTGAGGGAAGATCCTGCCCCAGGGGTGCAGCTTGGGGGGGTGTGACCACCCACTCCCTTGCCACCTGGGGGTCCTGACTGCCTCCTATCCCCCGTGTGACCTTGGGCATGTGACTCCCTTTGTCCAAGCTTTATTTCCTCCAAGAATATGGATTTTATAGCTTCTGCCTTTGGGCGTGGTGTGTGGGTGAACGATCCCTAGCTGAGGCCAGCGGGCCCTCCCCAGATGACGTCTGCCGTGGTGAGCATATATTCCCATCTTCAAGGCCAGGTGCTCTGGTAGGGCTGCAGGATCCTCGATGGAGGCCTGTTCTGCTCCAGATGAAAGGGGTGCCTGTGAGCAGAGCTTGGGCTGGACTGAAGGTCCCTGTCCGTGGCTCCACCTCTGGCACTGCTGCCTGGCTGCACTCCGCACGCCCCTCTTGCTGGTGGGTGCTGTGAGTGGAGCCCCTTCCCCCACTGTGTCGGCCAGACCCCCAGCACCCAGCCCTCTTGATTTGGTGGCTTGTCCCTAGAGGCTACTGAGGACGCACATGCAGGAGGAGGGGGCCCTCAGGAGGCGGGGGCCTCTGAGAGACCTCCCCCCGCCGCCCCCCGCCCCACAGCACTCGGGTGAAGGCGATCGTCCCTGCTCCGTGCCGGCTGCAGGGGTTGCGTGAGCCCCTGGGCTGATGGGGGATTTTCAGCCCTCCTCCCCCAGGGTGGCCCCCCCACAGCCCCCTCCCCCGGGGTCTCCCCTCCAGGCCTTCAAGCCCCTGCTCATCTTTGGGCCAGTCAGGTGCACCCACTGGGGGCTGGGGTCTTTCTGCCTCTGCTGGACCGGGGGCTGTGCGACAGGTCCTGTTGGAGGAAGCTGTGGCCCATGGGGATGCTCCTGCCTGGGCCCCTGGAAGCTGCTGCAACCCTGGGGCTTCCAGAACATTCATCGGGCTCTTGCCTCTGCAGAGGAAGCCATCCCCGCAGTCTGCAAGACCAGGACGGTCATTTATGAGATACCTCGGAGCCAGGTGGACCCCACGTCTGCCAACTTTCTGATCTGGCCCCCGTGCGTGGAGGTGAAGCGCTGTACCGGCTGCTGCAACACCAGCAGTGTCAAGTGCCAGCCGTCGCGCGTCCACCACCGGAGTGTCAAGGTGAGCCCGGCGTGTCCCCCGGCCCCAGGGGCAGCCCCACCCAGCCGGGCTGCCAGGCGTGCTGGTGAGCTGGAGGATATGCTCCCGTTTCTCTGACAGGCACACCGAGGCCGGGGGGAGGAGCCGGGGCTTGGGTCCTGGTCGGTCACGCAGAACAAGTTTGGATCTTGTGACGCAGTTCTTTGCCTCACTAACAGGTCTTGCGAGGTGTCCAACCACTTAGCTGGGAGCTGCCTGACGTCTCCTCCAGGCCCTGGAGAGGTCTCGCGGGCACTTTAGTGGGGGCTGTGGTACACGGCAAGGGGTTGGTGGTCCCCTCAGGGCCTCACCCTGCTGGAGACGGGAAGGGAGCGCTGGGGTGGGACCTGGTGTGGGGGGAGGCTGGGGGTCGGGGGGAGGCTGACTTCCTTCGCGGCTCAGGCCGAGGGGCCAGGCGCTCTGCCTGCCGAGGTGGACCTCCGTCCCCGTCTGAAATCTGGGACAGTGCCCCCGTTCCGCTGGACGTGCGTGTTGGTGGGGTGCTGAGGTCCAGGGGACCAGGCCCCTCCCCTGTTGCGGGTAGGTATCCTCTTGCTCGGAGACCCACAGCCTCCATGGCTTGGGTGAGATGTCTTTGCCGCCTGCCTGGGGCCCCTGGGAGCCAGCACATGGCCAGTGCTTGCCATGAAGCCCTCTCCCAGGCAGGGGGCTGGCCGTGATGACCTCTAAGGGCAGCACCGGGGGCATGCAGAAGGTCAGGCTCACATGACACGTCCAGGGGCTCCTCTGCTGAGTCCTGGGGGAAAGTTCTGCTTCCTCGGGTCACTGGGCAGCCAGATTGGGGTCTGGCTTTTGGCTTGATGGCTGGAAGCCTTTCTCGGCCTTGGCTTGCTCCCCTCTGGCTGCACTTGCCTCTTCTGTGGAGTGGGTCTGAGGCACTGGGGCTCCGTCTCTGGGACTGTGGAACTCCCATGGGGACAGCTGGCCTTGCTATTGGGAGGCAAGGTTCCCTGCTTCTGGGTGTCAGTCTTTCTGTTTTCAAAAGGGCAGGGTTGGAGGAAGGCTTCTAGGCTGTCTCCTGGCTTCTCCGAAGTGTGGCTGAGGCTGGAGAATTCTGGGTGGGGGGGTCCCTGTCTAGAGGAGGGGCTGCCCCCCCCACCCCTGGAAGCTGGCTCTGGGTGGGTCATGATGATCCTGTGTGACCCTGGGGGTGTGGACTTGGCACCTTCCAGGTGGGACAGCCCCGCCCCCTCTCAGCTGGGCCTCCGGTGGCAGGGGGGTCCCATTTTTCCCCGAATGAGACCTTCGGTTATGGGGTGCAGTGGGATGCATTTCTCCGCTAGGAATTATTTCAGATCCCCTGTGAGTCAGTGAGTCCAGGCCTCTGTCAAGTCGGCCGCTGGCCCCCGAGTGAGGTGCGGGGTTAAGGACCCTGTAGCTGGCACGTGAGAAGCACTTTAGACTTGTAACTGGGACTTGACTTGACCTTGGGGACTTGGTCCTCTGCGTGCTTTGGGTGTTGAGTAAGCAGATTCCACGGCCTGCTGCCCCACGGTCTCAGGCCGACGCTCCCCTTGGGGCCGGGTTGCCCCTGGAGTGCTTGCGTGGGGCGCTGGCTTCCGCCTCAGGGCTCCAGACTCGGGTGGAGGGGCCCCCAGCCCAGCACTGCATCCCCGCTTCCCCGGCTGCTGCCTCTTGCTCAGTTAAAGGAGGAAACCGAGGTCTAACCGCCCTGCCTGTGGGGTCTCCGCGGCCAGCCCGCCTCTGCTTCCTTGGGTCTGGGGGTCCTCGCTTGTGGCGTGTTGGAGGGGTCTTACGAGCCCCAAGAAGCTGGGTAACCGAGGTCTTTCTCTTGGGCATGGGGGTGGGGTCCCCAAGATTCGATTGTCCTGCGGGTGGGCTCTGGGGCCTGTCCTTAGGGCATGAGACAGGGGCTTGGAGGCACAGGGCAGCGGGAATGGAGTGGGACTCTCTGCTCGTGGGCTGCAGCCTTCGGGGATCCCGCACTGCTCCCACCCCTGCCTCCCGCGGTGTGAGGACCAGGGCGCGTCCGCTCCTGGGGTGGCATTAACCCCGCCTCTCTGCCCTGGTCCACCCTGAGGGCGGGTGGGTGTGCAGAGCTCCTCGGGGATCCTAGCGGCACGGTGGCTGAGGATAGGTGGTCCATCTCTGCTTGGGCACAGGCCCAACCGGCTTGGGGCGGGTGGGGCGGCCGGCCCGGGGCTTCCCCACGGGCCTCCGTCTGCCCAGAGGGCTCAGTCCTGCAGCCAGGGGCCAGGAAGCCTGGCTCCACGTCGGGGGCCCTGCCGCCCTCAGACCCGGTCCCCTTCCTCCGTCTCCTTCTTCAGGGAAGGCGTCCCCTCCCTGCCCACCCATCCAAAGGTTGGCAGGAAAACATCCGGCCCCAGACACTGGGGGTTCTGGCAGAGAAGAGACAGAGGCCAGTGGGAACAGGAGGCCCATTGTGGAGGCTGGCCTGGCCCCCCAGCCTGGCCAGGAGCCGTTCCTGTTCCATTCGGGCTTGAGGCCGAGCAGGGAGGGGGCCCCTGGGAACCCCAGGCTGGGTGCGGCGTGACGGCTGCTGGGGGTCGGTAGGGACGGCGCGCTCCTGCTCGTTCACGGTCAGAGGCGCCCCTTATTGAAGGGAGAGGACGGTGAGGCCGGGAGTGGTTGCCCTCCTGAGGCTCAGGTGGCCGAACCGTGCAAGGTGACCTCGGCTGAAGGCAGCCCCCAGGCCCTGGGTCAGGACGTGCGGGGGTCGATGGCCCGCCCCCCAGCTCCCCACCACGACCTCCATGAGGCGTTCTGTGCCCACAGCTCCCTGGCGGCCTTGGACCTCCAGGGCCTGCCCTCGGGGTGGCACCTGGAGTGCAGACCCTCCAGCGTTGCCAGGTGGGCAGGGGTCCTGGGGGCCGCCTTCCCTGCCCTCTGCCCAGCATGGCCGGCGCTTGGTGTCTGCCACACGGCGCGGACGCCGGGGGGGGCTGCCAGTGGGTCAGGGACAAGGAGCAGCCCTGAGCGGCCACGGCCGCACCTACGGGCGAGCCGCCAGACTCTCACCCGTGGAAAGTTAGGGGCTGCGTTTGGTTTCAGGGCAGCCCGTGGGCCAGGCCTCCAGAAGCGTGGACCCAGCTCTGTGGTCGTGTCCAGGCTGGTGGTCTGCAGCTCTGCTTTGCTAGACCTCAGGCTTCTGGAAGGTGGGTCTGGCGTGTCCAGTAATGGGCCTCTGCACCCAGTATTGGACTGGGGGGTTGCTTTGGGTGGGAGGTCCCAGCTGGGGCCCCATTCGCCATTGCTGTCTGGGGAGCTAGTTTGGGGCTTTGGAGGGAAAGCACTGGCAGTGGCAGTGCGTCTCAGGTAAAGGGCCCCTGAGTCCCTCCCCTCTGGTGGGTAGGGATGCCCTACCCTTGCCCCGGGGGGGAGCCCTAGTGGGTCAGGGAGGCCAGCACCTCGGAAGGTGGACATGCCTCTGGGGCCCTGCCCATCGGCCTCAGGCCCTGGAGCTGGGTCGCTTTCTCTGTGCCACTGTGGCCCCTAAGCCGGGCCTGGAGAAGGACCGCCTGCCCATGAGCCAGGTCGAGGTCTGTCGGCCATGAGCCCAGGAGTTGGCCGTGGAGCCCCGGAGCCCTCACCCGACAGACTCAGGGTGTCCCCCGGCTATGCGGTGAGCTCAGGGCCTCTGCCGGTTCCAAGTCCAGGCCTTCTTCCAGCGAAACAAGCCCTGTTCGTGCTGCCTCAGTTTCCCTGTCTGTAAAGCGAGCCGCTGCTGTGCCCTCTCAGGGTAGCTGGCTGTGAGTGTCGTAGGCTTGGCACGTGGGGTTCAGCAGATGCTGGTGTTTATTCTGGATGGCACTCTGATAGTCTGGGGGGGTCCCGTGCAGGGCGTGGCTCTCCCTGGCCCTCCTGGGGGTGTCTTGCCTCCTAGCAGCCCAGGTGGGGGACCGGTGAGCCGCAGGAACTCAAGGCCCTGCTTGGAAGGGTTGACGGCATTGTTGGATGGCGTCTCCGGTGGGTCTGCTCCGGGAACACGCGGGTGGGGTGTTCATGACACAGCAACTCCGTGGCGGGGGATCTGAATGTCTGAAGGTTTTTCAGGTGCAGCCCAGGCTCCCAAGACAAACGGCGGGAAGGAGGGGGGGGATGTGAGGCTCCAATAGGCTACAGTGTGGGTCTGGGGGCCGAGGCGATGGGATGGGGTCCCAAGGGTGTCAGCGTCTTGATCTGTGGCCTTGGCTATTGTGCAGGACGCTTTTGAGAATTTAATACTCACAGTGTGTTCTTGGGGGAAAAAATGTAGCCATTTCCTGGCCAGACAGAGGTGCCAGACCAGCCTGGAATCCTTGCAGACCCAGAAGCAGGTGCAACCATAAGTTCCTGTTTGTTTTTCTTTGATAAGAAAAATAAGATTTTTCTCTGAAGACTTGAACAGCTGGTATCGTGTGCCCTTCACCAAGGGGCCCACGGGGGGCAGCGCTGCCGGACCGTGCACTGGTCCCGTGGCCGGTCTGTCTGGTGGGCGGCAAGCCCTCCCCCCTGCCTGGGCGCCTGGGTCCTTGTACCTGCCCCACAGAGGAAGCCAGCGGAGGTGCCCAGGAGGTGTGGCCACGTGGCCACGTGGGCCTGGAGGGGGGTCCCCCATCTTCTGGCCTCCAGGCCCTTTGTGAAGGACTGTCCCTGGGCTGGGGGCTTCTGCTTGTGGCCCGGGGCCCCATTCACGCTGGCCAGCTGTGGACCACGAGCCAGGCTACCCCGGGGCCTCCATGTGCCCAGGGTGGACGCCGGCTGGGCTGTGCTCCCTTCCTGCCTGTCTCCCCGGGAGGGCAGCGAGGGGGTGTCCCTGAGGGCCATCCCGGGAACTGGGACCCGGGCAAGGCTGCAGGGCTGGGCCTGGCCCCACGTCCGGCGGCCGAGGGGTTCTCGTCTGGAGTCTATGACAGGCCAGAATCTGCATCCAGACCGACAGCCTCCCTGTGAGCCCTCAGGGCTGTGTGCACCTCCTCGGGCCTCGGGGTGGACAGGAGGGAGGGTGACCCCCGAGCCGCAAGCCATGAGCGGTAGCCCTGTTCCTCAGCTGCTGATAGCCAAGTACACGTCGTCCCAGACGTCCCTAAAATGTGGGCGCAAACACCTTCCTTCACCCAGAGCTCCCACCTTGAGTGCATCCCTTCAGGCCTTCTCCTGGCGTGTGTGAGCCCTTTGGGTTTATTTTAAGTTAAAATAGGACCAGGGACTTCCCTGGTGGTCCAGCGGTTAAGACTCTGCACTCCCAATGCAGGGGGCCTGGGTTCGATCCCTGCTCAGGGAGCTAGATCCCACACGCCGCAACTAAGAGTTCACATGCTGCAAAACTAAAAGATCCTGCGTGTTGCAGCTAAGACGCGGGTGCAGCCAAATAAATAAATAAATATTAAACAAAAAATAGGACCAAACCACAGATGCAGCACCGAAGCTCATTGTTTTCTCCCCGATAGCCCTGCTTTTCCCACTGGGAGGAGGTCAGAGGTCAGAGGTCGGGCTGCTCGCGCCCCGGGGTGGGGGGTGCCCGGCCCCGCGCCACTCCCAGGGCTCCGTGCTGCTTGTCCATAGCGGGCTGCTGTCTCGGCAGGTGGCCAAGGTGGAGTACGTCAGGAAGAAGCCAAAGTTAAAAGAGGTGCAGGTGCGGCTGGAAGAGCACTTGGAGTGCACGTGCACCAGCGCCGGCCCGAGCCCCGACCACCGGGAAGAGGAGGCGGGTAAGGGGCTCCGTCCTGATGGTGCAGCGGGGGGTCCGGAGCCTGGCTCTGCAGCCACGTCCGGTGGGCTCGGTGGGTACGGGTAGGGCGGGGGAGGCAGGATTGGGGGCTGTAGCCAAGGCCCGTTTGCTAAGCTGCCCTCGTGGCCTGGGACCTGCTGGGGAGGGAGAGAGGTCTGGCTGCTGTGCGGGTCAAGCCACCCGCCCAGCTGGTGGGGTGAGCGGGTGAGATGTGGCCGAGGAAGGGCCCTGTCCCCGGCGGGTGGTGGGCGCTGGCCGCAGCGTTGCCAAGTCAGGGTCCTGGCCTCCCCCGGGGCAGACTTTGCCCAGAGCAGCCCGGCGTTGTGGCCGCCGTGTTGGGCCAGCTTGAGGGGACCAGGAAGTGTCTCCATGCCAGCGCCATCGAGTTGTTTTACAGAAAGACAAACACCCCAGGTATTTACGGCTTCAGTTTCCACCCCACAGCCCTCCCTTAGGCCCTCTCACCCTCCCTGCCCTTCTGTCAACAGGAAGGCGTAGGGAGTCAGGTAAAAAACGGAAAAGAAAAAGGTTAAAACCCACCTAACGCGGTCAACCAGGTAGGAGCCGGCCGCCGGCCATGCCGCAGTCCTGGGGTGGGAGGCGCAGCGACCGATCACTCGGCGAATCACCCCGAAGGCGAGGACGCGCCCTGATTGGCCTTGATCCGTCTGCGAGCTTCTGCTGTCTGGCTGGGCTGCGGGTCTCCGCATTCCCGTCCCCAACCCCTCCCCTCCCGCTGCTCGGGACACCTGGCCCATGGCTCCCTCCTGCTCCGGGGCCCCTGCTCTGGCTTTGGTCCTTGTTGATTGGGGAGGCAAAGGCATCACACGAGCGGAGTGACCTGGCTTCCCTGAGCAGCAGTGGGGTAGCTCTGACGTTTACTCGCTGGGATCACCTCGGACAGGTTACCCACCTCCTTTGACAGATGAAAAAACTGAGGCTTAGAGGGATTACAGGTGAAGATTGTTGAAGGCTGAGTAGATCCTGTCTGAAAATGCTTTGTAAACATACAGCGCTATTGGCTACTGTGTCGGCAGTTGTGTTTGGCTGCTAATAACATGCCAGAAACAAGGGTTGAGATAAGGTAGGGAGACCAGAGCATGTATGGCAGTCTCAGGGTATCGTCAGGAACCCACTTCTTTCCAGGACTGGTGGTGTCCATCCTCAGAGCTGCCTCATGGCCCGAGATGGCTGCCAAAGCTCCAGAAATCACGTTACACTCCAGGCCTGGAAGAAAGATTATGGTGGGGACTGAGGACAATGGTGAAAGGACCCAGTGACTTTTGCTTTGATCTCATTGGCCACCCCTCTGCTGTAAGGGGGCCTGGGAAAGGTGGACTTTCAGAGGGGCTTCCCAGGAGAAAGTCGTTGTGGGCAACCATGGAGGAGGCTGTTTTAAGCCTTCCTGGTCCTTCGTGTTGGCCTGTCTGGCTCTGCAGAGCCTGGTCCTTGCTTCTGGGCATGTGGGAGCCCATGGCATCCAAAACTAATAGTTGTGAGAGGAATTCTTGGAGACAGGTGCCCAGGAGCCCAGGCTGTAGCTGAGTGATGTGTGACTGCAGAACGCTGCCAGGTCAGGAGCTTCTGAGGCCCGCAGGTCACGTCTGTTCAGGAGGATCCTCTGGGGAGGAAAGGTCCACATGGACAGATCTTGAAGCAACCCCAAAACGACTGCTCAGCCTTGGCTTTTGGGTCCCCAGGGTGTGGTGCAGGGGCTGGTTTTATACCTGCCCGTGCTGCCACGTTTATGACCACTGGGCTTAGCCTCCATGGGCTAGCTGATGACTGATACCCCAAAGGGAGGGGCAGGCGTCCCTGCCTCCCTGCTAGCATTCAGGCCGTGGGCATGTGGTGGTACAAGTGTTGGGACAAGCAACAGACAGGCGACGTAGGGTGGGGAAGAGCTGCTCTTCGCTCAGCTCAGTGTAGCTCTGCCTGGTCACAGAGACCCCTCTGTCTTGCTGGTGGCATCCATCCTCAGGGTTGCCTCATGGCCCAAGATGGCTGCAGGATCTCCAGAAATCACATCAAGCTGTAGGCTGGAAGAAAGAAGAAGGTGAGGAGACAGGCATAAGAACCTTCCCGGGCCTCAGTTTTCCCTATCTGTACAATGGGAGAATGGGGTTTGCTATGAAGCTGTGTTCTGTGAGATCCCAAGAGCCTAGTCCCAATTCTGGTCAGGATGTTACAGAAAGGGTAATGAGGCATATTTGCTTTTGAAAAATTTAATAAAAGCTCTGAATCCTACGACTGGCCACGAGACGTGTGTGTGTGCGCGTGTGCGTGTGTGCACACCCCTGATTGGCTTAAATGTTTCACACAGCCGACGTCACGCAGTGGTGTGTGCGCTCGTGGCCTCTCAGCGTCTGTCTCTCCCCTCTGCCTGCAGATGTGAGGTGAGGATGAGCCAGCAGCCCTTTTCCGGGACACGGATGTACATGGCGTGTTACATTCCTGAACCTACTATGTACGGTGCTTATTGCCAGCGTGGTCTTTGTTCTCCTCCGTGAAAACTGTCTCCATGCACACTCTGGAGAACAAAGAGACAGTATACGTTGTTTATGTGACATCAAAGCAAGTATTGTAGCACTCGGTGAAACAATAAGAAGCTTCCTTGTCAAAAAAAAAAGAGAGCAAACAAAACCACGGAACATGACAAACAAAACTCACTCACAAAAATATCTAAACGTTTGCCGGAATGGAGGGACGCCCCGAGGGATGGAAGTGACAGACGTCCCGGCAGACTGGATCTCTTTCCAGGGTGGTCACAGGTGCTTTGGCCAAGGACACAGAGCCTGCTTTCTGAAGGCTGCGATCGGATGCCGCCGGGCTCTGCAGGGGCACGCAGGAGCCAGGAATGTCTCGGAAACCACATCTCCTTGCTGTCGTGTTTAAGTCTATACAGAAACCTTCCTGAGAGCCTTAAGTGGATTTTTTTTTACACCATAAAGTGATTATTAAGCTTTCCTTTCTACTCTTGGCCTAGCTTTTTTTTTTTTTTGCTTTTTTTTTTTTTTTTTTTTTTTTAATTATCTCTTGGATGACATTTACACCGATAACACCAGGCTGCAGTAACAGTCAGGACGGTGGGACGGTACCTTTCCTAGCAGGATGCAAACAAATGAGATGTATTAAAATAAACATGGTATACCCACCTATGCATCATTTCCTAAATGTTTCTGGCTTTACGTGTTTCTTCCTTGCCCCATTTTACTCACTTTTTAATTTAAGCCATTTGGAGAGAACTGCGTGAACCAATCACATGCCGCCCCCGAGCCTCTTGCCCGGAGTCCCTCCCACCTGCTGCGGCCAGGCCTGGGGGTGTGGCTCTCCGGAGTGGCTGTCCAGGGTCGCTCCCTGCTGCTGCCACTGGTGTTGGACAGAACCTAAACTCTTTATTTTTGGTAAGATGTTACGCTTTATGTGTATTCAACAGAAATTATGTGTGTGTGTTGTTTTTTTGTAAAGGTGAAGTTTGTATTTTTGTCTAATATTACCAGTTTTATATACCCGAGAGCCTGCCATGGTTTTTTTTTGAACCAAAAGGAAAAAAACCAACCCACCAACAAAATGCATACATGTGAAAAGCATTTGTGGCCACGTTTTCCTAGTTGCGTAGCCGAGTCCATACCCTGTCTGTCACGTGGCCCGTGGCCCGTGGCCCGTGGCCCGGGTGCTGGAGCTCCCCCGGGTGATGACTGGGAGATGACAGCGTCCTGGGCTGGCCGGTGATCCCAGGCCTGCCCTTGGGATTCCAGAACCTACGGGAACCAGCCGAAGGAGCTGTCCTGCTGGCGCCTGTGGCCTCGCGGAGACGGAGCCGAGCATCCCCTCAGACGCCAAGTGGACTAGGAAGAATTGATCCCACGGAGCGCGTTGACTGCGGTATCTGCGCGTGTGCCAGTGGACTTGGTCAGCCTTACGTCGCCCACGGCCTCCTGCTCCTGTCCTCATCGCCTCAGGGCTCGTGAGACCGTCAAGATCCCTTTGTCGCCATGGGATCATCTCTGGTGATAGTGAGTGTCCCCCGGGTTCACCCGTTCATGGAGATTCTGTAAAGGAGCATCTTCAGCGCATCTGCAGGGCGTGGTCTTGGCTGCAGCGTGACGCCTTTCGGCAAGAGCGCGTGGGGGTAAGGGGGTGGGCGCGGGTAGAGTGGCCCCTGGACCCCCACAGGGGAGCGCCCCCCACGCAGGGGCCGTGAGGGGGGCCCGCTGCCTCCGGGCCCCGTGGCTGGCGTCCTGGGTCTGCGCCGTGCTCGATGCTGTGCTGCGGATACGTGTCTGATGCTAGATGTATAAACATGTGATCTGTGTATTTACGTCCCGTGAGACGCTGAGAACTCTGCTCAGTTTTGCTTTCTTTGTGCAAAGCCATCTGATGAATGGTCTGTCCATTAAAGCGATGGCGCAGAAAGGCCTGGTGTGCTTTTGGGGAGGAGGAATGTCCCAGAAGGGGAGGGGGGCCTTGGCGGAGGTGCTGGAGGATGTCGGTGGGGGGGCTGTCACCGTGTCACACAGAACAGAGGGTCTCGGGCCAGCTCCCCGTTCCCAGATGATGGCAGAAGGCCCTTGGCCTCAGCTCTGGTGTCTGCCCGGCACCTGTCCTGTCCGAGGACTCCTGAGGACCCCGGGCGAGCCTACCTGCCCCCCATCAACCACTGAGGGGTTCAGGTGCCCCCCTCGGCTGGTTCGGCTCCCTTGTCCCATGTCTGTGTGGGTGGAATTCCACTGGAAGCACTAGACAGTGGGGAGGAGAGGTTCCTCTAAGGAATCGGGGTGCCATTCAAAGATGTGGCTATACAGTGGGGTGCTGGGTGGAGCCTTAACCTGGGCCCCCGTAGCAGAGCCCAAGAAGGGCTGGGGGGCAGAAAGCTTATTGGAGGGGAAATCCAGGGGTGAACTTGTGCCGCGGGGAGAAGGGCTTCATCTGGGAGGCCTGTCCGAGCCGTCTGCCCCGGTTGTGCACACAATGCATGGAGCTCCTGCAAGGTCCTTCCTGCGGCCTCGCGGGGGGGGTGGGCAGGAAATCGGGGGATGCCTGCGTGGGGCTGAGCTGGAGAGCTGGGAGGATGCTGTGGACACAGGGCTGTCTGTGGCAGCCCCAACAAAGCCACGAGTGCAGGGCTGTGCCCACACCTCGGGGACGTATCCCAGACCCTCCACGGCCACCTGTCACCCGCACTTTCTAGCACGCCCACCTCTGTGCCACCCCAGCCCCCTGCCCTCCAACGAAGTGGCATCCCGTCCTTCCCCAGCCCCGTCCTCTCTGAGAATGAAGTGTGAAACCTGGGGTGGGCCTGGGGCCCTGCCTGGCTGGGAAGTACCCCCGGTCTCCCCTCTGTGCTCTCTGCAGGCCTCATGACACCCCACCCAGGCCTCGCCAGCTCTGTGCACTCCATGGGGTACAAACTGCAGCTGAGTCTTGGGGCCCCGACTGGGCGGGGCGGCCCAGGTGAAGGAGGCAGCGTTTCTGGGGCTCGGTGGACAGCCGTCGTCCCGTGGGGCCCCTGGCCTGGGAAGCAGAGTGAATGCCCTGAGGGCCCCCAGGCTGGGGAGGGCTGTTTATCAAGAGGTCTGTCTTCGGACCCTTCCCGGGCACTCGGCGGGGGGCAGCTGGAGGCGGGCTGTGGGAACAGGCTCTGCTGGGCTCGTCCCTGCCTGGGACCACCTGGCAGTGTGCCCCTCGGTGTCTCACCATGTGATCTCGGGCAGCCTTGCCGTGTGACCTCGGATGCTTCACCATGTGACCTTGGATGCTTTCTCACCATGGGACCCTGGGCGACCTTGCCTTGGGACCTTGGCAGGTCACTTCCCCACTTGGCTGGACGGCTGTGCTGGTCTCTGTGGTGAAGGTAAGGGCTTGGCCCAGAGCAGACCTTCCAGAAGGAGCCACGGAGCCCTTTCCACGGAGGAGGAGCGAGGGAGGAGCTGGTCCTCAGACCAGGGGAGCAGCCCACCGAGCCCCCCTCCTGGTCCTTCCCTAACGGGAGGGGCTGAGAGCCTCCTTCCTCGCCCACCTGCTGCGAGGCCGTGAGGCAGACCTTCACCTGAGCGGAGCCTGCAGAGCGGGTGACGGCGGGCCAGGAGGCTTCCCTACCGCCCTGCAGCGCTGAGCCCCCTCCAGGCCTCGGGCCACCTGCTCTGTTCACGGCTCCTTCCTGGGTCTTTCTCCTCACCAGCCTGCGACCCTGGGAGGCAGGGCTGGGGTCTGAGTCTTTTCTGGGTCCCTGAGAGCCCCTCAAGCGGGCAGCAGGCTGTTTGCTCAGAGCCCATCCCTGTGTCCCTGGGGCCCTGGACCTCAGGTCGGCCATGGCTACACGGAGGGAGGAGCCCTGGGTCACCCCTGGGGTGGAGGCCAGGGCCCAGCCTGGCCTTGGGGGTGTCAGCAGCGGGCAGGAGCTGCCCGTCACCCCGCGGCCCCCACACCCCCATGGCCGGCTGGAATCCACCCCCAGCCCCTTTGGGGCCCGGGGATGCAAAGCCTGTGGCTTCTGCAGAATAAAGCGGCGACTGTTCCAACCGGGCCCTTCAGCTGCCAAAAATGTGGAGTGTTCACTGTCTGGCCTCCGGCCTGCCGATCCGGGGGCGGCCGTCCTGGGAGGACTTGCGCGCCAGACCCCGTCCCCGTGCGCGCCGGCCGAGGCCCCTGCCCGGCGCGCTCTGGCGGCGAAGCACCCCCAGCCCACTCCTCTGGCCCCGCGGCCCTCGCTGGCACCTGCCTCTGCCGGGCCGGCCGGCTCGGGGCTCCACTAGGCGCTTCCCCGCCTGGAAGTCCCTTTGTGGCTCCGGTGTGTAGGGTGTAAGGACAGATGGAAACTCTTCTCCGGGCGGGGGGCACGCTGCCAGATAGCTCTCCCGAGGGGCCTGGCCCCCATCACCCTCACCTGGGGACCCTGGGCCCTCATCCTGTCCATCTGGGGACGAGGGACCCAGCGCGTGCAGCTGACAGGCCCCCGCCTGGCGGTCAGCCCTCCTCCTCAGCGCTTCCAGCCTCTGGGTGGCCATGCCCTCTGCAGGCTGCGGAGGCCCGGCGGAGGGCCCGGCCGAGAGCCTGCCTCAGAGCCCCCTCCCGGCTCTTCCTGCCGCACCTCTGAGACTGCTGGTCTCACGGACCGTGCGCAGGCCTGCTGGGTGTCATCCTGTGGCGGCTCGGGGTGCCCGGCGCCTTCCCTGGGTGTCTTGAGTGGGGGGCCTCTCTCGGGGCTGGCTGGGCCCAAGTGCTGCGACCCTGGCCCTTTCTGTGTCGCCGCCAGGTCCTTCCCAGTCCGAGTTCCGTCCTGCAGGCCCTCAGGGAGGGTGGATGGCTATCCCCGTCACAGCCCCCGGACCCCGCCAGGCCCCAGGTGTCCTTGGATGCTCATGGAGAGGTTGGGGGACTTCCCTACGGCTGCACTTCCGGAGAGAAAGAGGCAGCTGCACACTTGCCAGGACCTGTGTTCCCAGAGGGGCGCTGCCACCTGGAGCGGGAGGCCTGCCGCCTTGTCAAGACGGAGGCTCAGCTCAGCACCCCGGCCTGCCCGCGAACTCTCGCTGACCCCAGAGCCACCGTCCCTTCCTCTGCCCGTCCGTGGCCCTCCGCCCTGTCCCCCCCACCCCACCCCCGGCACAGCCGGAATCAGGAGCCCGGGTCACCCACCCAGACTTCCTCCGGAGTGGATGGGAGGAAAAGCCAAACCCCGAATTTTAGACGCCCAAAGCGCAGTGGCTGTGGCTGCTGGGTCTCTAGAGGTTCCTTTGTTCGTTCGTTTGTTCATTCATTCATTTATTTCTGTCCCAGCAGAGTGTACACTGGGACAGCCCCCTGGGGTGTCAGAGAGGGGGGAGGTCAGGGACCTCACACAGGCCCCCTCTCTTTTTGGCACTGTTGTCAGTGGAATTGTTTTCTTAACTTGATTTTTGGATTGTTCATTGCTGGTGAGTATTGATTAATATGCAGTTGGTTTTTACGTGTGGATCCTGCAGCCTTGCTGCTTTGTTTTTAGCCCTAATGTTTGTGTGGATCTTGGCATTTTCTATGTACAAGATCGTGTCACCTTCAAATAGGAGTAGCTGACTGCTTTCTTCTTAATCTGGATGTGTTTTATTTCTTTTTCTTGTTGGATTGCCCTGGCGAGAAATCTGCAGTATGCGGGGAGAAGTGGGCGGGGCAGACATTGCTAGCTCGCTCCTGGTCTCAGGTGGAAAGTTTTAAGTTTTTCTCCATTAAATATGGTGCCAGGGGCTTCCCTGGCGGCGCAGTGGTTGAGAGTCCGCCTGCCGATGCAGGGGACGCGGGTTCGTGCCCTGGTCCGGGAGGATCCCACGTGCCGTGGAGCGGCTGGGCCCGTGAGCCGTGGCCGCTGAGCCTGCGCGTCCGGAGCCTGTGCTCCGCAACGGGAGAAGCCGTGACAGTGAGAGGCCCGCGTACTGAAAAAAAAAAAAAAAAAAAGAAAAAAAATGGTGCCAGCCATGGGTTCCGTCCAGGGTGAGGAAGTTCCCTTCTGTTTCTAGTTTGCTGAGTGTTTATCATGAAAGGGTGTTGGATTTTTTCTGGGTGATGCTTTTTCCACATGAGTTGAGATGATCATATGTTTTTCTTTATCCTCTGAATATAGTGCATATATATATATATATAAAACATTGACTGATTTTGGTATGTTGAACCAGACTTGCATTCCTGGGATAAATCCACCTGGTCACGGGGTATAATCATTAATTTTATATGTTGTTGGATCTGGTTTGCTAATATTTTGTTGAAGATTTTTACGTCTCTACATAAAGATAGAGGTCTGTGTTTTCTTGTAATGGCTTTGGTTTTAGTATCAACACATAAAAATAATGATTCTATCTATGAGAGTGAGTTCCTTCCTCTTATATTTTTTGGAAGAGTTTGTGAAGCACTGGTGTTAATTCTTTTTAAAAATATTTGGTAGAATTCACTAGTGAATCCATCTGGGCCTGGCCTTCTCTTGTAGAAAGATTTTGATCATGAATTCAATCTCTTTCCTTGTTATAGACCTTCATTTTTCTTGGAGTCATTTCTTTTTGAGTCACTTTTGGTAATTTTTCCATTTCATCTAGGTTATCTAATTCTTAGCACACAATTGTCTAGAGTGTTCCCTTATCATTCTTTTTATTTCTGTAAGGTTAGTAGTAATGTTCCTTTTTTTCATTTCTGATTTTAGTAATTTAAGTCTTTTTTTCTTGGTCAGTGTAGCTGAAGTTTCATCAATTTTGTTGATCTTTTCAAAGAAACAATTTTTGCCTCTGTTAATAATCTCAATATTTATTTCCCCTCTAATCTTGATTATTTCATTCCTCTGCTTGTTTTGGGTTGATTTTGCTGTTGTTCCAGTTTCTTAAAATGGAAGATTAGGTTACTGATTTGAGATCTCTCTTTTTTTCTGTAACGTAGGGGTCTGCAGTTGTAAATTTCCCTTTTAGCACTGCATTAGCTGCATCTCCAAAGTTTTGGTGTGTGTGTTTTCATTTCCATTCACCTCAAAGTGTTTTCTAGTTTCCCTTGAATACTCCTTGTATGTACTTCTATCTATGTTTTCTCTCTGCTCATGAGAAGAGCACCTCCCCAGGTTACTAAATAGTCTTCAAACCCATGATTTCTGCTGGCTTCCCCGGAGTCCACCTGGCTGAGACCGCCGTCTCACGGGTCCTTCTGCGGCCTGCTCCCTGCAGGCTCTGGCTCCTGCGTGCAGAATCTTTCTAGAAGTGGAAGTACACATTGAAGGGTCCGTCACATCTTGCAATCCCCCCAGCCGCGTCTGGGCACTCCAGCACCCTTCTCACGGAGGCCGTGGGGGCTGCACAAGCACATAGAGACGACCTTCCTGCAGAGGAAGGCGGGGCGAGGCTGTGCGTCCAGCGTCGGTGAGACGTTCCGTGGCCAGTCGTTGCCCCGGGACGGCCCCCACTCGGCCTCAGCGGGGAGCACCCCAGGCGGCCTAGAGGGCGTTAGGCATCGCAGCAGCTCTGCCTTCTAGGTTGAAACTTTGGCCTCCGTCGAGGGGCTTGAATAAATAGTGTCCCAGTTGATCACCCACAAGGCAGAGAGCCTCGGGCTGAGAGCAGGTCTGGGGAGGCTGTCCGGGGGTGGGGTGGGGCAGGCACAGGCCTGGCCGCTGGACCCTGAGCCAGGCGTTCCCTCTCTGGGCCTGAGCCCCAGCCCTGGAGGGCCCCCTGGGGGATTGTCCCATGCTGCTGGGGCTGTGTTTGCAGAATGTTTGTAGGTTAAGGAGGGCTTTCTCAGGGCGTCCCCCGGGGCATCTTAAGGGCCTCCCGGGCCAGGTTTTCTCACGTGAAATAGACCCTCCTAGATGGGGAAATGGGGACAAGGCAGCACATGCTGGGGAACAAACTGCAAAGACCTCACCTGCCAGAGCAGGCCCTCCCCCTCCCCCCTCCTTCCTCCCTCCTCCTCCCCCCCCTTTCATTTTTTTGGAGCCCATCAGTGCCTGGGGCTGCACTGGGGCTGCAGCTACCTTGGGAAGGCCCTGGAGGAAGAGGGCTCTGTTTACCTAGTACTGGTGGCGGGGGTTTGGCAAACATCCCTCGGCTCCAGGCCTGCCTGTCGGCCTGGGTGGTGTCCAGGGGCCCCTCGGCCTGCATACCTTCCTCCCCGCGCCCCCCCCCACCACGACCGACCTGCGGTGACCCTGAGCAAAGGAAATCCCTAAAGCTAACTTCCACGGGCTGCATGTGGGGACCGGTCAGGGGCTCCTCGGAAGTCACACCCTCTCCCGCTCCGGCTCCTTAGAGGGGGCGTGAGCCAGCTGGGTCTAGGGCCAGAGAGGGAAAGTGACCTGTCTGAGGAAACACAGCAACACCACAGGTTCCCCCTGTGGCTGCAGGACCCCTGGGAACCAACCATCTCCAGGGCCCCAGACCTCCCCTGGCAACACCTGGTGGCTGGGGGCCCCAGCACTGCCAGGGGGAGGAGGGGACAGTGGGGGGACAGACCCACTCTCGAGGTGGCTGGGCTCCCGTCCAAATTCACAACAGCCTGAGAAACACCCTCCGGAAAAAAGCAGCCCAATCAGCATCTCGCGTGTTTGAAAAATTCTGGCATTTTCCCCCTCAAAATCTGTCCTAGTTATGCTTGAGATCTCCTGACCCCAGAATACTTTTATTTATGACAGAAAATTCATCTCCATGGCAACGCCTTAGGAAGCTGCAGGCTCGAGATTATACTTCCCAAGCAATGAAGACAGTAAATGGATTTCTCACAAAACAGCAAACAGCGACTCCATCCCGCACCAGCCGCTGGGCAGTCTCGCGGGGACCAGGGGGAGGGTCTCGGGGGGACCAGGGGGAGGGTCCGGGGGGGACCTGAGGGGCGAGGGGGGAAGCCTTGCGCGGAGCAGCCAGCACACACCCTCCATCCTGAGCAAACACAGCCCAGGGCTGCCTGAGGCCTAATGGCAGGCCTCCCCCAGCCCAGGCGCCAGACTGCCAGCCACCTGCGAGGTGACAGCTGCGCCTCATCTTCCTCGCCTGATCCGTGGGCACAGGATGGGAAGCCCGCTCTCAGACGCTCTCTGTGCAGCCCTTCTGTGCACCTGTGCTCCCAGGGCAGCCCGAATTCCACAGCGAGGGAGAAAGCGCGGGTCCCTTCCAGCGGGGAGACGGTTCCTCTTGCCAGGTGTGGGCTGGGTGTCCCTCGGGGGAACCTCAGTGGGACATCAGAGTGGAGCTGCCTGTCTGGTTCCGCAGGTCTCTCATCCATCGTTAATCCTTCCGTCCTCATCTACCCATTTACTCTTCCTAACACCAACCACCTACCTGCACCCGCCCACCCACCCACCCACCAGATAGATCTTCAGCTCCTACCGGGGCCTGTCGTTGTGCTGGGCACCAGGCCTCTTTGCCTTCGTGGAACTGACCGTGAGGGGCGGAGTCAGGCATGGCATTACTCCACACACACGCACACGCACACGCACGCGCACGCACACGCGCACGCACGCACACGCACACCCGCAATTATAGGCTGCAGTGGGGGCTTGGAGAAGGCAGCGCTGGCTAGTGCGGTTGGGTCCTGAAGCTGTGCGAGCTGCTTCACATTTTAATGCTCACAGCCACCCCCTGGGCCTGGGGCCACCACCTCTGTTTGCAGAAGGGATCTGTGTGGAACTGGCCTCAGACCCTGTGGGTGGAGGCATCGGAATCGGAGCCTGAGCCAGGCTGTGTTTGAACCCGCAGGGTCTCCTTTCTCTCCGGAACTTGGGGAGGGCTGCTGAGGGCACCCAGGGTGGGCCGCGGGGGGGGGGGGGGGAGGAGGGCCCCGGGCAGAAGGGCCTGATGAGGGCAGCCCTCTCCCAGTCTGGGGACTGACCAGGGCGAGTGGGAGGGGGTGAGGAGGGTGGGGAGGGCTGCCCACCGCCCCTCGGCCCCTCCTCTGCCCCCCCATCCCCCGGAGCACCTGTTATCAAGCTCTGCTAATATGGAGAGATTAGGGGAGGTGAGCCTTCGGTTTCCAAACATTAAAACAAAAGTTAGGCAAAGCCATTCTTCAGAGACGTGGCCGAGGCCAGCGCTCCTGGGCCTGGGCTGCTTCTCGGAGCTGTTTGAAGCGATGAATTCGCAGGACCGGGAGCTGGCTTCCCGCCCACCGTGCCGCCGGGGCCTTCCTGCTTCTCCTGGAGGCCGGGCTGCTGTCAGGCGCTGCCTCCCTCCTGGTCCAGGCTGTGAGAGGCTCGGCCTGGACGTGGCCCAGCTCCACACAGGCTCTCGGGACACTGTGGCCGGGGTGGCTCTCTGGGGAGCCACCGTCTCTGAGGACAGAAGGCAGGTGGCTGCGGAGAGGAAGTACCGTCTTCTCAGGCTCCTCCCAGCGTCGGCCGGCCCGACGTCCCTGCTCCTGCGCTCCGTCCTGGGCCCGTCCTCCTTGTCCTCGGCTGGGCCTGCGGCCTCTTTCCTGCCAAAGGCAGTGGCTCGGGGTAGGGGCTGAGTGCCTGGCACCCCCTGCCCCCCGCCTCCCTCCGCAGTGCCTGGGACTGGCCTGCAGCCAGGGGTCAGAGCAGAGAACGGTCCGGCCCGGGCTGTGGGTGGGTCCAGGGCTCCGAGGGGACGGGCGCCGTCCGCTCACAGCCTGGGCCGGGCCGACACGGGAGGAGGGGACGACCTGGAGGGTCAGGAACCCCACCGGCCCCAGTCCTGCCGGGGCCACGGGGTGGGCTCCCGATGCCCAGTGCTGCCCCACCCCCCCTCTGGGCCAGCGTTCCTGGTGGTCCCGGCCACCAGGTCGGCCCCCCGAGGTCCTCGGTCGTACATTGTTTTCTACCCACTACCGTTCGTTAGTCGAAGACCAGTCTCAAAATGTTGCAGTGCGTCTAGGACACACGGCAGGCGTCGTAGAAAATCAATGGGAAGATCCCTTCACATTCCGCTATAAATTCATTAAAGGAGTCTCTCCTAAAGGCAATGGCTTTAACGCAGCAAGGCTTGCTAATCTTCCAGAAGAGGTTCTTCCAAAGGGACATAGCAAAGCACGAGAATTCGAGAAGATGACTTGGGTCCTCGGTTCCCGCCTCCCCCCCAGCAGTCGGGTGCCTCCCCGGGATTTCTTTGATCATCGGGCTGACAGCGCCCCCAAATCGTTGCTTCCCAGGGCTAGAGGGAGGGAACCACAGACGGATTATCTGCCCCGCGCCCCTCCGTGTCCAGGGCTGGGCGTGTTGGAAGCCTAGAGCCCACAGGCCGGGGCTACTCTGAACCAAACCAGGAGCCGCAGCAGCCCTCCCACTGACCCCAGCCCTTGGCAGCCCTTTCATGTGGGCATCTGAAGGTGCCCCACAAACAGCAGAAACTAAAGGCCCGGGAGAAGTGGGGGGCAGAGGCTTCTGGGGGACCCCTCCCCAGTGGGGCTCACAAGGTCCCTGGGCTGGGCCTCAAGGCCATTCCCAGCTCACTCATATCAAGGCCTCTACTTTCTAGGAGGGGAAGGGGCGTCCAGTCAGCCCTCCTGCCCCTGTTGGCTGGGGCAGCCAGTCCTGCTCCCAGAGCCTCCAGACCCGCCAGCTCACAGAGTTAGAGGCGACGCTGGTGGTGGTGGGGTCAGCTCTGGTCACGCCCTGCACTGCGCGGAGCGTTGGACACACGGCTATGCGGTTATCACCCTTATTAAGAAGTGAGGAATCGCGGGGCTTCCCTGGTGGCGCAGTGGTTAAGAATCCGCCTGCCAGTGCAGGGTCACGGGGTCGAGCCCTGGTCCGGGAAGATCCCACGTGCCACGGAGCAGCTAAGCCCATGCACCACAACTACTGAGCCTGTGCTCTACAGCCCGTGAGCCACAGCTACTGAGCCCGTGTGCCACAACTACTGAAGCCTGCGCGCCTAGAGCCCGTGCTCCGCAACAAGAGAAGCCACCGCGATGAGAAGCCCGCGCGCCGAAACGAAGAGTAGCCCCCACTCGCCGCAACTAGAGAAAGCCCGCAGCAACGAAGACCCAACACAGCCAGAAATGAAAGAGAGAAAGGAAGGAAGAAAGAAAGAAGAAGTGAGGAATCGGGCTTGGGGGCCTTCAGGTCAGGACCAGGCGGAGGCCCAGGACAGAGCTCCTGGCCGTGGTGAGAGAGAAAGCCGCCCACCCAGACTGGGCCAGGCAGCTTCGCAAGCCCCTGTGTGGTGGCCCGGCCCCTGGTCAGTGAGTCCCTCTGGAAAGGCTTCCAGAGCCCTGTCCAGACACCCCTGGTGGCCTCACCGAGGAAGACGTATGGGTGGCGAATAAGCCCAGAGAAAGGTGTTCGACCCCATCAGCCATCGGAACAGCTAAATAAGAGATACCGACAGGACCAAATGCTCCCCCCGCCAACGTTGTAAAAACTCTTGGACACCCTGGTCCTTCCCACGGCCCCAAGGGTGATGTCCACCTGGGAGGACCTGTGTGACTCTGAAGCCCAGCAAAGGCTTCCCGCCTCGGGTGGGGGATCCAGGCACTGAGCCAGAGGAATTGAAGGAAACCCACCAGGCAGGTCTGGGTCAGAGTCGCAGAATGCTGGTGCCGAGCAGACTCATTTGCAGACGAGCAAAGTGAGGAGCGCTGGGGGTGGTGAGGCCACAGGGCAGGTCAACACCTCGGGGCCTGGATCCCCATCCTCCGCCGGGACGTGTCCCCTTGTCCCCGCATCTCTCTGCCCAGGACAGGACATCCTGGGGCATAGCTTCCCGTGTCCTCTGTGTCCGCTGCCGGGCCGCCCACGTGGCCGCCCTTCCCTGACGCCCCGACCGCGGTGGGAGTCTGTGGTCTCTGCCTGTAAAGTCTCATTTCTCAAACTCACAGGCCCTCAGGTGAATCAGCCCCATCTTAGGAGGAAAACCCAATTTATTTCTGCACAGGTTTGGAAGAACGGATTCCAAAGATATGAATAATTCATCTCTCATAACTTGCTCTGCCTCTCCGACATTTCGAGGTCAGGAGAAACAGCTGAATTAATTAATTTCGTGTTTTGGTAAAAACAACAACGGTGCTTCAGTCTTTTCCCTCCATCATGCAAAATGCTTTACCAAAGGGGAGGGTTTGCTCAGCACCGGGGGGACAGCGCTCAGGCCAGCTAGGGGAGGCGGGCACCCCCGCCGAGACCAGCTCCTCGGAGGGCAGCAGTGACCCCCGTGAGCTGGCCAGAGCAGACGAGACTCCACGGACACAGGTCACTGGTGTCCTTTTTCTTACAAACCCCAGGAAGTTGGTGTTATTCTCCTGGAAGAGCCAGGGTGAGGCTTAAAATGCTTCCTGCTGCCATCGGAGGCCTTGTGTTCCGAGCCCCGAAAACTCCTGCTTCTGTGGGAAACAACCACTGTGCATGGTGGTCTGTCGCTGAGTGGTATGGGGTCACGGGTGTGTTCGGAGGACCTGAGACCCAGTGTCTGTGGTGGGCTGGGCCGTGGAAGCTTGAGAAGGAAGACGGGTGCTGTGTGGGTTTGCCCTTGCACCCCCACTTGCCCTCCTGTCCTTGTCTGCCACTGAGTGGAGGCACATCTGAAGGACCGAGGGAGGCAGAGCCCTGGTCACTTGGAGCCTGGGTCCCTGAATGAGCATGCAGGCTGCTGCCCGCCAACCAGAACATCCCAGTAGGGCTTAGGAGAGTGAGAAGCAAGCTCTCCCCATGTCAGGCTCTGAGAAAAACCACCTTGTCCCAGATTTTCCCTGCACACCCTGGGGTTGCCCTGGAAGGATGGAACCCACAGTTTGGGGTCCAGAGCCTGTGCCCTACTGAAAAGAGAGTTTCTTTAGAAAGATGAGTTAATTTTTTTTCTTATTACAGAAGGAATAAATGTTCACTTTACATAAAGAAAAAGGACAAACTTCCTGTAGTAATTTTGACAATGGGACTTTAGAGAATACTGCTGAGGTTTCCTGGGAACATCTTGGCTCTTAAAAAATGGGCACAAGGCAGGTGTGTCTTTAGAGGTTGGTGGATAAGGATGTGATGTCCGGAGCTATGGCAGTCATCTTGCAACCATGAGTGCCAATTCTGAGGACTAGGGCCAAGTGAGGATGGCAGAGCAGAGAAGAGGAGGGACCCCAAGTCCTGTGATGTCACGTAAGCTTTGTGCACCAACTCAAACTTCCTGTCACATGACATAATATGTTTTAAAGCCATTTCAAGTTGCTTCTTTGGTACTTGCAGCCAGAACAGCCTAACTGGTTTAGGACATGTGTGTACTTGTGTGTTAAGATTTCCCTTCTTAACATTAAAAGCAGGTCAAAGGGTTGCTCCTTGGGCAGAGGAGAGGCTGGGAAAAGGCACTTTTAGGAGAGGAAGTGACAGAATGAAGGGCCAGAGAAGCTGTGGCCAGGCCTGAGCCCCCAGGCCAGCCAGTGCCCTTGGAGTGGCGCCCCCTCCTCGTCACCAAGGGACAGTGCAGGAGGGGGGCCTCCCAGCCGCCCTCCAGCTGCATGGCGCCCAGCTCCCGGAGTTCCTCCCACGCTTTCTCCATGAGCTGTGCAAGCCCTGGGTGAGCACTAAGGCCCTGGGGTCAGCCCTCCGGCCGCCGGACTCTTTCCCACGGAACCCCGAGAAGGGACTGAGTAAGCAGAGCTATTTTTATGTCTTCACTCATCAGAGTTGCTATCTTATTTATAAGACAGTTTACGCTCCTTAGAAACTCGAGCTGCCCAGGAGCCCCTGGGGAGCTGCCAGGACAGAGTTTGCCCCTGGCCCTCTGCCTCCTTCCCCCTGGCCTGGCGGGCCATGCGAGGAGGTCCAGCACCTGCTCCAGGCAGCCGCCTTCCGGGAGCTTCCTGGGCATCAGCGCCCTGCCATCCCAGCCCCTAGTGACTCTGGGATGGAGGGGGCGTCAGGAGCGCCCACCTTGCTGGGCAAAGGCCTCTGTGGAAGGGGTCCCCCAGGGACGCCGTACGAGGCCCCGACAGCCCTCCTCTGACACACACCCCTGGCCCAGGGCCGTCTTGGGGACCCTGCCCATCCATTTACCTGGCCCCCTGGCCAACGTGGAAGGGAGCCTCCCCTCCCCCATCACAGAGACAGGGCTCCAACCAGGTCACCCAGCAGAGCCAGGCCTTTGAACCCAGGTCATCTCCCTGGATCTGCACCTTTTCTGCTTGGGGTGGATGGTGTGACCTAGGACCTTCAGAGATCTGGAATCAGCCCATGTGGCCCCTCTGTCACCCATTCATTCATTCATGAGCAAGTATTCGTTGAGCCCCACCACGCGCCAGGCTCTGGGTGTGCAGGGGTGACAAGTCAGGTGCTGACCTCGGGTCTTACGACCTGGAGGTGGAGACAGATGCCTACTCTGTAAAACTGCACAGATGGTGGCCCGAGGCAGAGGCGGCTGCAGCCTGGCGGGCAGAGGGGCTGCAGCCTGGCGGGCTGAGGGGCACGCCGGGCTGAGGAATGTCCCCGCAGAATTCATGTCCACTTGGAACCAGTGGCTGTGGCCTTATTCGGAAATAAGGACTTTGCAGACGTCATTAGTTAAGTCAAGGCCATTCTGGCGTGGGATGGCCTGGAATCGATGGCTGGTGTCCTCACAAGAAGAGGGAAACGTGGACACAGGCCTGGGGCGAGGGACCCTGTGATGATGGCGGTGGAGGTCAGGGCTGCTGTACACGACAAGGGGCGTCACGGGTGTCGGCGCCACCAGAGGCTGGAGAGAGGCCTGGACAAGACCTCCCCAGAGCCTCCAGGAGGAAACAGCCAACGCAGCGTGCGGACCCTCAGCTCTGGGCCCGCGCGGTCCTGCCTTCTCACGGCGAGCCTAGCCCCGCCCACAAGAACTTTCCACCGTGATGGACGTGCTCACCCATGTGGACAGGGCCCAATATGGCAGCCACTGAGCATGTGTGTCCATGGCCACCTGAAGCGTGGCCTGTGTGACCAAGGGACTAAGTGTCTAAATTGTCACTTACTTTTATTTGTTTACATGTAAGTGGCAACATGGACCAGTGCTGCCATGTTGGAAGCAGCCCTGTGGGGCCGCCCAGTCCCAGGGAGAGCCCTGCCCAGTGGGACAGGCCCACGGAGGGCCTGCCTGGGCCCTGAGCTTGGCCGAGGGGCTCCGTGGGTTGGGGACACCTGGGGGACCATTTAGTGGCACTTGTACCGCACGGGGCTCACATTCCTGTCTTCTCTCTGCCAGTCAGAGCTGTGTCCCCGCCGGCCTTCCCGACTTCGTCTGGCTCCCCGGCCGGGAAGCATCCAGAGCAGGGGCGTCCTCGAGAGCTCTGCCCGAGTGCCCTGGCTTTCTTGACGTCCAGTTTTTCTTTCTTGAATTTACAAGACTCCAGGGGTTTGCGGAAACCACTGTCTTTGCTTTGCAAGCTGCGCCAGAGCCAAGTGAGCATTCACTTCCCAGGGTTAACAGAATTGCTTTAAATATAGACTCTATCAGCAGCCGGGATTGGGCAATAAAATGTTTTATTGGTGGCAGTCATTCTTCGGCAGGGCGGCCTCTCCGCTCAGACTTCCAGCAAGGGTTATGTAATCGCGAGTCCGGGGTCCTGGGAGCAGGAATGCTGCGGTGCTGGCTCCGAGGGACCCAGGGCGCTTTGCACAAGTCACGCGATTACCTTAAAGGTGACACCTTTGGGTTCATCAGTTCGAATGAGGGGCATCCGGATACGTGAGGATTACGTAGGGCTTTGAAAACATGATCTCAGAATGATTTTCAGCTGGGCTCTCGGTGGGCACACATCATCTGGGGACGCGTCTTGGCTGTGGGACCGAGTGCAGAGGGGCGAGGGCTCTGCAGTAAGAGTCTGAAGACCCACGTTGGAGTGTAGGGTCGCCCCTTGCCTGGGGACTCGGATACTAGAACGTTCCCCTGTGGCTTAGTAATAAAGCAGATGGGCTCAGAGGGGGCATTAATGGTGATGATGGTGTGGAAGTGGTGATGATGGAGGTTTTGGCGGTGGTGGAGGAGCTGGTGATGGAGTGATGGTGGCGATGTTTGTCGTGGCACAGGCAGAGATGGTGGGTGTGATGGCAGTAGTGTTGGTGATGGTGATGATGAGGTTGGAGGTGACGGAGGTGGTGGTGGTGGAGGTAGTGGTGGTGGATGTGACGGCGGTAGGGCTGGTGATGGTTGGTGCTGATGGAGGTGCTGATGGAGGTGATGGAGGCGATGGAGGTGATGGTGGCAGCAGTGGCGGTGGTCCTGGCGGAAGGGCGGCGGTGATGGCAATGGCGAGGTGAGGCCAGGAGGAGACAGGATGAGGTTGTGGCGATGCCCTGGACTTTCCTTTCTTCAGTGTCAGTGAGATCCCGGGAACCTGCCTGGTCTGCTGGGCCTCCTACCCTTTTTCTCTCGCATCACAAGGCTGGAAAGCCTGGGGTCAGAACTTGCTGTGTCTCCGTGTTTAGATCCACCGTGAGGCCCCCACTCCCACTTGGCCTGCAGAGACGGCCGCCCAGCCCCACAGGACGGAGAGAAGACACATCCTCTCCCAGACTTGCGTCTGTCTCCTGTCTTTTACAGCAGCGGTCCCTGAACTTTTTGGCACCAGGGACCGGTCTGGTGGAAGACAATTTTCCCATGGATGGGGGTGGGGAGGGGGGAGCGGTTTAGGCGGTAACGTGAGCGACGGGGAGCGATGGGGGCGGCGGATGAAGCTTCGCTCGCTCGCCCGCCGCTCACCTCCTGCCGTGCAGCCCAGTTCCTAACAGGCCGCGGACTGCTATTGGTCCGTGGCCCGGGGGCCGGGGACCCCTGTCTTACAGGATTCAAGCTCAGTGGAAGGGACCGGGGTGCGGGAGGGACATCGCTCAGGTGTTTACCTGTCTTTCACAGCAGTTGATTGAGATGTGATCTACACACGGCCAATCCGTGAATTGTGTGTACAGCTCTGACTTACACAAGCACCCCGGGGTGACCACCTCCCAGATCTGCTACACGGCGTTTCCCAACACGCAGAACATTTTCTCAGCCCCGTGGACCAGTCCCTGCCCGCGGGGAGCCCTGCTCTTACGACCGTCCCTGCAGATCAGCGTTCCTCTCCGGAACGGCACGGGGACAGAGCCTCCCAGAGCCCTCCTGCTCTGGGATCTCATCACCACGGGCTCGTGACAGCCGCCCTCCCCAGGGCTGGGTCGTGTGCGGTCCCATCGTGCCCAAGTCTGTTTATGCGCCACCTTGACGCCATGTGGGTTTGTCCCGGTTTGGGACCATCATGCTCAGAGCCTACGTGAGCATCCTTGCCTGAGTCTTTTGTTCGCAGGCCTGGTCCTTCTGGCCTCTGCGTCTGTGGCTCCGAGGGCCGCTCTGGGTCAGATGGCGTGAGGACCGTGGTCCCCCAGCGGGGGTCTCCAGGTCCGATTTCTTGTGCACGCGTTCCACGGCCTCCGAAGCTCCCTTCTCAACAGCCCACAGCATTCTGCTGTCAGAAAATGGCCAAGAGTCCAGAATTCTGGAAGCAGGGCGGGCGAGCCTAGAGATGGGCGTGGAAACACGTGTTCACAGCCAGCAGCGCACAGCTGTTTCCTCTTGTGGCTTCCCAGCCTCAGATGATTTGTTTTATTAGAGGCGAGTTGTGTTTGCTACCGACCCACGGCCCCGGCGGCCCTGGGGAGGCCGGCGCCCAGCACTGCCCGTGGCCCCCCAGCCTCCCCCCGGCGTGTTCCTGCTGTGCACGCGCTGGGGAGGGGGGCGCCGGGCCTGGGGCCCGGCGTGCTCCGTGGGCTCGCGGCTCCGGAAAGAGCAGGCCTGCCTGGCCTCACCGCTTGGAGGCCCACCGGCAGGTGTGTGCTGGCCAGTCCTTGGCGGAGCCCCGTCTGCCGGCCTCCCCCGCACAGCTGGGCCTCAGGGCGGACCAGCCCAGGGCCAGTGACCCCCCCTCAGCCCCGCAGGAGTCGCCAGAGCAGGCAGGGCCCAGACAGCCACCCACAGGGGAGCTCTGTTCTGAGCGCTGGCGTCTTCTGCCTGCGGGGCCTCGGCAAATCCCGCAATGACCCCGGGCTGCCGCGCCCTCACCTGTCACAGGGCCAGCCGCCGCTGCCCTCAGGGCGCGCGTAAAGGGCCCCGGGTGTGACCAGCCCGCCACCTCGTATGCATTCCATACGCACTTGTGTCCTTTCCGCCTCGAGTTAAACCAGCTGCTGGTCAGGGCAGCCAGCTGGGGGGCGGGGGAGGCCCGTCACAGAGACGGAGGCAAACGTCCAGCCCCGCCTGCCAAGGTCTGGGCAGCCACGGGGGACGCCCCTCCCCGAAGGCCTGACCTTGGATGGGCTGCGCGCTGTGGGGTTTGGGGGCTGGTGTGGCCGCCCACACGCCTAGAGGTTTCTGAAGAGGATGTTTCCTGGTCCCCCCCACCGGCCCACCAGCAACCCCACACTGAGGCTTCCCAGGGCAGATGGGCTGCAAGGTGGGCTGTCCCGGTTGGGAGGGGCTCCACCAAATTAGCATGGTTTGCTCGGACCTTGGGGCGAACTTGGCCCAAGAACCTTGTTTGAGTATTTAATTAACTCAGAAGTGGGCTTTTAAAAGTTTGCCTGAAGCATCTGCCTTTAATGTCTACATGTCGCGCGAGTGGACGGTGCTCAGCAAGCTGGATTTGGTCTGCGTTTGGCCTCTGCCTGGGTGGTGGGGGTGGGATGCCCTCTCCGGGAGCTGGGGTCCTGGGGGAGCGGGAGCCATCTGCCGCCCGCTGGCGCTGCACCCACAAGGGCCTCTATCCCTGGTCCCCCCGCCCCCTCCCCCTGCCCCGGGCCCGGCTGCTCTGCACCTGCTTTATGGGAAACCGTGGAAGGAGATTTTCTCAGGATTCTGGGTTGGGGGGTTTGGGGTGGGGTTGGGGAGGAGCCTCCCATGACATAGTAAAACCCCCAAATGGAAAGACTTATTGAAAAATATTGCAGGATCCTCCGCCGTTACATCACGAACTTAGAACGTGTTGCAGGGCCGTCCAGTCTCCGGGCCGTCCTGGCTGAGCCTGTGACTTTTTATTAACGGCAGGCTGGCCGGCCCCTGGGCCCCAGCACGGAAAATCTTCCCGCTTGTCTGGGTTTGCAGCTTGTGCTGGAGGGCGCCCAGCCCTGCGGCCAGATGCACACACGCCCTTGCTGTGCCCTCGGCCAGTGCTCTCCCGGGTCCCTGCAGTGGGGCTGCCCCGGGGGCGGGCTCTGTCCCCAAGGGCCGGCTCCACCCCCAGGGGCCGGGAGCGCAGGCTGCTCTCTGCCTTCCTGAAGCCCCCACGGGCTGGGGGCTGGCACTGCTGGGCCAGAACAGCTGGGTGATCTGGGCTCTCCTGTCCGCTCTGGGAGTCGCGGCGAATCTTCCTTGTACCGTGAGGACAAAAGGCTTGCGCGAAGTCAAACCACTGGACGAGGTCGCTGTTTCGTGGTCAGGGGTTTCAGATCCCACAGACACCCCGGGAAGTGCAGTAGCAGCTCCGTGTTAAAGATGCAGCCGTGCCTTTTCTGGGCCCGTCATTCAAACTCCAGCGTGAGGCCGACCCCAGGGGACGCGTGGGTCCCCCTGTGCTGGCCCAGATGGGGTGCTTCCCGGACAGAGGCCTGGCTGGGCTTTCCCCAGGGTCCTGGGAGAGCCCACTTTGCAAAGTGCAGTTGGCTGGCGGGGTTCCAGCCCAGGACTTGGGCCTTAATCGGGGGGAGGAGGCCCCTGCTGGGGTTGCTCATGGGCGCTGAGCTGCCCAGCCTCCGGGCAGCTCCCAGGCCGTGTCGCGCTGAGAGTGGGAAGTGGGGGTCTTTCTTCCCCACCCCACGGGTACAGCTGGGTGCCTGCTTCTGGGGACAAAGAGATATCCACCTATTAGGGAAGGTTCCTTCTGGGCAGGCCCAGCCCGGGGGCTGGGAGCTGGGAGCTGGCGGGAGGGGTCTCCAGGTTGGGTGGGCACCACGTGCAGCTGCCACCATCGACGGAGTGGCTGTGAGCTCCAGAGCCGTGGAGCCTCTTCCCCAGGGGCCTAGCTTCCCGTCTAGTGCCAGCCTGAGCCTGGATTCCAGTCGGTGTGGCCGAAGAGACATTCGGCCAGGATCTCTTATCGAGGGAGGCCCCCACACTCCTGAGCAGGCCCTGGACACCCTAGGGTGCTGTGGGCTGCAGGCTGGGGCTCATATAGTCACCTCGGAGGGGTGCACTCAGGCCGCTTCACCGGAACCTGCCTTCCTGCACCTGCTTCCCCGGGGAAGCATGGGGGGCTGGGAAGGCCCTGCCGCGGGTCAGGGACCCTGCTCTCATAGGGCGACACTCTCCAAACTTGGGGAGGGGGTCTATGGACAGACAACTTTCTGTCCGCTCTGCTGACTTTCTGGAAGAAGCCCTGCCAGCCTCTCCTGGGATCCGCTCAGGTCCGTCTGCTGAGGTGAGGGGTGCTGGGCACCCGGGCACTGGAACCTCTGCACCACGTGCCCCCGGGGGCCTCTCTCTGTTGAGCCCACCCTCCTTGAGCGGAGAGGCTGTGCGTTCGAGGTTCACAGGTAGAAGCTCCCCCTTGGCGTGTAGCGATGCCCACACCCTGCCTCTGGCTGCTGCCTCCTTCCTCAGCAGGGTCTCCAGCGCCAGCCCTCTTCGGGCACGCAGTAGGCGCCACGTGTGTGCCTGAGGTTCGGCTCATGGCTGGGGGTTGCACAGCCAGGATTGGACCCCAGGCTCCCCAGCGCTCTGGGCCGGCTCCCCTCCAGGCGTCCAGGGGCCTATGGGCAGGATGCTTGATTGAGGGCAAGGCTGGTTCCAAAGTTGGAGCCGGCCCAGAGCGGCGGGGAGCTCCAAAGCTGGAGCTGGCAGGACAAGGACCGTCCTGTCCCCTGCCAGGGTCAGTGCCGGGCCAGGCAGCGGCAGAGGCCGGAGGTGGCCCGAGAAGGAAATGGTTGAAATTTGCAGCCCGGGCAGGAAATGGACTAATTGTGGAGGAGGAGTTGGAATGCCAGCTGGAATGCCGCCCCCTCGGTGCGGAGCCTGCCCCCCCGCCGCCCCGCCCGCCGGAGATGTGGGCCCAGAGTCAGGAAGTGACTGGTGTCTTGGCCGGAGGAGCTCTTACCCCCTCGGGGTGGGTGTCCTCCCCGTGCCCCCTCCGGTTCCCAGCCAGAGGCCGTCTAGGAGGCGCTGGGAATAGACAGAGGGGCCGCAGGACGGCAGAGGGGCCGGGAACTGACCCACGGCCCGCCTCTGCCTCTTGCCGGGGCTGCCTCTCAGCTCCGCCGCCTGGGGCGTCGGCCCCACCAACCTCTCCGGCCCCATCGCGCTTGGCGCTTAGTGCGCTCTGGCACGGGTCACACTTTCGCGCACATTCTTCTCCACCTGGAACCCTTCTCCCCAGTGGAAAACCTCTATTCAGTCTTCAGGACCCAGCTTTGGCGGCTGCTCCCAGATCAAGCTGTCCCGAAAGCCCCCAGCCCGCAGGTGCCGCGCCCCCCGCTCTCCTGCAGTCTCACAGCCCGGACCCCCTGAGCGGGGGGCTGCCCCACGCACTTCTCTGTCTCCCGCACGGCATTGTGGCTCCACCACGCCGCAGCGCTAGGTGGGACACACAGTTGGCACCCAGTGTTTGCTGGGCTTGGAAACGCAGCACTTGTGGTTTCAGTTGCCGGAGAGACGGCCTTGGGATCCAGAGTGGGTTTTCCCTTTCTTGGGCCGCGGGGGCTGCGTGGACTCAGCCTTCAACCAACGCGGCTGCTGTTCTCGCCATCAGTCACCGTCCTCTCTGAGGCCTGGCGTGGTCAGACATGGCCTCCAAAGTCAGCAGGCCTACGTCCGCTCCACCACCCACGGGCTCTACCTGAGCTCCCGGAGCCTCAGTTTTCTCCTCCGTCAAGTGGGCAGAATGGCCCACCCAGCTGGGAGGGACGCGGGGGTCCCAGTGAAGGAAGGCGTCAGCAGGAGCCCAGCACCGGGCGGGCACTTACACCTCCTGGAAGGAGGACAGGAGAGAAGCGCCCAGCGACCGTGATCCCCTCTCCGATTCCTTCGCCCAGCATTCCTGCCCTGAGAGAGTCACCCCGCAAGGGAGGACAGGCCCGGCCTAGCAGCCTCCTCCCAGCAGACCCGCATCTCCTGGGGGAGCTGCCGCCCCTCCTTAGGGTGTTGTGGGCACAGGGGCTGTGTGGCTGGGGGCTTGGTTTGCCCTCAGAGCCTGGCGAGGCCAGTGGATATAAGGCAGCTGTGGAAGCAGCTCGGGTCTCGTGGGTCAGGCGTGTGGGAAGCAGGGGTGGGGGGCAGGTAGGTCCCCTCCTCTCCCCCGCAAGCCCTGACGTTCCTGGGCTGGACTCGCCCTGGCCCCTCCGGGGTCATCGGCTTGGACTCCACGTCCCTGGGAGGCCCCCCCCACCGTGTCTCACTAATGCTCGGGCTCTCCTCTTCACGCCCACTCCGGCCCCACCCTGCGTACCAGGTCCCCACCCCTTCCTCCCGAGGCAGCCCAGGGGCTCCCAGCTGGATTCAAAGAAGAATTTCTCACGGGGGTGGGGGGGGGGTGACCTAGAGAAGCAACCTTCTTAGGAGGCTTTTATCACTGGGGCTGTGGGCTTCCGGGGGCTTTGCCGGGAGTCCAGGCCAGGCCTGAGTCTTCCCCGCGCATCTCCAGGACCTTTGCCCAAAGGGGCAGGTCTGCGTGGCCCGGGGAGGGAGCTGCCCATCTCAGCTGCCCCCGACCTCTCCCATCCCCGCTCTCATCCACCCTCCAGGGGGACGCGGTGGCACCTGGAGGGAGAGGCGTGGGTCCCAGAGGGACGGGAGTGCTGGAAGGTGCGGCCACCACGGGCAAGGGGTCTGCACATCGTGTTCCCCAGATTCTGAAAATCCCTCCCATTCAGAGCCCCCGCCTCAGAGCAAGGAGGTGGGGGGCGTCTTTGCAAAGAGCTGCGACTTTGTGATGTTAAGTGTAACCCCCTTGACCTCTGAACACAAGCCCCGTGTGTCCACGTGTGTTTCTTCCGTAGCCCGTCTCGAGGGCCCTGCAGAGCCGTTGCAGGGCCGACAGGGCGCCGTGAAGACCCCTACTTGAGGGGCAGGTGGGGAGCTGAGGCTCGCAGATCTGCAGGACGTCGAGCGGCCGCGCAGCATCAGGCGGCCTCTCTTGGTCGCCGAGGCGCCACCCTCTGGGGCTGGCCCTGGCCGGGCCCCTGTCCCTGGTGCCCGGCAGGGAGGCCTTGCTCGGAGTTTGGACCTGTCTCACCGCTTCCCGAAATTCGCCACTGGAATCGGATACGAGCTAAGGAAACATTTATTTTAAATGTAAGCTGATCATGGTGGAAGCCCTGGCCGGGCCTGCTGACTGCAGCCTGTGGATGGCGGGGCCGACGATATAAATAGGGCACAGTTGCTGCCGCTATTAACCCCGGGGGACTGCCGAGGGCTGCGCGCGGGGAGACTGCTGGGGCCAGGCCTGCGGCCCGGACGGCCTGCTGCGGGGTCCAACCCCTGCTGGTGAGCGCCTCTCCCACCTCGTTTCGCCAGTGGGAGGGAGCCTCCTGCAGCCCCTCGGGCAGGCGGAAGGCCCTGGACCCCCCTGTGCCCCCGAGGGCCGGCCCCGTCCCGCTCCCCCCTCAGCCCGGTCCTTGAGCCCGGCCTCTGCGCCACACGTGAGCCCGAGCCTGCGACGAACGTCCCGCCGTCTTGTGCACCTCCAGTGGGACCCCGCTGCATGGCCTCACCTTCCTGGAAGGGGGTGTCGGCACGCCCCGCCCACTGCCAGCTCCCACCCCCGGATGCCTGACGTCCCGCGCAGGATTCTGAGCGACTCCACACCGCCCCCCCCTCACTACCCCGTCGTCGGAAACAAAGGCGGAGGATGCCGAGGGGCCCCGGGGACGTGTGACAGCGTCTGGCCGGGCTCCAGGAGTCACCCGCAGGCATGCTGGGGGGCTGGCGGGAGGCCAGGGGTGTCCCGCCAGCAGCCCTGTGGTGTGGGGGGGGAAGCCCACGGAACAGGCCCCTTCCCGGGGGCCCGGCCCAAGCCCCTGGACCAGGAAGCAAGCCCCGTCCATCCTCTGTGCCAGCCTGGGGGCGGAGGCTGGGCCAGAAACGCCAGAAGAAGTCTTGGCACTTTCTCGTGCACAGCCCCCTATAGAGCCAGGAAAACGGAGGCTCAGAGAGGGGCCGCCCTCACCTCCGACCCCGGAGCCCCCGGCCCCTGAGCCGGCCTCAGGAAAGGCACCTTCGGGACACTTCTTGCCAACTTTGCTCTGAGCTGACGTGTGTAGTATTCCTACTCTGTTGGCGTGGAAACCAGCGTCAAAGGTAGTTGATCATATGGGCAGTGGTGGACCAGGGCTCAGGGCCCGCTCAGGGCAGGGGGAGGCGTGTCCAGGAGCTCAAGGCGGGGCCAACAACCCCCGCAGAGCTCCACCTCTGAAGTCCCATTTCAGGGGGTGCTGAGGGCCCCAGAGCTGAACCTGAGGCCCACAGAGCCTCTGGCCAGGGGCCGCAGGTGGAGGGGACGGCCCACGGCCTCCTGGCGGGATGCCAGGCACCTCGATGCCCCGGGAGCCCCTCCAGTGCGGCTCTGAGGCATGGCCCAGGGCAGCGGCTTCTCCCGGGCCCTGCGGCCTGGAAGCTGCAGGGAGAGGCTTGGGTGGAAGGAAGCCGCAGTGGCTCCTGGTCTGACCCCCCGGGGTCCAAGGCGTCCTTCTGCATCACTGGGCGTCCGTGTGGCCCAGCGATTAGTTCAGATCCGGGGGTCTGGGGGTGAGTTGCAGCTAGGCTCCCCGACCTACCTCAGAATCCCGCTCGCCAGTTGGTGGGGGGGGGAGTTGCTCGGAACCCAAGATCTGCCACCAGGGACTCAGGAGACGGGGCCCCTGGAGGGCAAAGTCAGGGCTACTGTCCGAGGTGGACAGGGGTGGATGCCCGGGAGCCGGGGTTTGGGGGTGGATATGGGGAGGGGGCACGTTGACCTCCCACCCAAGAGCCTGAGGACGGCTTGTCTCTGGGGCCGAAGGTGCAGGACAGGCATAGTCTTACTCTAGGGTACAGTCGTGTCTGTCGGGCCTCCCAGAAACGCCGGCTGTGATGGTGGAAACCAAGACACCCTGAGGAGACCCCACGTGGGCCTGGGTCATGGCCTCCAAAACCAACTCACAAGAGACACAACACTGGCACTAAAATAAAAGTGTAACTTAAATAAACGGGGCCTGACATGGGGATTAAGAGTCAAGATCCTGGCCTCTCCTCACCAGTCACGTGACCTGGGACCAACGCTGACCTCTCTGTTTTCGGTCTCTTTATCTGGAGAATGGGTGACTGTAGACCCCACCTTCAGGGTCTGACGCAAGCATTGACGGGTTAGGAGATGTAACAGTATACAGTAAGCACTCAATAAATAGACGTTACCTTTGGACACGGCACACACATATATGTTTGCTGGAATTGAAGCAGGGCCTTCCTCGGCCCTCGGCGTTTTCCACGTGTCTGTGGCCTTTCTCCATGGTTCTGGCTGGACACCGAAGAAGGGACGTGGGACACAGGCTAGGTGGCGGCTGGCCTCTGTGCAGCGCAGAGGGCAGGGACGTTCCCGCTCCGGCCTGTCCTCCAGGAGGACGCGGTGCCCACCGACAGCACACGGCCCTTCACCGAGGGCCTGAAGCCGTCCAGCGCTTGTCCGCCCTGTGCGCCTCGATGAACGTGGTGGGACCAGCCTCCTGGCACCGCCTCTGAGGGACGGGCCACCCCGGCCCCTCGGGCACTTCCTCCAGCCCCTGCCTACCCACCGGGCGCTCGTTCCAGAGGCCTTGAGTGCCGCGGGGAGGAGCTACACTGTGATCTCCCAGGCTGGCCGGGACCGCCTCCCCTAAGACCCCGGGGCCCAAACGCAGCCTCCCCACAGACAGTGGGCAGCGCCCCGCCCTGCCGGGCCTGCTCCCCTCTCTCTGGAATGTTCCACAGCCACAGCAAAAGTCCACTTGGAAAGGAAATGGGCAGCAGCTTCAGGCCCACAGAGAGAGGATGGTGCCCAGGGCACCGTCCAGGCATTTCCGAGGTCCCTCCCTGTTCCCTGAGTCCACAGGGACCTGGCAGCGCCTGGGCCTCCCTCCTGAGGGTCACAGAGGAGCCGGGTCTTTGCTTCCTTTGTGTGGTCCCTCTGGGGTCAGCAAGGGGCTCCAGCCGGGTCCGTGGGGGGAACAGGGAGAGGACGGGGTGGCAGGCAGAGGCCGGCAGCCGTGACTGTGATCCCAGGAGACGATCCAGGCCTCACGGCCCTTCGGGCGGAGGTTCGGAATCAGACCCATCTCGCAGGCTGCAGCCACTGCAGCCACGCGCCCACGGCCAGAGCTGGGTCTTCCCGCCCCTCCCCGCCCGGCCTTGTGACCTTGGTCAGGTCTTTGAGGTGCGTGCTCGGTTCCGTCTCCCAGGGGACAGCAGCCCTGCCCTCCCCGTGGGGGTCTCGCGTTCAGCTCGGGCCTCACCCAGTGGTGCCATGGTGACGACTGGTGAGTGTCCTGCCCCCAGACGGCCGGGATTTGCCCCCTCGTGTTCCAGAGGCCACAGGGCCGCATCAGTGTCGGCGGGGCTGGCGGGGCCAGCAGGCCCGGTGGTGCTGGCGGGACAGGAGCCCCCTAAGGCTCCAGGGAGAGTCACTTCCGGTCCCTTCCTGCCTCGTCGGTTCCTCCTTCCTTCACCCCCTGAGCAGATGTTTCTCCCGTGGCTCCTGGGGACCAGGCATTGGAGGAGCCATGACCCTGCTGGTCTTCTGGAAGCTTCTTCAAGTCCCTTCAAGTTTCAAAGGCCTGGGAGCCGGGTGACCTCTGTCCTCAGCCGGGCGTGGTTTCCGGGCATTCCTGGGGTGGCAGGCAGCTCTTCGGGGCTATTTTGGGATCGCCACAAACTTCGCCCTCCTCCTGTGAACGGGGACTTTTCATTGGACTTGGCTAAGACGGGGGTGACGTCACTCCCAAATTACAGGGGCTCTGCTGGGTGGGGCGGGGTGAGGGCAAAGGGTGTGACCCCCCCCAGCACCCTGCCAGGTGACCCCAGGCGTGTCACCTGTGGGCAGGCTTGGAGCTCCCCTCCCAAAGGTCACACGGCCACGTGGGGCACAGTGTGCGTCTGGAAAAATCACCACGCGGGGCAAAGCGTCTGTTTGTTTCTTTAGGACCCACCGGGTAGCTGGATGTGAGCCTTCCAGGGAAGTGACTAAACGCCTTTGTCTTTCCCAGGGAGGCCGGCCTCTGCTGCAGCCCAGAAGGGAGGGGGTTAAGCGGTCCTCCTTTCCCACCCACCCATGGTCAGAGGGTCCCATCCCAGCCCCAGAGCCCGAGTAGCCCCAGCTCTCATTAGGCCTCTGACAAGCTTCGAGGAGCCCCTGCCCGGCAGCCCCTGAGACCCCGGGCACCTCCCCCAGGTGCAGAACAAAGGACGGGCTCCAGGGACCCCATTCACCCCATAGGAGCAGCAGAGAGCAGCTGAGGAGAGGTGGAGCGCCCCCAGCTCCCTCCCCATGTCGGGGTGGGGGGCGTGGCCAGGGCGTGCAAGAGGGAGAGAAGCACCAGAGACCCTCGCAGGGAAGCTGAGCCCCCAGCCCCTGGGCCCGTGCTCAGGACCCTCCGGAACCGGGCGGGGTACCCCCAGCCCTGGGGGGCCCCCAGGCCCAGAGCCCCCTGCGAGGCCACGTGCACACACTCAGTCACGCATTCACGTATTCCTCCCTCCCTCGCCCATTTGCTCACGCGTTCGTTCAGCAAGCGTCTGGAGTGGCTTCTCTGGAAAGGGTGCTGGGAGAGACCCCTCTCCCCACCTCGCTTTGAAATTCCACTCAGTCCCTTTGGGGTCGTGGCACAGAAAATCCCTATTAACATGCAGCTCGCCTGCGGCCCGGGGCTAGGCTGGCAGCTGGCACTCGGCGAGCGTTGGCCGCACGTTGGGGTTGGGGAGAGGGGCACTCGTGGTTCCTGTTGACACTTGGCGGGAAGTCACGTGGCCTGGGCTCCAGCTCCCTGGTGGGCCTTGCAGGAGGGCACCCGGCAGGTGCACCCTAACCCTGCCAGGGGGGCAGAGGATTCTTTGGCTGCAGATCCCGAAACCCAGCTGCCTGACGCAAAATAAGGAGGAGTGTGAGGAAGAGAAGAGGAGTGGAGATGGGGCGGGTCTGAGCGGCCAGCAGCCTGACGTCTCACCCCAGACCCAGGCTGTCCCTCTGGCCGGCCATCCTCACAGGGGTACACCTTGTCCTCGGACGGTCCTCTGTGGTCACGCAAAGGGGCAGGGCACTTGGGGTCCGACCCCGCATCTGAATTCGGCAGAAGAGTCTGGGAGAAGGGGGCCTCTACTCTCCAGGCTCGGGAGACAAGTCTCCTCCTCAGGCGGACTGTGCGTGGCCCTCAGATGATCCACTGGTCTGGATCAACAAAAAACCGTCATTTCAACATGTAATCGATAAGCAGTTTATCAAGGAGCTCTTTTCCTTTTATACAGAGTCGGTGGAATCTGGTGCATATTTTACATTGACAGCACATCTTGATTCACACACTGCATTTTCACTGGAAATACTTTATCTGTACTTAGATTCCATAAAATCTACAGTTGCAAAGTGGGTTCACTTAGCTGAATTGCCTGAACCGTACTTGAAAGCTTTGTAATTTATTCGGATACCCCCCAAATTCATTCGTCTCTAATATTCGCACCTCCAATGACAAATCTACTTCAGTTTTAAATTTTCCTGACTGCTATCTTTTGAGCGTATTTTCATATGATTACCTTTTCTGTTAGCCCCTTTTTCTATAGTGTTTGCCTTTTTCTTTATGTGTAAAAGCTATTTAAATATCAGAGCTAGTAACCTTTGGCCTATGATATAATTTGAAGATGCTTTCTCAGTTTGTCATTTATCTATTTAATTTCTAATTTTTCCGCAAAACAAAAGTTTTTTAAACAAAGAAATTATAGAAAAACCCATCCACGTTTTCTTGCAGGGCTTTATGGGTTGTCTGTTTATTTACTTCAAAGACTTTTAATTTTGAGACAGTGATGGACTCTCAGGAAGTGGCAAAGACAGCACAGAGGGTCCCGTCGACCATTTCCTCTGATGGAGGAACTTTATCTGACTGGTCAAAACGAGAACATTGGCTCTGGATCAGAGTGGCATGCAGATCTGTGGAATTTTGTCACGTGTGCAGATTTGTGGAAATACCAGCACATCAAGACCCAGAACTGAGCTGCCACCGTGAAGATTTCCCTCATTATGGTTTCATTTTGTTTTATTGTACATTTATATCTCTGACCCATTTTTAGTTTACTTCTGGTATAAAGTACAAGGGAAGAATCTAATTTAGTCTTTTGCTTATGAATATCCTACTATCCCGCTACCACATTTTTCTTTCTTTTCTTAAACAGCTTTATTGAGGTAAAATCGACATTACTCAGTCTACATGTATTTGGAATGTATAATTTGATAAACGCTGACATCAGTATACACCATCACTAAGGGAAGCCCGTCACTAAAATCAAGAGAAAGAACATGTCCATCACACCAAAGTTTCCTCGCGCCCTTGGTAACCCTCCCCCGGCACCTCCCTGGTACCCCCACTTCTCTCCCCGTCACTTCAGGTTGGCCGGCGTTTCTTACAGTTTTATGTAAATGAAGTCACAGCGCATGTAACCTTTGTTTGTCTGTCTTCCTTAACTCAGCCCATCAGCAGGCCAAACTTTTTTGTTTCTTTGTTTGTTTGCGGTACGCGGGCCTCTCACTGCTGTGGCCTCTCCCGTCGCGGAGCACAGGCTCCAGATGCGCAGGCTCGGCGGCCATGGCTCACGGGCCCAGCCGCTCCGCGGCACGTGGGATCTTCCCCGACCAGGGCACGAACCCGCATCCCCTGCATCGGCAGGCGGATTCTCAACCACTGCGCCACCAGGGAAGCCCCCAAACTTTTTTATTGTTGTGGGCTGCCCGGCTGTTCACCTCCATCCAGCCAGCCACCCATCCATCCAGCCATCCACCCATCCATATGTCCATCAACTCCTTCATCCACCTACCCATCCATCCAATAGCTACCATAACTTCTCAGGGTCGGGCAGGGCCATAGGTGAGGCCATGAAGCCGTGACAGGACACAGCACTGCCCTCATAGAGCTGACATTCCAGGGCTTTAAATCATGGAGAAAATAGAAGTCAAAAATGCCATGGGCTCTGCCACCCCCTTTGCTCCCGGGGCTCCCTCTGGCATGTGACTGAGTGACTGTAGGAGGTCCCTACAGGAGGGCACCCCCAGAGATCACGGCACGGAACCAATGGCTGTCACTGGCTCCCCGCTTGGTCTCACACTCACTAGGAGTTTTCTAGGGGCACGAGGGCAGTAAAGGGTCCCCACACCTGCGAGCCTCCCTTCTGGGGGCTCTGTACCGCTGGAGACCGGGGGCAGGGGGCTGGGGAGGGTCTCAGAGTTTCTGACGGTAGCTTCTGAGCACCGGCGCTCACCGAGAGGCCTCTGGAGGCACCAAGCCGGGAGCCACGGTTATTGAGCACCTGCTGTGTGCGCCTCACCCAGTGATGAGCTCATCCAAACTCCTGAAAGACAGACTCCATTTTGCAGCCAGGAACAGGTGCTGGGGGGTGGGAAAGGGCACAGCTGTGGGTCTGAACCCACGTGGTCCGTCCCCGTCTGTGTGTTTCTCAATAAGGACCTGCCCTAGGGGCCAGTGGTGGCCGAGTGCCCGGCCGAGACGCCCGGAGTCTCTCCAACTCTGATCTCATTCAGAAGCTGGCTCAGGACGCCGGACGGCTGGGAGGCCATCCTAGTGTGACCTCTCATCTCCCGGCCGCCTGGCCCCGGGCAGAGGCAAGTCTCGGCTTCTTTCTGGCCTCCACTGGGATTACTTAGTGGATAAGGGATAACTGAGTCTGCGGCTCAAGTGTCAGGCCAGGAACGGTTAACGTGGGCGGCCAGGGGCCTCTCGCCTGCTGGCTGGATCTGAAGAGCCACACTGTGGCGGGCAGCTGGTCTGGGGGTCATGAGGCTGGGAGGGGGCGCCCTGGACCTGGGGTCAGAGAGTCCCAGGTGCAAATCAGAACCCCCCTCGCAGTGCGTCAGTGAACTTGGGCAAACCAGGGGCCTGTTCTGTGCCTCGTGCCCTCTTGAGGACGGGCAGATTTGGCCTCACTGCAGACGCTGAGAGGGTTAGATGAGGGGGTGGGGCGGGCACAGGGGCCTGAGTGCCGACCTGCTCCCCGTCCAATGCAGACGTAACAGCCACGTCCTGGGGATGGCGCCATCAGCAAAGCAGACCAGCAGCTCCCAAGGGCGAGCCAGGCCTCTGCTCCTGTCCCCAACCGGGCCACGTGCTGCGTGCGGGACGCTCTGGAGCTTCTCATGGATTAGTTCCATCGCAGCATCTGACTCTGCCATGGACTGAATGTCCCCCTGAGAGCCACAGGTTGAAGCCCTGACCCCCAGTTGTGGCTGCATTCGGGGATGCAGCCTCTAGGCAGTAATTCGGTTACATGAGGCCATGGCGTGGGCCCTGATCCGGTGGGCCCGGTGCCCCTCTCACTTTACTGCCTGGGAATAGGGAATAAAAAGGGGAGCAAGGAGAGCCCCGGACCAGCATCTTGGGCCTGCCTGGACCCCCGGCTGCTGTGTGACCTCAAACAAGTCCTTTTTTCTTTCCGGGCCTCAGTTTCCCCCCACAAGATGAGGACGTGGTACTGAGTGGCCTCTGCAGGCTCCTCCACACCTGGCGTGCGGCCCTGAGGACAGGCTCAGGGCGGCCCTTAGCCTGATGGCTGGGTGCGTGCTGGGCCCTGGGAGAGCCGCAGCGGTCCCTAGACTCCCCGGAGGGGCCGTGCAATGCCCGCCAGCCCGGGGCAGCGCCCACGCCGTGGCCCCTGGTCAGTCCGGCCTTTGTGGGAGCTCAGGAGATGGGCCGCCGGCCGGACCCTTTCGCAGGAGTCCACGGCCAGCGCTTCCCAGAGGCCGCGCCCCCGACGCCCGTCCCCTCGGGGCTCCCGTCCAGCTGCAGCTGTGCAGAGAGAAGAGCCCCCTTTCTCAGCAGGCCGGGAGGGTGGGCCGCGTGGCCCCCAGCAAGAGGCTGGGCTCCTCTCGCCAGCGCAGTTCCACCTGGCCCCTCTGTCCTCACCGTGCGCGTGGCGGAAGCGTCCGCGTCCTTTAGAACAGAGCCCGTCTAGGAGCCTGACACTGGTGGATGGGCCGGGAGCCCGGGCTACCGCCGGGAGGGAATGAGTCCAGGCCCTCGGGCCACGGGAGAAGCTGGGCACGGCCCCTGGGCCTGGGGAGGGGAGTTCTAGGGGCGGCGCCCGGGCAGGTGGGCTCTCTGCTCAATCCCGCGTTTCTGTGGTTATTTCCGAAAGCGGCCGTGTGTCTCTGACTTCACCGCGGGTTCTCCTGAAGGAAAAGCCTCTCCCCCGGGGTCTCCAGCCTGAGAGCGGAGCTGGCTCTCCGGGAAACGGACTTGGCCGGTTCACTGCGGCCTCTCTGCCCATATTGCAGTTTAAATCAAAAATCCCAAGTAAGAAGAGGTCACCCCTATGCTTGGGTACTTGTGACCTGCCCTGTAGGGCACCTGCTTCCTGAATGTGCTTCTCCCCAAGGGGGCTCACTCATTCATTCACTTGTTCATTCACTCATTCGTTCCTTCAGCACTGGGCTTTCCTTTTCAGTCTTCGTGTCTTGACCTTAAAATGGGGTGGCTTTTCTACGTCAGAGCTGTCCAGTAGCCACAGAATGAGGACCACGTGTGTATCGATAATTCCAAAGCTGCTAGCGTCTGCATTGAAAGACATAAAAATAAACAGGTGAAATTTAGCTTTGATCGTAGATTTAACCCAACGATACAAAGTATTGTCATTTCAGCATGTGACCTGTGTCACACGTGTTCAAGAGACATTTTGCTTTGCTGGCACCAAGGCTTTGAAATGCCGCGAGCGTTTTCCCGTTTCGCTCCCCGAACTGGCACCCAGCCCGGCTCTTGCCCCCCACTCCCCGCGTGAGGGTCCTCGCATCCTGATCTGTCTGCTCTGGGTCCCAGGATGTGAGAGGAGGGCCTGGCCAGAGGGCAGAGACTGCCGGGCAGGTGCAGAGCCGGGCTGGGCCCCATGGGGCCGGCAGGGTGTGGACGCTCCCCTGGGAAGCCCTTGGTCCAGGCAGCTGCCCCGAGGCCTGGAGGCCAGTTGTGGGGGGTCTGGCCCCTCGTCCTGTCCCATCCTCTGGGGCCATGTTGGGGGCTGGGAGGGGCAGCTTCCTTTCTGCTCTCAGGTGCGGTCTGGGATAAAGCAGGCCCTGGAGCTGGAGGCACAAGAGGGAGGCTAGCCCTGGATTCGTGCTGGGACAGCGAGCGCCCCGGCTGACGGGCTCCTGGCTGACGAGTGAGGGGGGTTAAGTCGCCCAGACACAGGGAGGTAAAGGGGGGGTTGGGGCCCAGACGCCTGCAGCACAGACACCTACCGGTGGCTGGGGCAGCAGTCTCCATGCAGCTGTGCGCAGGGCCTCCTGGGTTTGCTCTCTGGGCGGGACTAGCCGTGACTGGCCCAGGGGCCGCGGCCCTTCCGGGACCCGGGGCAGCCGTGCCGGGAGCAGCTGGAGGTCTCCCTGTCTGGGCCCGGCGGCCCCAGCGCTGGGATCTGAGTGTGCACGCGGCGCGGCGCAGGGAGCGCGTGCGTGCACCCAGGACGACCACATCCGTCCTCCAGGGCAGCCCCTCGTCCCCCCGCCAGCCCCTTTCAGCTGCTCCGCAGGGCGCTGTACAGACGTTAGCCTCCCGCGGTCTCGAGGTAAGCGGGTCCACTTTCAGGAGGGGAAGCCGGGCCACCTCACTGTTCAAGGTTTACAGCTGGGCCACCCATCAAGCCATCCCGTCCCCAGGCCCGCTGAGACCCCAGACGCAGGACACGCTCGCGGGAGCAGAACCCCCCTGGCAGGGGGCGAGAAGCGGGGGGCTGGGCCAGGGCGGTGAGCGCCTCCGAGCAGCCGCCTCTGAGCCCGGTGCAGGGCGCGCTGTTCCTCAAGTGCCATCCGTGGCCACGCTCGCTGAATTCTCTCAGGGAGTCACACGGGCCCCGAACGGAGCGAGGGTGAGAAAGCAGAGCTTTCACCTTTTCACAGGTGAGAAAGCAGAGCTTCAGAGAGGTTCAGCTCTCCGCGTAAACGCAGCACAGCTGCGAAGCTCAGAGCTGCCAAGATCGGGCCTGTCTGACCCCGAGGCCATGCTGTCCGCTCCGTTCGTGCGCGCCGTCACCCAGAAGGGGCGTCCTGCTCAGGAACAGCCACGTGAAGTTTGGGTATGTAGCTGGGAGCCCCGGGAAAGGGCCTGAGCAACTGAGTGAAAGCCATGGGCCGGGAGGGGGTGAGTCTTGCGGCTGTGCTCCCTCTGGAAGCAAACTCCAGCTGGGCCTTGGGGAGAGACTGGAGAGGCCGGCCGGCCAGCGGCGTGCCTTGGACCCAGGAGATCAAGGAGGAGCGAGCGGGCGTCCTGCGACGAGCCCACGCTTGCCTGCCCGCCTGTGTCCTTGGCGAGCCGACAGCCTCCTCGCTCATTTGGTCCTCACACGTCCGTCTGTCCAGCTTCTTTGTGAATCACTTTCATTAACGCAGCCTCTCCTTCGATCTCGGTGGCTTGTCGGCTGCGACTTAGGGTGAAAACCTGTCTTCTGTTTGACAGAGAGCGAGGCGAAAATTACTATGTGAACAGAAAAGTGCAGGTTACACGATCACGTGTCACAGGAGATCAGGAGCTGAGCCTTAAATCAGCTCCCCAGGTAGCAGGGCCTCTGTGAGCCTCCCGGCCCTGCAGCCGCCCCACCGGGGTCCCCCTCCCCGCTTCCCACTTTGGGACGGCCCAGCTGGGCCTCTGTCTGGAGCTTGTTTTCCTGACTCGGCTGGTGACATGCTCCCCCCTCCCCTGAGCACGTCCCGGGCCCCTGGCTTTCTTCTGGAAGGTGGATCCAGTCCCCAGGCCTGGCCGTGGAGACCCAGGACCCACCGCGTGGCCTGAGGCTGCCCCCTCTCTGTCCAGGGGCAGCAGGGGGTGTCCGGCCCAGGCACGGGTCGGATGACAATCACAGCACAGCAGTGACAGGTGACTTTGATTGAGTCAGACCCCTGGCCCAGTGGGACTTATTGCTTTTAATTCTCACAGTCCCCACAGGAGAGCAGCTGACCCGCTGGCGTCTCTGGCCAGTGGCAGGGGAGGCCTGACGGAGTTTTCTTGGGCCCCAAAGCCGGGCCCGTTCACCTCTCCGCCAGGTGCCTCCCAGCAAAACCTGACATCCGATTTTCCATTCAGAAAGCTGACCCCTCATCTGCAGAATGAGAGAGTGTGTTTGGGAGAAGACGGGGTCGGGGCAGAGATCGACTTAAATGAAGAGACAGTGGGAACTGGGGCTTCTGGGGTGCGGGGCCCTCCTGCACCAGTAACAGGACCCTGGGCGGGGGGATCCCGGAGGGACTCGGCTTCCTGCACCGGGGGGGGTCCCGGCTGCCGAGGTGCAGCCATGTGCCCGGGGCTGAGCTGTGGGGTCACGGAGGTGCTAAGTGCAGGCGCGACGGCCGTCCCGTTCTGTAGTTGGAGTGGACAGAGCCTGTCTGGGTGACTCCATCCGTCTGTCCGTCCGTCCGTCCATCTGTCGCTCGTCCCTCTCCTTCGCCACACTCCTGGCCTGGCGCAGAGGCTCCGGGAAGATCTGGGGGGTGAACATGCTGCACCTCTGTCCCCTTCCCCTGGGTCGGGGGAGGGCAGGCCTGGGTGGTCCCAGCGTCTGGGGGCCTCCCCGGGCCCCGCCGCGCAGAGCCCGGCTGCCTGCCCTGTCTGGCCTGTGCTGGCCTGTGCTGCCCGCAGCGGCTATTGTTTGGAAAGTATGTGGCCCGACAACCTGAGCCCAGTGGGAGTGCCCCCCCCCCCGCCCCCCGCGCGGTCATCCACCGGGCGACTCCCAGGAAGGGGGCTGCTGCCTCTGGCCTGGTGAGGGGCTGGCTCTGTGCGCCAGGCCCCGCCTGCGCCTTGGCCGCGGGCAGGATCTGTCCCCCACGGAGGCCGGAGGCCGCGGAGTCATCCCTGGGATGTGTCCCAGGCCCCTCCCACCGCCAGCCTTCCCCCACTCCCGGGCCAAGCAGTCAGGGAGGGGCGTGGGGGTCAGGGGGCGCCGTCCTGACTTTTCTTAGCGGGTTTTATGCAGAGTCCTCTAGAACGACAGGGGCTGCCAGGTGTTTGCCCCCACGACCACGAGAACTCCAGGCCGCATCTCAGGACAGGCCAACCCGACCCACCGCCCTCCGAGCCCGGGCCCTGCAGAGTGGGCAAGGAGGGGGCCCTGCTGGGCTGGCCTGGGCGGGGCGGCTATACGCTTTCCCATGCACCCTCCACTTCCTTATGAGGCTCAGAGAGGTGAACTGACTTGCCTGACGTCACACAGCAGCGTGGGGATTGGAGCTCAGGTCCGCTCAGCCGGAGGCGGCTCGTTTGACTTTGCAGCCCCGATGGCCTAGGCTGAGCCCCCGCCCCGCACACACTGCCCGAGAAGGACCATGCCGTCCAGCCCCGGCCCCACTGCCCCCCAGGCCCTTGGACTCCGGCTCTCCAGGCCTCGTAGCCCTAGCCCCCCGCTTCCTGGCCGCCAGCAGCCTGCTTGCCGTGCCCGCTGGCCCTTGGTTCTACAACGGCTGCTGCCCCAGCTCCCCAGCGTGTGGTCCCCTGGCTGCCCCGTCCTCAGTCCCCTCCCTGGCTCTGGAGCCCACTGACTGCTGGCTGCCAGCCCTGAGGTCCAGGGGTCCCAGGCCCCCACCGCCACGGCTGGCTGCCCTTCCCTGTCTCCGCCCGCAGCGGCTCAGGGAGCCTGTGTCCCTGCTCTCTGCCGTCTCAGGCCCAAGCCTTTCTTCCCGAGGACCATGGGACCGGACCAGGCTGTGCAGTTTGGGGGTGCGGGCGCCAGCCTCCCTCGGAGGCCACCCAGTACTCCGACGCGGGGCCAGAGACGTGTGTGGGAGCCGTCGGGAGAGGGCCAGCGCCGTCCAGCCCGCTGGCCCCTTTGTCTGAGGCCTCCCCACCCTCCGACTCTGTGGCTCTCTCGGCTCACCCTCCGGAGGCAAGAAGCTTCCGTGTGGCCACACGGCCTCTCCCCCCGAAGGCCGTGGCCAGCCCAGCGCCCTCGCTCCGGCCAGGAGCCTGCTGACCTCTCTGTCAGAGATGAGGGGACTCAGGAAGCAGAGGGTGGGCTACCCGGAGGGCCAGGGCGCGAGGGCGAGCCCAGCCCCTTCCTAGATGTTGAGATGTTGGAGGTTTCGACAAAGCTCTCCCCGCCCGACTCCCCGCGGGTGGGACCAGCCTGGAGAGGCCGTTCCTGCGTCGGGGCAGCCAGAGCCAGTGGTCACGGAAATGGCCCGAGTCCCGCGCTCGGGCCGAGTCACGGAGCCCAGCCCGTCCCTCGGGCCTCAGAGACATGCCTGACACCCATGCCTGACACCCACGGGCTGCTCTGGCCCGTGTCCCAGACCCAAGACCCCGGCATTCCCTGACCAAATGGCCGAGTGGCTTTCCTCCTCTCCGATCCCCTCCTGAGCGGCCAGGCCGCTGGGCCTAAGGGGTGGCCAAGGGTGGCTCTTTGTCGGGGCCCAGCTGCGTGTGGTCACTGGGAGTGTGGTGTCCAGCCCCGGTTCACACGTCCACGCATGAGGAGGGACCGAGCTGGAGGGGGTGTCTCGGGAAGGGAAAGCTTCAGGCCACGTTGCATCAGGGACTCCAGAACTGGAATATGACATCCAGGCCACGTAGGGATTTGTCCGTTGGGAGGATGGACCGGTGTTATTTATTTCGCAGTCGTTCAGCCCGGTGTGTAACTTCCAGTGCTTGGATGTAGAGCATGGGGGCCTCTCGGCATTCTTGGTCCACGGGGGGTTCCAGTGGAAGTCACGCCTGCGTCACCCTCCGGGAGCCCCAGCCTGTGGGTCTGCCTGGAGTCCAGGCTGGGGCAGTGGCACACGGGGTGCCACCCTGAGGGTTTAGACTTTGGATGGGGGGGGCCTCTCCCCGATCCGGGAGGACACCGAGACTCAGAGAAGTCGGGCAACTCAGCAGAGGCCACACAGCACGTCTGCACGCAAGGGAGTGGAGGGCACGGTCCTTCCTCTCCTTCCCGGCACAGCCTCCTTTCTGCACTAGCGCAGCTCTGGAGCCCAGTCTTCTAACCCTTCGTGGTGTCCTCGAAGTGCGCCCTATGATTTATTAATACTGGGTTGGAGTACTTCAAAGTCCCGTGGCTGCTGTGTCACGATCGGGCCCTGATGGAAGACTTATGCTCAGAGAGCAATTTGCCTCCCATGAAAAATGCATAACGGTGCTGGAATGGCCGCGAGAACTGCATTACGTCCAACACACGCCCCCGCCACTGTCAGGGATGAGCGCCCAGCCTGGCGCCCGTGTGGCCCGTGGAGACGCAGGCCCTGGCTGGCCTGTAGTGCCTGGGAGGGTACAGCCGCCGAGTCCCTGGTCAGGGCAGGACACTGGGCTCCAGTCCTGCTCTGGCCCCACAGAGGCAGGAGGGCAGCTGGCACAGTGTTCAGGGTTCCCCACTGGGAGCCTTTAAAAAGGCTTTAGGCAAAATGGATGAAGGAATTTTCTAGGGCAAGGGTGCGCTATCCACTGAGGCAGCCACTGGCCACATCTGGCTATTGAGCTCTTGGAATGTGGTCAGTGTAACTGAGGGACTGACTTTTAAATTTAATTTAATTAAAAAAGGTTTTTTTGGCTGCTTTGGGTCTTTGTTGCTGTGTGCAGGCTTTCTTCAGTTGGGGCGAGCGGGGGCTACTCTTAATTGCGGCGTGCGGTCTTCTCATTGCAGTGGCGTCTCTTGTTGCGGAGCACGGCCTCCAGGTGTGCGGGCTTCAGTAGTTGTGGCGCACGGGCTCAGTAGTCGTGGCGCACGGGATTCATTGCTCTGCGGCATGTGGGGTCTTCCCCAACGAGGGCTCGAACCTGTGTCCCCTGCATCGGCAAGCGGATTCTTAACCGCTGTGCCACCAGGGAAGCCCCTCATTTAATTTTAAGTAAGTTAAACTGAAACATTGACAGTGCAAGTCCAGGGTGAGGACAAAGTTCCTGGTGGGGTCTGGACTACACAGGTGTGGGCATTTGTCAGAACTTATGTACTGGTACCTTTAGGACTTGTGAATTCCACTGTGAGTAAATCTGACCTGAAACAGATGGATCTTGAACTCTAGTTGGTGCTGTGCACGTGGAAGTGTTTGAAGTCTAATAATATCTGCAACCTAAATGCATCCAGGAAAAAATGATGGACCAATGGACGGGTAGCAGGTAGATAGGTGGACAGGTTTGTGGTGAGAAAAATGCAGCCAGTGTTAACTGAAATCCGGGCAGTGAATAAAGGGCTTCACAATAAAATGCTGAAAAGCCGCGGGTGTCATCGAGATCCAGTGGTCTCCGGTGACTCCTCTGCGATACCCGGCCCAGCACAGAGTGAGTGTCCGGCCTGTGCATGTGAACTTGATGTGGGGACGGGACCGTCTGGTCAGGACGTGCTTCGGTCGGGGTGGGTGGGGTCCGGCGACTGGGCACCAGGGGAGCCGTTGGAGGCTCTGAACGTACCTGGGGGGTGGGGCACATTCCAGACACTTTGTCGTTTCCAGGCCCAGAATGGGGCGGCCTTCCTCTCCCTGTGGCCTCTGCCCCCTGTGGGAGGCTGCGCTCCTGGGTCTGTGCTGCTCGTACGTCCGGTCAGTTGAGGCATGGCCGCTGAAGGGCCAGTCCCTCACCAAAGGGCTCAGGGGTATCTGAGGGGCCTTGGCTCTGCTGTTGCTCGCCCTGCTTCGTAGCAACGGCCATTTGCAAGGCAGGTCGCCGCCCTCTACGGTTTGTCTCCTCCTTAGCAGACCCAGCAAGAACCTTTCCTCAGCAACCCAGGTGTGGAGGCAGGTGGCCAGACTGCAGACGGTTAGGAGCCGGCTGCAACTGGTGGGACCATCCAGATCCTTCCTGTGTTTTCCAGGGCCAAGGGGCAGGATGACCTGCCTTCAGGGGCCACCCTGCAGCCAGTCCGCTCCCCCGAGCACGTAGGACAAACCCCAGACAGGAACCGGCCCCCTGGGATCAAGTTCCCGGAGAGTCCTTGGAGGGCGTGTCCAGTCCAGTCCTGACTGCCGGACTCCCCTGAGCCTCCCGGGGCCTTCTGTCTCCACCGCCGCCCGCGTCCGGGGGCTGCAGCGCGTGGGGCTCCCTCGGGTGCCGTCCGCATCCCACCTGGCAGGCGGGTGCCTGCGGGGCTGGGACCCCCTCTCCTCTGCCCACTCTCTGCTGGCAGGTGGGAGCACAGGCAGGTAGACACTGAGACTCAGAGCCTCGAGCCCCGTGCAGGCTGCTCCGCTCACCCCCGGGAGACGGCTGCCCACCCCTCGCGCAGCCAGGGCCACAGCGCTGGGTTCGGGAGGCCTGTCCATCCCGCAGGCCTGTGCACTTGCCTGGAAGTCCCGCTGGCTCTGGGAGAAAGCTCGGCTCGGGGGTGCAGGTGTCCGGGACACATGTCCCTCAGGCGTCCCCCCACCTGAGCCGAGGCCCACGGGCAGCCTGGTCTGACGTCACCGCACCCCCCTTTGACTGTCCCCGAGTGGCTGCAGGCGCCACCCCACCTGAACCTGGAAGACGCGCGAGGGCCACGGGGGACCCAGAAAGCCTGTGCCTGTTTGGGGAGGCCACAGACACCGGTTTCTAAGTCCTGTGACCCCAGGGGAGCTCCACGAGGAGCCGGGTTTTCGACAAAAGCTGAGCCAGTGAGCTCCCCACCCAACCCCGTCCCACCCCCCCGGCCCTGCTGCCGACCAGCCGACACTTGCTCTGGTGTCCCTGCGGCACCTGAGCTTTGCCCTGGGGGAGGGGTGCTCCCCGGGGGGGGCCTCTCTGGGCTGTTGCTGAAGGACGCCTCCTGTCCTCCCCTCACCTGACTGACCAGAGGGCAGTGCTGGGGCCTCTTCCCCAGCTCCCACGTTGACCCCAGGCTGGGACCCCATCTTTCTGAAAGGGCGGCCCGCTGCCTGGCGACCTGCACTGAGACCCTGTGCACAGTGCTTGCGGGGTGTGCAGGACGGGCTGGGGAGCAGCTGGCCCTGCCCCGTGCGGACAGAAAAGGACGGCAGCTTGGCCGGGGCTGGAAACGTCTGGACCTGAAGGCTAGTGGCCCAGCCGCCCATGCTGGACCCCACGGCCCCATGCCCTGGACCGGGACCCCACCCGCCGGTCCCTGGTGGTGAGGACCGAGCGAGGGAGGGCTGCGGTTCCCAGTCCACAAACGAGGAGACTGAGGCCCACAGGGCCCTGGCACCGCGCTCTGCCGCCGACTCTGCAGCCGGGCCTCCGACTGCACGCCCCGTGGGGCTTCCCCCGAGGACGCTCGGGAAGCCCATCCATGCGAAAGCCCAGGGGACTCAGAGGGACGTGAAGTTCAGCCCCTCCGGCCACTTCCCGGGGGCCCAGCCGGGGCCGTGGGGGGGCCGGAGCCCAGGGAAGCACGTGTGCGCACACGCTCACACACACTCTTTCCCGTAAACTGGCGTGTGGTGCCGTGTATGTCTGCAACCGGCCCCCTCCACGGCCTCTGCCCGTGTTCTGCTGTCCACGCTGCGCCCCCCGCCAGCTCCTGGGCCGCCCCCCGGGCCGCCGCACGAGCTCTCGCTCCGCAGGAACCGAGGCCGGGGCGTTCGGGGCGCCCTCAGGATCTGAACATCCGGGCGGAGAATGAGGTGGGCCGGCCGTCTCTTCCCACGCACCGCGCCCGCTTCCTTTTCTGGGCTCGGCCTCTTCTTGCCCTTTGAGGGGAGCATGACATACACCGTAGACAAAATGTTCTCCTGGGCCCCGCCCCTCGCCTGCCTTCCCCGTGCAGCGACCCTGATGGGGCTGCGTGGCGCTGAATGAGCCCTCGTTGGCCAAGAGCTGGGCACACGTTGAAAGGGGTCTGTGGACTGAGCCAGGCCCGCCCGGAAGAAAGCAGGTGACCGCCTGCCCAGGGAGGGTCAAGCCAAGGGACACTGAGTCACAGGCAGCGGAGCGAGGGGGCAGGGGGTCGGCTGCCGCCCCAGAGCCCAGCTCCTCCGGCGGCCCCCCCGGGAGGGTAGCTGCTCAGCATGGCCTCAGCTTCTCCGTCCTCTGGGCAGGTTCCCGTCCACCGCACGGGGGTCCAGGCAGGCTCACGTGTGCACCTGCGGGGCTGCATGGCCTCCGTGAGGTTCCCAGGGCCTGTCCTCACCAGAGCTCTCCCAACACCTGGGCCGCCTCCCCTGGGGACATCTCTGGGCTCCTGTCTGGGTGCCGGGCTCGGTACCTGCCGTGGAGGCGTGCGCGGTCTCGTCCCCCTCAGTCGGGTCCCCGGCCAGAGGGGCCTGTTCTCCACCTGCCCGCCTTCCTCTGAGCCAGGGAGCCCCCGTTCTGGATGCTGCCCGGTCGGTCTGAGTCTCCCGCCAGGGTGGACGGGCTCTGCGGACCGGGTGCTGAGCGCTCAGAGCAGAATTGCGATCTGTTGAGAAACGTGCTGACAAGGCTCTCAGGTTCCCCGGTGCTGTCCGTCAGGTGCCCGAGGGAGGGGCAGCTCTGGCCGTCCTCACCAACCCCCCGCCTCATCCTTGCCCAGCCAAGAGCCCACAGGGAGCAGAGAGGAGGTCACACGGGCCTCTGTGCCACCCCGCATGTGCCCCTGGCCTGGTGCTCCGCCCGAATGTCTGCTTTCTGCTGCCCGCTGCCCCCTGCCCGGGTGCCCGAGCCTCCCGCCACTGTCCTGGAGGCGGCCAGGGGCTGAGACCCCCTCGGGCCTGTGCCGCACGGGCCTCCCTGCGTGGAGCCGAGCACACAGGGCTCCTCGCCCGGGGCCCACAGCAGAACAGGGTCGGGGCCCTGACCCCGTCAGGGTGAGGTGGGCAGGGGCTGGCCTCAAGGGGGGTTGCTGGGCCGAGTTTACATCAGGCTTGTCGGCAGTTGGTGATGTTATTTGGGAATAATTGTGAATATTCCCCCACCCCCAAATCCCTCTGTGGTCGTGGACTCTCCGAGCCTCAGTTTCCCCAGGGGGCTTCCCTCTCCCCGATGCCCCTGGGTCCCGGATCTCCGACACCTGCTCCTCTGCAGGTGGGCACCTTCGGGGCCCCCGGAGCCGTGCTCCAAGGTGGCTGCGGGTGGGGTGTCGCAGTCAGAAGGGAGCCGGCCCCTGGGGGTCAGGGTCACGCAGGAGTCCTGGGCCCATGGCCCGAGGCGCACCTGCCGGCCTGCCCCTGCGGCAGCGCCCCCGCAGGCGCGTTCCTGCCCAGCACGACCTCTCGACGGGCCACGGCAGCCCTTCCCAGAGTGGCAGCCGTGAGCCATAAGTGACTCCTCCAACCTGAATCGATTTCATCGAGTACCGTGAACACTAGGTCCCCAGGGGCCCCAGCCATGTTTCCAGGGCTCCGCGGCCGTGCGGATACAGAGCCCGTCCGTCAGCTCCGGGCGGCACTGCCCTCTGGGGTGGCGGCGCCGTCTCGCCCCGCGGCCTGCCAGCTCTGGCCCTCTGCCCACTCGGCTGCCCTGCCTCCTCTGTGTCCCCCGAGCCCCTTCCTCGGCCGGGACAGATGCTGTGAGGAGGGCAGCTCTGGGGTGAGAGGTGGCCCGGGTCCTGCCGGCATCACCGTTAGAAACTCGGCGGTGGGACCCCGGGAGCGCCCTGCTCTCCCCAGGGGGAGGTGGGAAGCTGAACCCCCAGGCCCTGCTGACCCTCCCTGGCTCGGGGGGTGGGGCCCCGCCTGAGGCCCCGTTGTCCCGTCAGAACCCAGCCCGAGCATGCCAGGGCCCGGGAGCCAGGGCTCCAGCTCCAAAAGGAGAGCAGGCCAAGTGGATTCTCTCTTTCCTTTAGGAATTTGGAGAAGGAAATATGGAAGGAATGTGCCGTCAGCAGAAGGAATGAGAGCAGAACAATTGTGAAATATGAGGCTCCAGGGAGAGGCTGAGGACAGACGCAGAGCTGAGGCTGGGAGGGGGCCGAGGGAGACACAGTTCCCGAAGTGTGAGCGCCGGGGACCCCTGCGGGCGCCCCGGGGCTCTTCTAGGCATCACGGTGCTGAGACGCTGTTTGCCTTCCCTCTCCTGCCCCCTCAGGAGTGTGGGCTCTGCAGGGCCACTTGCCCAGTGATGGCAGGACAGCAGTGTAGGGGGAGGATGCCGTTTCCCGTCTAGCCAGACGGCAGAGGCCCCACGTGGCCCTCCTAGCCGTGGCTTTTTTCTTTTTTAGGAAGTCAGTGATTGTTCAAAAGTTATGTTACCAGGTCATGGGCTTATTACTGTTATTTACAAATAAATGAACGTGAAAGCAGTTCTCAATTTAAATGCCCATCGCAGAAAAGAACGAAACAGGAGCTGTGAGGGGATCTCAAAAGTTTTTAGGAGTTAAAGGGGTTCTGAGGCCGCAAAGTGGGAGAATTGTTGGTGAAAAGCAAAGCAGAGACCCACCAGGAGGGAGGGCTGCCCCTCCCCCTGGCCACGGTCCCAGCAGCCACATGTGTCCTCGTGTGGCTGGAGTTTGTGTCTTTTCCAGTGGACCCCCCCCATCTCGCCCCCTCCTTTGCAGGTTGTGCTGGCTGGTCCACAGGGGAAGTAGCAGGTGGGCGCACCGGGTCCCGGGGAAGGAGCTGGGGAGGGCAGTCCTGCCTGTTGGGCTAGGAGGACATTTCCCGGATGGAGGGAAAGGATGAGAGAAAGCTCCAGCCAAACCGACTCCGGTGGGCAGTGGAGCTGACTGCAGGCCCAGCTGGCTGACCCAGGGGAGACAGTGAGACGCGTGCGGACTCACCCGACGCCACCCCACCCCCACCCCGACCGGGCCGCCTGCGAGCTTTGTTTTCAGGGTTTCTCCGTCTTGGGGTCACAGTGACGGCAGGCCGTTTGAGGAGGAGACTGGGGGACACACACCGGGGAAATATTCGTTTTTGAGGTGTGGGAGCCCAGCCTGCCCTCAGAAATAGCCGCTGAGATGATGGTCCCCCACCGCTGGCCCCCGGCAGGACACAGACACATCTGCGGCGAGGGATGGACAGCGGCCCCCGGGGCCGGGAGGACATCGACTTGTGCCCCCCAGGCTGGGCCACGGGGCCGGCGGGTTCTTGGGCATCTGCCAAGGCTGCTGTTGCCGGGCTCACCGAAGAGCGCTCCCTGGCCCTCCGCGGGGAGGCTCCTGGGATGCTCTAGGGGGTTGTCCCTGCGGCCAAGGCTGACGGCACTCAGACCGGGAGGGCCAGGAGCTGCCCTGGGCAGCCTGGGAGGGCAGCGCCCGCTCCGGGTGGGGACGAGCCTCGGTCGCAGGACCCGACGCCCAGGCTTGACAGGGAGCAGCGACGGCAGGGAGTCCCCAGCCACCCGCAGAAAGGAAACGAGCAGCTGGGGAGAGCGCCCCTGGGCCCCGGGCCTCGGAGCTGCTGCTGTGGAGTTCAGCCTCCCGGCCCCTCCCGGGCCACGTGCCTGGCGGGCAGCCCTCCCGCTCTGCCCCCGGGCCTGGATGCTAGCTGCAGAGGGGCAGGGTTCCAGGCGGATGGAGCCAAGGGCTCCCTGGACAAACCAGAGTCTCCCCGGGCCAACTGGGACAGGATTCCAGCAAGACCTCCTGCGTCTCCTGTGTCGCTGCTGCCCGCGGCCTCCTGGGCTGGGCTGGGTGGAGGGGCCAGCGGGGACCTCCCCTGCCAAGACAAGCGAGAGTGGCCGGGGTCAGAGAGGACACCAAGGTCACGTGAAGACTGGGGAGAGGGGCTGCTCGCTATTTCCTCGTCTCTGAGATCCCCCCATCTCCCACATCAGATAAAACCCAAGTGCCCAACGCTCACTAAAATAATGATGGACCACGGTAGACCCATTACATGTTAACATAAACGACATTTTTTTTTAACATTCTGGTTTTTTGTTTTTTAAAAATTATTGATTGATTGATTGATTTTTGGCTGTGTTGGGTCTTCGTTTCTGTGCGAGGGCTTCCTCTAGTTGTGGCGAGCGGGGGCCACTCTTCATCGCGGTGCGCGGGCCTCTCACTATCGCGGCCTCTCTTGTTGCGGAGCACGGGCTCCGGACGCGCAGGCTCAGTAGTTATGGCGCACGGGCCCAGTTGCTCCGCGGCACGTGGGATCTTCCCAGACCGGGGCTCGAACCCGTGCCCCCTGCATTGGCAGGCGGATTCTCAACCACTGCGCCACCAGGGAAGCCCCATAAATGACATTTTTAAGAAAAAATAGCTATATTCTTAAAAAGAGTTGGGAGATAAATAACATTATTTTACATTTTTGCAAATCTCCTTAATGTTTGGGCTTAAAAGAAAGCAGCTACCTGCTCTTGCATTCAATTCTATGCCCCTGTAGCCTCTGGAAAATTGCACTGGGGATTCAGAGTCCAAACTGAAACAGCGCCTCCGTGTCAAAGTGTGCGTGGGACACTTTGACCCCACGGACCTGTGAAAGGGTCTCATTTGCTCCTGGGGTCCCCATCTCTCATCTGGAGAACTGCTGCTCTAAGATATTTAATTTACACAAAAGAAGCAGGAAAGAGGAAGTAAAAACCAGAAGAGCAAAAAAGCACATGAAACAAACAGAAAACAGGCAGAAGAATGTACACTGGGTCCGACGACGAGGACGGTCACCGTGACACGAGCAGCCCGAGGTCCCTGCCCCGCTGGCCTCTGGCCGCCTGCCTGTCGGGGCCGTGTCTCCCCAGGGCGCTCAGCTCCGCTGTCACTGCGCCCGTGTACGCGCCCCGTGCCGGCCTCAGGGGCTCCACTTTTGACAATCTGTCAGCCGCGGGGAATTATGTGCTGGGTTCAGAGGCCCTCTTCCTTCAAAGGCTCGTTGGCGTTGATTGGCGCCTTCTGCACGCCAGGGTCTGTGCCAGGAGCTCTCAGACTCACCGTGTCCTTTCTTCGTCTCTCCCCCACCTCAGAGCGCACAGGTGTGCCTGTGCTGGGCCCAGATTGGGCGACTCAACGAGCTTTCGACGAGCCCCTCAGCAGTAGGGGTGGATCACAGGGTCCAGCAGGACAGTCTACAGGCTTGACTTACTGTTGGAAGCACTGAGGCCCGGGGGTGGGGGTGAGAAGGCCCCAGAGGGGACGCTGACCAGGCGCACTGATCCCAGGCCTTCACTGGCCAAGGACGCACGGGCAAGCCCTTGGGACCCTGCTTTCGGAGGTGCCTTGCCAGTCAGAGCCCTGGGACGTAGAAACCATGTCACGGGGTGGGCCTGACGCTCCAGGTGGGGCTGGAAGGCCGGGCTGAGCCCCACCGTGCCCGCCTCCTGATCCACAAGCCTCTGTTTCCTGTCCATACAGGGTTTGTGCCCTCGTCAGACGGCTCTGGGAGGCTCCTGGGGGCAGGAGGGGGCCCAGGGGCTGTGGCAGTAGCACCCCAAGCTTCGTGCGGTGTTCTCCCCGCGTCCACATCCCCCCTTTTTACAAGCACTCCAGTCACACTGGATTAGGACCCACCCCCGTGACCTCAGCTTAACCTGATGACCTCTATAAAGGCCCTGTCTCCAGGCAAGGCCACCTTCTGAGGAACTGGGGCTTAGGACTCCGAGAGATCTCTTTTGGGGGACACAGTTCAACTCCAGCAGCTGTCTGGTGACCTTATGTGACCCCCAACCACACTTCCTGGATCTTTACTCCCCCCTCCAATGGTTCACCGAGTCCCCCTTCCACAGGGCCCACTTCCCTGACTCAGCCCTGACTCAGCCCCGGAGGATACAGCAGGCTGCTGCCACCGCTGTGTGATGGAGGACAAGCGGGGTGACCTCTCTGTGCGTTGGTATTCTCATCTGTGAAGTGGGGCCAGACCCCACCGGACAGTGCCGGCCAAGCCCCCAGGCAGCTTGGGCCCCCGTCAGGAGCAAGGAGGTCCGATATTCCAGAGTTCCGCTCATTCGCCCCGTCCCTGCCCCGCTGCCCTCTCCGCAGTGCCTGGGTGGTCCCAGCTGCACAAGCTTGAGCTTTCGCCCACGTGGTTAAAAGTACTGAAACGGCTCTGGATCACCTTTGTCACGGAAAGTGTTTGATCAGGGCCGTTGCCCTTCCCGGGGGGCGGGCGGCGGGCAGGAGGCTTGTGTCTCAGCACTTCCGCGGCCAGGTTTCCTGAGTCATCAGAGCCTGGCCACCGAGCACGGCTCGGACCAGGTACCCGTGATTCTGCGGGCACCTGGCGGCTTCCCGTCTGGCCCTCGAGCTGTGACACGGCCACAACCGGCAGCCCCAGTTCACAGGTGCGGAAACTGAGGTCCAGAGAGTCTGAGCGACTGGCCCACGGTCACCCCAGACAATACTGCTCATCTGACCCCATCCAGAGCGCGCCCTGTGCGCCGCGGGCCGCTGAGACCCTCTGGGCTCCAATCACACAGAGAAGCAGGCCAGCAGCCCCTCCTGACCCCGGGGCTTTGGGGGGTTGACCCCACTCAGGAGGATGAATGCGACCCCACTCCCCTCAGGTGCCCCCCCATCTTTCTCACAGTCGGTGCTCAATAATTGCTGGCCGTTGTGAAGCGAGGGCAGCAGAGGGCCTCTGGGGACACGGCTCGCACGCCCGGGAGGAGAAGGAGGGGTGCGGCCGGTCAGTCTGGGGCTCGCGGGCAGCCCCTCGGTGGCCGGGGTTGGGCTCCAGAACAGCCTCCGCTGAGCCGAGGCTGCAGCTGCCCCTGGGCAGGTGCCCGCCCCCAGGTGTCGGGAAGGGAGCCTGGCCTGGTGGCTGTGGGTTCCCGGACCCGCAGCCAGGTTCAGTAGGTCAGGGTGGCTTCCCGAGGGGCTCCGCTGCCAGCAGCCAGGAGGAGCCCCCTGGAGGACCAGACGCAAGGGGGCTGCCCGGGTGAGACCTCGGGACCCAGCCCTCCCTCCTTCCCCGTCTGCCTTCCGGTTCCCGCCAGCGTCAGGCTCTGAGCCCCTGGCCCTGCCCTCCTCGTGACCCTCGCTGGCCTTCTCCAGAAGACCCCCTACACCCCGGATCCCTCCTGGGGTGGCCCCTCAGAGCCCACTCTCCCAGGCGACGTCTCTAGTGACGTCTCGGGTGGAAAGTGGTGAGGAAGGGGCCGAAGCCTGGGAGGCCCCTGGTGTCTCAGGCCGCATCCCTCCCGGGCGGCCAGGCTCAGGGGACCAGGGCACTGGGAAGATGGGATGTCCCCTGGCCCCGCTCTGGGAGCCCCAGTCTGAACGGACAGGTCCAGAAGGCAGCCCGTGGCCTCACCCCTGCCCCGGCCTTTGCTCCCCAAGTCTGGGCCTCTACCAGTTCCCGGGCACTGAGGAGGGCTGGGGGCTCAGGCAGGGGCCCGTGGGGAGCTGGACAGCGTGTGCCTGTGGCCCCTTCCCCGCTGGCGTGAGCCGGGGCTGGGGGGGCTCCACAGTGGAGGGCACTCCGGTCACTCACTGTCCCCTGGGGCCTGGCTCTTCCTGCCCTGTGGGATTTGGACAGAGCCCAGAGCCCATCAGAGAGGCCGTTCCTTAGCCCAGCAGGCAGGTGGGGGTGGCTCCAGGCACTCAGCCGTTTGTCCTGAAAACAGGCCCCAGGTGTTCCGGAGATCTTGCGGCTGCGAGCAGAGCCGCTGTTCCTTCCCACCAGGATTTCACTCGTGTGTGTGTGTGTGTGTGTGTGTGTGTGTGTGTGCATGTGTATGTGTGTGTGTGTGCGTGTGTATGTATGCGTATGTGTGTGCGTGTGTGTGTGTGTAGCAGAGCCTCTGTTCCTTCCCACCGGGATTTCACTCGTGTGTGTGTGTGTGTGTGTGTGTAGCAGAGCCGCTGTTCCTTCCCACCGGGATTTCACTCGTGTGTGTGTGTGTGTGTGTGTGTGTAGCAGAGCCGCTGTTCCTTCCCACCGGAATTTCACTCGTGTGTGTGTATGTATGTGTGTGTGTGTATGTGTGTGTGTGTGTATGTGTGCACACGCGTGTGGGGGGGCGAGTGTGGCCACTGGGGCGAGGGCAGGGACCTGGGGGTGGGCACGTGGGGACCTGGGAGGTGGGCAGGATGGGAAGCAGGCAACCTCGGTGGTTTCTGTCTGTCTGTCTGCTCGGGGCTGTAACAGAGCATCAGGGGGGCACAGATATTCGCGTCTCGGTCTGGAGGCGGGACGTCCAGACCAAGGCGCCGGCAGTGTCTGGTGAGGACCCATTGATCTCTGCACACCTTCGACAGCCCTGTGAGGTCCACGCTGTGGGCTCCGTTTCACAGGTGAGGAAGCAAACGGAGGCCCTGAGAAGTAGGTCACACGCCGGCGTGCATTAAGTTAGAAGCGGTTGGGGCAGGGACGCTGGCCCAGGCTGGCCACTGCCGGGCGCACGGTCGGCACAGCAACCATCTGGTGCCCGCGCTGGCCTGAGCTGCAGGTCTTTGGAAACTAGAGCGTCCTTCAGACACGACCCCGCCCAACCGCAAGGCCTGGCGAGGGTCTGGATAATGTCTAAGTGCCTTCCTGCGACGCTTGGCGGACCCAGGAAAGGCTGGGTCAGTGACTGATCACTGCCCAAGGGGGTGGGGAGGACAGGGGAAGGCAGGAAAAGTACCTTAAAAAACCCTGGGTCTTCCCAGTATCTCCCCCAATCCAGGCTAAATTCTGGGGGGTGGCGAGAGCTGTCTGTAGCGCTCAGAGCCGTCAAGGGGCATTTGTGTGAAGTTCTAGGCCGTGACCAGCTGGTGTCTTCGTACTGAGCTCCGCTAGGTGGAGGCGCGGGGGCCTTCGGGAAATCTGCACGCCCCCGCGGCCAGGCCTGTCCACAGGCCCGTGGCCCGGCGTGCCGTGGCGTGGCTGGCGTGGCACGGTGAGCGCGCAGAGCCCGCCGGACGCGTGCCGAGCCTGCCACGGGCAGCGGGCCACAGGCCGCCCTGGTGAGCCGCCGCCTCACTGAGCTCCGTTTTGTCCAGACATCTGAGGGGTTCTCTGCCCTGACTTCACAGCAGGATCTGACAGTTTTAACTGACCGCGCCCCCCACGGACCCCCTCCTCCAGTAAGGGGAGACGTGGTCTTCAAGCCCCGTGTAGCGCTGCTGTCTGGGGCTCACGATCTCGGAGATGCAGCCCCAGGGGCCGGCGACAGAGATGCCACGGACCTGCGCGTGGTCTGCGGGCTTGGGGGAGCTGGTGGGGACCAGGGGGCAAAAGGACACTGACGGCTGCGCTGGCAACAGCCCCGCGGTGTGTGGCCAGCGAGGGGAGTCGACCCAGGCACAAGGCCGGGTCCTAGCAGCCCCTCAGCACGCAGACACCCCTGGGTGCTGGGCTTTGTTCTGGGGACCAGTTGAGCCGTCGTCACCACCGTCAGCTCTAGAAGGCTCCCCAAGCCTGGCTCTGCGCCAACGCTCGGCCAGCAGGGCCCCCGGCAGGGCCACAGCCCAGCCCATGAGCTGGGTCTGCTGGGGCTACTGGCTCAGCTTGGTTGGGGGGCCGCGGCTTACAACCTGGGCGGGGCCTTGGCCAGGAGGACACACGGGTAACTGAGTATTTGCAGTCCCCCACCCCACTGTGGTGGAGGTTCTGGGAAGGGAGGCTGAGGCTGCCCTGGGCCGGGGGGCCACCCTTCCCGCAGGCGGATGCAGGGCAAAGTCCACTCCCGTAGTCAGCTCAGATGGCCTTTTGCTGCCTAGGCTGTGTGGGCACACACACACACACACACAGGGCACGCGGACACACACATACAGGACACAGAGACACATGGGCGCACACACCCGGCTCAGGGTTATAACATGACCTGCCCCGCCCGGCCGGTCCGCACTTCTGTAAGCTGGGCACCAGGCTGTGGGTGTCCATCCTGACCTGCCAACGTCCTGGGGGCCGTCACGATGAATTCTAGGTGCCTACCAATCATCGCGGCTGGCATTCTGAATCTGGAAGCTCCAGGAGACGCTGGTGGGAGACAGGGGTGCTGAGCTGGGAGTCTCCCCTTGGTCTCCCTTCGAGCCCCCAACCCCCGGGACGCCACCTCTCACCCTCCAGACACGCACCTTGAAAATCCCAAACCAGAGTCACTCAAGTATTAAACCAGGCCCCTGAGATGAGAAAGAGGGGGCCCCCTCCTGTCTGACGCCGAAGAGGAAACCCTGACAGCGTGTGGCTTACACGCCAGCTCCAGGGAAGGAACAGGCTCCTCGCGCTGGGCCGGGGACGTGGGCGGGGTCCAGGGGACGCCGTCCCCAGCCGGAGGGCCCAGCAGAGCCCTGCCTGCACCCGCTGCCCTGTGAGGTGGGCAGGGCAGTGCCAGGGCAGCAGGAGGGACCAGGGGCACTGCTCGGCAGCGGGCGGGGCTAATCCCAGATAATTGCCACGGGGCGGGGGGCGGGGGAGCGCTTGGGGACCGAGCCATTTCCTTTTCTTGGCACTTCGCTCCGGCGGATGATCCTGAAAGCACCTTGGTGAGGTCTTCAAAGGTCCCGAGAGAGCCTTCGGGCCCTGGGAAAGCCGGGCCTGAGGGGTCAGGAAACCCGATCAGGTCCCTAATTGCCTGGTGGGGATTAGCGGGGCCCTGGCAGCCCCTCCTCCAGGTAGCGCTCCTACCACCCGGCCAGGACCACCCTCCCAAGAGCGGGGTCTCCTGCGAGCCTGGATTAGTCCAGGCAAACAGATTAGTCTCTGGGGGCCTTGAGAGGCCTGAGAGGCCTGAGCCCCCCCCCATCCAGTGCCCGGGTGGACAGATTGCAGGTGGGGCAAGGAGGGAGCTGCATGTCGTTTAGACAAGGGGGCGGCTCCCCGCCCTCATCCCCACGTGGGCCCTGAACAGAGCCTGGGGGCTTCCTCTGGTCCTGGCTCAGCTGAGGATCGCCCCCCAGCCCTGCAGGGCCCAGCTGATCCGCTCAGCCTGGCCCTGATCCAGCCCCTCCTCCTGGCTTCCCTCTCGCCCCCTCCTCCCTGCTTCTCTGACTGGGGCGATAGCTTTCCACCTTAAAGCCTCCCCTCAACGCCCCCCCGCCCCCCGTGACCACTGGCCTTCCACCCTCACCCTGTTCTGCTTTCCAAAGACAAAAGGCCTCCATCTCCTGTGATGTTAATGGCTTGTTTGTTAATGTTTGTGCTACAAAGCATCTCTCTCTCTCTCAGCTGTGTATCTATTCTATCTATCATCTGTCTATCATCTATTTATCTATCTAACTATCATCTGTCTATCTATACCTATCTTCTAGCCTTATTTTGTGATAGCTGGGGCCCTTTGCAGGGGATTCAGTTTTCAGGATATGGGAGAAAGAGAAACTCTCTCTTTTAAAAAAATTTTTAAATTGTGGTTATAAAACACAATTAAAATTTACCACCTTAACCATTTTTAAGTGTACAGTTCGAGGGCATCAAGTACATTCACATTGTCGTACAACCATCACCACCACCCTTCTCCAGAACTTTCCACCTTCCCAAACTGAGACTCTGTCCCCATTCAACATTGACCCCTCCTTCCCCTCCCCCAGCCCCGGTCCCCCACCCTCTACTTTCAGCCTCTGTGACCCTGACTGCCCCAGGGTCCTCAGAGAAGTGGGACCACACGGTGTCTGTCCTTCCGTGTCTGGCTTATTGCACCGAACGTCATGTCCTCAAGGTTCACCCACGGGGTAGCAGGTGTCAGAATTTGCTTTCGAAGACTGAGTGATAGTCCATTGTGTGGACAGAGCACGTAGTGTCCCTCCATCGTCCACTGATGGACACTTGGGTGGCTTCTACCTTTTGCTCATTGTCAATAATGCTGCTGCGAACACGGGTGTGCAAATATCACCTTGAGATCCTGTTTTCAGTTCTCTTGGATACACACCCAGGAGTGTGCTTACTGGATCATGGGGTGATTCTATTTTTAATTTTTGAGGAAACGTATACCATTTTCCAAAGCAGCTGCACTCTTTTACATTCCCACCCACAGCTCACAAGGTTCCAATTTCTCCACGTTCCTGCCAACACTGGTTCTTTTCTTTTCTTTTTTTTTTTTTTTGATCATAGCCATCCTAATCTCATTGTTGTTTTCCTTTGAATTTCTGTAATGATTAGTGAGGTTGACCATCTTTTCACGTACTCATTGGCCATTTGTATATCATCTCTTTGCAGAAATGTCTATTCAAATCCTTTGCCTATTTTTTTAATCAGGTTGTTTGATTTTTGCTGTTGTTGAGTTGTAGGTGTTCTCTATATATTCTGGTTGTTACCCCCTTATCAGATATATGACTGCAAATGTTTTCTCCCATTCCGTGCAGTTTTCACTCTGTTGGTAGTTTCCTTTGCTGTGCGGAAAAGTTTGATGTAGTCCTATTTGTTGATTTTTGTTTTTCTCACCTGTGCTTTGTGATGTGCGAAACGCTCTGCCTCTGGCTTTTGCGGGGCGTGGCCCAGGATCCTGGCTGTTTTCCCCCTTCCTCCATGACGGAGCTTGTTAGCAAGCAGACGCTTAACTAGCTGGCACATTAGATGTTTCCAAAATACCGTCTTTCTTGTTTTCTTTTTTCCTTTTCTGATCTCTGGAACACCTTGATATTCAGAGCAGGCCTTTGCTGCCTGCTCTCTTTGAAGACCCTCTGGGGAGAGCGCTTTGGCCCTCCCAGGGGGCTTTGGGTGCCAGCTCTTCCTGGGGGAGAGGGGTCAGGCCCAGGGCCAGCCATATGAAAGCCCAGCTGTTGGGGGCGGGCAGGTTGGGTGAGTACCAGGGTGGTCTGGAGGTGGGAGGGAGAGTGGGGCAGAGAAGCTTGAAGCCCAAGGGGTTTGGGGGGCTTGGCAGTGGGCCCAGCTGCCCCAGCACCCCACCCCCCCACCCCCTCCAGGAGCTGCAAGCCTGACTCTTTCAAAACGCCAGCTGGTCATGCAGCCTCACCCCCCTCCTGCTGGGACCCAGAAACTCAGACAGCTGGCCTTGGCCCCACCTCGGACCCTGGCACACCCCAGACCCCAAGCAAGGGGGTGCTGGGACTTCAGAGAGGTCTGGGGACAGGCACAGACAGGGAGATGGATGCTCTGGGTGCGGCAGGCACAGCCCTAGGGGGTGTGGCCCTCTCTGCGGTGTCTGTGCGTGGTTCAGGCTAAATGCCAAAGGGTGAAAAGTGGAGGGGGAGGCGGGAGCCAACCCGGGCATCCCACAGACGCGCCTTGTCCCCCTGGTGGCCGATGCTCACCTCACACACCACTGGGGGCCGCAGGTAGGTGGCCGGCTGGGTCAGAGGTCCTGGGTTGGTGACCACGATAGTGGGGAGGTCATGGACGTAAGTGGTTCCCATTCCTGAGGCGAGACCTGCTTTTTTTTTTTTTTTTTTTTTTTTTGCGGTGCGCGGGCCTCTCCCATTGCGGAGCACAGGCTCCAGACGCGCAGGCTCAGCGGCCGTGGCTCACGGGCCCAGCCGCTCCATGGCATGTGGGATCTTCCCAGACCGGGGCACGAACCCGCGTCCCCTGCATCGGCAGGTGGACTCTCAACCACTGCGCCACCAGGGAAGCACCCTGCTTTTTAATTTTCGTAAATTCTTTACCAGGTACCATTTGTGCATGAAGAGTGCACACATCCTAAGTGCACGGCTCCATCTTTTTTCTTTCTTTCTTTTTTTTGTTTTAAACAAAATAAGCTCATTTGAGGAGCCAGCACCAGGTCAAGAAACTTGGCCAGCAGCCAGAAGCCCCTCCTGATGATTTCGTTCAGAAATGTGTGCATTAACCTGTAACACTTCCCACATCACCACACAGGGGGAGAGAACTGAGTTGACGAAGCAGAGCAGAGACATGGAGGAGACCGTGGTGACTAGAGTTCTCAGGACGTAGAATTGCATGGAGAGAAAACTCCAGAAGTTTTCAGAGTCCTCCTTGAGTACTCAGGAGATTGGTGCAAGTGAGAAAACTACCCAAGGGAAGGAAAAGAATAACTTAGTCAAGAATGGAGCCTGTTTTTACCAGCCAGGCTGGAACATCTCAGAATTCGTAGCATTGGGGAGAGTACTAGAGGTCTAGCCTCAAGAGAGGAAAATATTACCAACAAGGTAAATTTTACAATGTCTGGCATCCAACAAAAAATTAGCAGTCATGCAAAGAAGAAGGAAAATATGACTCCTAATGAGGAGGAAAAGATCAGTGAATTGAAAGTAACACAGAACTAATATGGGTGTTAGAATTAGCGGACAGATATTAAAATAGTTATTCGCACTTTATTCCATCTGCACAAAAAGTTAAATAGAGACATAGGAGATAAAGACCTAAACTGAACTTTTAGAAATGAAAAACTACAATATTTGAGATGAGAAATTATATGGAGAAAGTTTTTAAAAGGCAGTTTAGACATTATAGAAGAAAAGATTAGTGCATTTGAAGAATATCAATAGAACCTATCAAAAATTAAATACATAGAGGAAAAAATTTAAATGAACAAAACAGCTGAGCTTTGGGATAACATACACGTGACCCAGCATGTGTGCCATTGGAGTCCCTAAAGGAGAGGAGAGAGCAGTAAGAGGACAGGAAAAATATTTGAAGAAATAATGGCTGAAAAATCTCCAAGCTTGATGAAAACTATAAATCCATAGATCCAAGATGCTCAGTGAGTCATAAGCACAAGAAACATGAGGAAAACCACACAAAAGCATACTACAGATTGCTCAAAACTAGTGCTAAATGGAAAATCTTAAAAGCAGCCAGAGGAAAAAAGGTTCATTGTGCACAGAGAAACAAATGTGACAGCAGATTCTCATTTGAACCAGTGAAGCTGGAAGACAGGAGAAGCAGCTTTAAATTATTGATATAAAATACCTGCAAGCCTTGAATTCTATACCCAGTGGAAAAAAAATTTTTTTTTTCTTTTAAAAGGCAAAATAGGGCTTCCCTGGTGGCACAGTGGTTAAGAATCCACCTGCCAATGCAGGGTACATGGGTTCGATCCCTGGTCCGGGAAGATCCCACATGTCACGGAGCAGCTAAGCCTGTGTGCCACAACTACTGAACATGCACTCTAGAGCCCATGAGCAACAACTACTGAGCCTGTGTGCCACAACTGCTGAGCCCACGTGCCTAGAGCCCGTGCTCTGCAACAAGAGGAGCCACCACAATGAGAAGCCCGCGCACCGCAACGAAGAGTGGTCCCTGCTTGCCGCAACTAGAGAAAGCCCGCGCGCAGCAACGAAGACCCAACGCAGCAAAAAAAAAAAAAGCCGAAATAAAGACGATTCAGACATACAAAAGCTGAAAGAATTGATCTCAGTAGACTTGTACTTTAAGAAATGCGAAGGAAAGACTCTCAGGCAGAAGGAAACTGGTATCAGATATAAATATGGATCTACACAAAAGAAAAGGATCAGAAATGGTAAACACAGGGGTAAATCTGTAAGATTGATTGTTATTCATATCTCCTTAAAAGTGACTGAGTTTGGGGTGTGGCAGTGTGAAGAGTTCAGCAAAACCTTTTTCCCAGACAAACATCTATTAAATTGGGAGAGCGTAGCAAAGACAGTCATTCAAAGTTTCTGGAGATGGACCAAAGGGCTGACAGACAATTGGGAGACATTTACTCAGGAAAATCTACAGAACTTGGCAAGGAGAGTGAGGCTGTGAGAGCTGAGCTGTGGGGCGCCATGCCTTGTGCTGCAGGAGAGCTACGCCAGGGGCCTGGCAGCTAACTGGGAGCGCAGGCCTCTAGCTCACTCTGTGGGCTCAGCAGATCCCGCCTCCTGCAAGGTCCGCAGAAGAGCCCTGCCAAGCAGGTGGAAGCGCCCGGCCTCCCATAGTTGCTCTGCAGGAAAGATCCAGGCAGAGAGGCTGGTGGAGAGTGCAGTACTTCTTCCCCTCCTTGCATGAACTCTGTTCTGCAGGAAGACTGTCCCGGAGGGCTCAGCTGTCGAGGGTCAGCTCCCAGCGTTCCGGTGTGGAAGGGTTATTCTGGGTGCATTAAGATACCGGTGAACACTGGCACATCCCACCCTGCTGGGCTCTGAGCGCTCAACGATCTGGGCTGGAGGTGGTGGAGGCACCTGTTACTACCCCTGCCCTCCCCGTAGCTCCTATTCCATGGTGAGGGTCTGGGTGGGGCAGCTGGTGAAGAGCGAGTTCCTCCACCCCCAGCTCCTGCTCTGCAGCACAGAACTTCTGCCCAGGGGAGGGTCAGAGCAAGCTTCAAAGACTGCCAACAACTTTCCCTTGCCAAAGGGCCTGACCTTATTTGGATTGGACTACAGAGCAATTTATGCTCCAGGGCATCACTGAAAACAATAGAGCAATCAGCTAGCCACAGATTGGTGTGATACTAACAGAGGCAGGCAAGCCAGAAATTTAATGGGGAGATTATGGAAAAATACAGTCAGGGACAGCCTGGCTAAAACTTGAGTCATCTGTGGTGGTCTGTTAGGCTGTGTGCAAGGCGAAACTGCACTCTCTGAGGAGTGACAGAGAGGGGACTGCCTTGGAGGGGGCCCAGATATTGTACTCAGCAGACAAAGACGTTAAAGAAACTACCACAAATATGGTCAAAGAAGTAAAGGAAACCACGCTGAAAGACTTAAAGGAAGGCATGACGATAATGACTCACAAAATAGAGACTATAAGAAAAGACAGAAGTTATAAAAAGAATCAAACGGAAATCTCGAATTGAAAGCGTAATAACCAAAACGAATGATTCACTAGAGAGGCTCAACAGTAGATCTGAGCTGGAGGAAGAAAGACTCAATGAACTTGAAGATAGATCAATACAGATTATGTAACCTGAACAAAAGAAAGAAAAAACAATGAAGAAAATGAACAGAGCCAAGGAGAAATGTGGGACACCATTCAGCAAACAACATATGCATAATGGGAGTACTAGAAGGAGAGAAGAAAAATATTTGAAGAAATAATGGCTGAAAACTTCCCAAATTTGATGAATAACAATAAAGACCCAAGAAGGATAAATACGAAGACATCCACAGCCAGACATATTGTAGTCAAAATGTTGAATTCCTGAAAGCAGCGAGAGAAAAGCAATTCATTACGTACAAGACAACCCCAATAAAATCAGAAACAATGGAAGTCAGAACGCAGTGGGATGATATATATTCAAAGTGCTGAAAGGAAAACACCGTTAACCAAGAATCCTATATCCAGCAAAACGATTTTTGTAAAATGGAGGTAAAATAAAGATATTCCTAGGTAAACAAACAGATAAACAAAAACAACAAGCAAATTTATGGTAGCAAACCTGTCTTACAAGAAATGCTCGTTTGTTTTTCAGGCTGAAGGGCAGCAACATCTGACAGTAATCCAAATCCACCCAGAACACAGAGAGTGCCAATGAACGCAGTCATAAAACACAGTGTGGGGCTTCCCTGGTGGCACAGTGGTTGAGAATCCGCCTGCCAGTGCAGGGGACACGGGTTTGAGCCCGGGTCTGGAAAGACCCCACGTGCCGCGGAGCAACTAAGCCCGTGCGCCACAGCTAATGAGCCTCCGCTCTAGAGCCCGCAAGCCACAACTACTGAGCCCGCGTGCCTAGAGCCCGTGCTCCGCAGCAAGAGAAGCCACCCAATGAGAAGCCTGGGAACCGCAACAAAGAGTAGCCCCCGCTCGCCGCAACTAGAGAAAAGCCCGTGCACAGCAACGAAGACCCAAGACAGCCAAAAATAAAAATAAATAACAAATAAATAATTAAAACAAATGAACGAACGAACAAAACACTTTGTAAAGCGGTCTGGCAGTTTTAGAAACTTGAACATATACCTGCCGTGTGGGCCAGCTGTTCCGTGCCTAGGAACTCACCCAGAAAAGTGGCCGTCAGCTCCTGCAAAGACTGGTACCCAAGTGCTCACGGTGCCTCGGCTGGGACGGTCCAGAATTGGACGGAGCCTGAATATCCATCAATGGGCGAACAGATCAACGTGTTACAGCACGCTCACTGATGGAACAGGGCTCAGCAACAAAAGAGAATGGGAATGCACTGCGCGATGAATCTCAGAATAATTAGAGGGAAAGGAGACAGACGGAAAAGCTTTCGCATCACATGATTCTGCTTGTACAAACTCTAGGAAACACAGACTAATGTAACACAGGGTGGTGGGCATGTCCATTGGTTTATCGTGGGGATGGCTTCACAGGTATGTTTATGTACAAATAATATACACGCACAATATGTCGCTTATCAGTTTTACACTTTATTTTTATTTATTTATTTATTTTTTTGTGGTACGCGGGCCTCTCACTGTTGTGGCCTCTCCCGTTGCGGAGCACAGGCTCCGGACACGCAGGCTCAGCGGCCATGGCTCACGGGCCCAGCAGCTCCGCGGCACGTGGGATCTTCCCGGACCGGGGCACGAACCCGTGTCCCCCGCATCGGCAGGCGGATTCTCAACCACTGCGCCACCAGGGAAGCCCCAGTTTTACACTTTAAATACGTGTACTGTATTGTATGAAAATGATAAGTCAATAAAGTGGTTTTTAAAAAAGCGAATTAACACTTAAAACTCATTGCTTCCTAATTATTTTACATTTTGCTCTCACGTATGCCATGGGTATGCCATGGGCAGGTAGCAAATACTTAGGCTTTGGGGCTGTGTGATTGGCATGGCTGTGTTCCTGTCAAACTTTATTTGATAAAATAGGTGTAAGTCTGTGGCCTCAGGCCGAGGTTTGCAAAGCCCTGTCCTGAGCTGGAGGACACGTAACCCCAGCATCCTCGGTGGGGTGGGAGCCGCTGGCGTCTCTTCCCAACCCTGCTCTAGGGGTCGCTCAGAGCTGGACCTCAGCCCTGCCGAGGCCGGGAGCGTTCGTACCTCGGAGACCAGACATCACAGGTCTCGGCATCTCCGCACGTGCGGATTGCGGGTGTCGATCGGCAGGGTCCTGCCTGGGGGGTCGGGGAAGAGGTTCTGTGATGGGTGGATGGGCCTGGCTGACCAGAGTGGCCACAGGGTCAGGCACGGGTGGGGAACACGGGACCAGGGCCTAGCTGGGCTATGGGGGATCTTCTCCCCGAGGCCCCCGGCCACACCAGGCCTTGGGGGCACCCGTGGCTTTGGCCTTACTTTCTCTTTCCCTTGAGTGTGAGTCCCGAGCCGCCACGTGGCATCTTGGGCTTGTGCCCTGCCCCTGCCCACAGAGGCCGCCTTAGAGGCCAAGAGGTTTGGGAGCGGGGCCTGCGTTTGAGTCCTTCCCCCTCCTCTCGCCGGTGTGGCCCTGAGCCTCGATGTCCCCCCCGCCACCTGGACGGTGAGTTCTGTGACCTGCAATGACTCAGCAGGCGGAGGGGGTCGGCTGGCCCACCGGCCCCTGTGGAAGTTCACACTGAGGTCGGGATGCTGTATTGGGGGCCCCAGCCCTCCTGGCTCATTAGGGGCATCTGCTTATGAACACCCACGTGGGCTCACCCCCCTCCTGCCCCCGCCCCTGGAATGAAGGTGGGGCGTTGGGGGCTCCCAGACACCAAGCCAAGGGGTCCAGGCTGCAGAAGTGCTGGGAAGGGAAGGCGCCCCGAGGCAAACAGGTGGGGAGGCGAGGGCCGGCCCCTCCCTGTCGTCACCCAGCTCTCCCTCTGGGGGCTTGGGGCCCCTCCAGGTGCACGGCCACCTCCCGCCTGGCACTGGAGAGTGCTCGGCTTTGCAGGAAGAAGTGGCCCTGAGAGGTGAGTCAGAGCCCTGGCAGGGCTGCCAGCTCCGCGGGGAGGCCTGGGCTCTGCCAGGTGCAGCCCCGAGGTGGCACCGGGCCCCAGGGCCAGAGGCCGAGAGGGCGCTGGGTGCGCAGCGGGCCGCACGGCCCCCAGGGTGTCTCTGGTCGAGCCCCACGCCGCCCCTTGGCCTGCCCCGCCCAGAAGCGCCATGTGTGGGGCCGGGCGCGACCCCACCCTAGGGACAGGCCACCCCTCGATGGACCGAACCTGGCTGTCCGCAGCCCCACATGCTCCCCTCGGAGTAGGGGGGCATGGGAGCCCCGCTCTGGCCCGCCGTTCCCCAGTGCCCTCAACTCTGCGTGCCCCCGCCGGGCCCCGTCTCGGCAGGGCCGTCACCTCGGTAGGCTCTCCCCGCTGCCGGATGCTCCTCTGCGCCAGCCCCTGACCTCCTTGCGGCAAGACTGGCAGCGGTTCCTCACTGTTCACAAATAAAATGCGCCCTCAGAGCTGACGTCCGGGCCCTGCTGGTCCCAGGCTGACTGCCCGGCACTGCCCTCGGACCTCCCGAACTCCAGGCCCTGAGCCGCTGGCAGGTTCCTGCTTACCGGCGTACTTCGTTGCCTCCACGTGGTCCCCTCCTCCAGGAAGCCCTCCAGAGACCCTCCGCGGAAGTTGACCTGGCTCTCACACTGAGGGCCCTCAAGGCCGCCTGCCCTTACTGCCTCGTCGGACCGATGTCTCCCGCTGAGTCCCGATTCAGCGCTGGCCCCAGCCCAAGGTAGGGGGTGAGGACTGTGGGTGCAGCCATGTGACTCAGCGCCAGCCGCAGCCCCCGGGAGCGGTGGTGGCTGGGCCTCCACAACCCTTTCTCTCTGCCAGCTGGGACAGGCGCTCAGACCTTGGCCTTGCCACAGGATTCTATCTTTAACTCCTGGACAGCCAATTCCTCTCTATTTTGAGAGAAAAAAAATTCCACTCTGAAGTCTGATTCAAAAAGTCCTTGCCCAGTTAGGCCAGTTCCCTAGAGAAATCGCTGGCCTTTGCCATGGTCCCGAAGAGCGGGGAGGGGGAGGAGGAGAGGGAGGGGGAGGGGGAGGCGGGAAGATGGGGGGTGAGGAGCCGGGAGGGGAGGGGAGGGCAGGAGGGGGACCTCGGCCAGAACTGGAGCAGCCGTGAGGGCCGGCTGCTGGGCCAACAACAGGAGGTGGGGACCCTTACCCGGGCTGGCCCTCCCCCGCCCCCTGCTCCAGCCGCCCAAAACGTCCACGCCCACACCTTGGTTCTGACCGTTTTCGCTACACGCTGGGCGCGCTTGTGTCTGGCTCCCCTCGCCCACTGTAAAGGGCTTATGACGTTCATCCACCTGGCACTGTCACTTCTCGGTGGCTCTGCCATACAAAACGGCCACGATGCACTCACCCCTCCTGGATGTTTCTGGTGTGGTGGGTACACGTCTAGACACGTATGTGGTGCACACCTGCGCACGTGTCTGTGGGAACCAATCTCCCTTCTGGAGACCCCAGCAGCGTCCCTGCCTCCGACAGTGCGGGAGAGTACCCGCCGGCTCCTCGTCTGCACCAACGTTTGTCGCTGCCTGTTTTCATTTTAGCCGTTCTGGTGGGTGCAAAACTGTCTCACTGTGGTTTCCGAGAGATTTTTAAACATTAAGAGACCCTTTCTTCAGAGCAGCTTTAAGTTTACAGAAAGTTGAGCAGAAAGTACGGAGGGTCCCCCTATACAGCCCAGCACACACATGCCATCAGTCCCCTTGGCACAGCCGCTGAGCCATTCCTGCAGCATTCTCACTAACTAAAGTTCGTGCTTTACTTTAGGGTCACTCTTGGTGTCTTATATTCTTAGCGTCCGACAGATGCAGTTACGGCTTCGTGCAGAGTCATTTCACTGCCCTGAGGAACCCCCTGTGTGCTCAAGCATCTCCCCCTCCCTCCTCCTGAGCCCTCGGCAGCCTGAGGCCCCTCTACCATCTCCGTGGGCTTCCTTTCTCCAAGAGTCCTTTCAGGAACACAGGTCAGACCCCGTCACTCCCTCCTGCCCACCGCCCGTTCACCGGTGTGCCCGGCAGCATTTCCCAGGTGCCTGCTATTGAACAGCAAGGTTACATGGCGGCCAAGAAGATACGGGGCCGGCTCTCAGGAAACTCGGGAGCGGGGGGAGAAGCGGCCACGAAACCCGCACACAGGCAGGTGAACACCGCAGCCCCAGGCTGTGTTGGTGTCAAGGACACGAGGGGAAACTGGGGGCTCCTGCAGGGTGGGCTGCACCTGCAAAGGCCCCGAGGTGGACAGGACCTCGGCAGGTCCAAGGAGACAGCAAAGGCTGCTACAGTGGCCCATGTAGGGGTTCGAAAGGTGGGGCTCCAGATGGGGCTGGTCAGAAGGCTCGGGGGGAGTGTGGGTCTTCCCTGCCTGAAGCCAGGCACGTGCTCTCCTTCGGGGACCTTCTCCCTCCGCCCTCACACGTCTGGCCTCCAGGATGACAAGGCCCTGTCCGTCTGGGCCGTCACGGTGCACGGTGGCCAGGACGGCCCCTCCTGTACAGGTGTTCAGGGGTATCTGCCGGAGCACGAAGGAGGGACAGACCCGGGTGTGGGCGGTGGCCATGGGCCGGGTGTCGGGGGATCTGCCGGCAGAGGACCGCCGAGACTCCCCAACTCGGAAGCCAGCGCTCGAGTGGAGCGAACGCGGTCCTCAGCCCCAAGCCTGAGGGACGGACGTGTCACCCTGGCACCGCTGCCGTGCGGCAAACACCCCAAGCCCGCGGCTCTGGCTCCCTTTCTGCAGCACAGAATCCTCGCCAGGCCGCAGCCCTGCAGCCTGGCCCTGAGACGAGAGTCTAGCGACGAGGGCCACGTGGGGCAGAGGTGCCCATCCGAGCCCTGGGGCCCTTCCGTTCCCTCCCAACCGTGCGACCCACCGGCTGGGTGCGGAGTGCGGCGGACGGGCTGTCACCTCCTGGCGACACGCATTCAAGGTGCCCATCCTGCAGCCAAGGGTCTTGAGGGAGGGGGTCTGTCTGGTTCGGACGCGTCTCCAAGCTGGGGGCAGTGGGCGGGGCGGGGCGCACCTTGGAGGGAGGCTGGGGTCTCCTTGCGAGGCTGAGGGAGAGGACGGTCTCTGGAAAGCCGGGGCTGCAGCGATGCCCTCCGCCTCCCGTCCGGAGGCTTTCTGAGCCAGGATACACGGCCCTGTGCTTTCTGGGTCCTCGTGCTGCAGGCTCGGGATGGGCCCCATTCAGGGCTGCAGGGCCCGACGGCCGGCCTCCCGCAGGACTCACGTGTGTCCCTGGAAGTCAGCGATGTGGCCCCCCCGCCCCCTCCCCCCAGGCCTCTCCTCTGCCTCGGCTCTCGGCTCTCAGACACACTGGCCTCCCTCCTGCGTCCTCCCCTCCCCATCTCGGGCGTTTGGCTCTTGGGAAGAGGGGAGGAGTCGGGAGGTGGGAGAAGATAAGCCCCAGGCTCCTCTTTCGCCCTGAACTGACCCAGACCCACGACGTACTACTCAGAGCCGAGGCTGAGGGACATTTTCTCCCCACCCCGAAGCCCAGCAGTCCTGAGGCCTCAGGCCCCAGACGTCCACGGGAAAGGAAGTCAGTGGCTCAAAAGGCCATTTCAGGCCAGCGTGGGCTGGCCTGGACCCAGGAGGGCTTCATTACCGCCGGGGTGAGATTTCCAGCACACCTGGAAGAAGAGCTGTAAATGCGCTTTACCCAGCGCCCGCCGGGGGGGTGTATTGTCGCGCTGCTTCACGTCTTGTTCATCGCAGAGAAACGGAGCGGCGTATAAGGTGATTACACCATGCTTCCCCTGTCAGAAGGGAAGAGCCGGGCCGGGCTGGGCCGGAGGAAGGCCACGGCCCTCTGATGTGGCCTCCCCGTCGTCGGCCTTCCCACAAACAGCCAGACGCCCTGCGCACCCGGAGCCCAGCCTGTCTGTCCCTCTGCTCCCTGGCTGGGGCCTCCCCCAAGACCCGAGGCCTGCTGGCCTCCATCCCCCTCACACGGCTTGCGTGCTCCCGGGAGGAGCTCCAGGTCAGGCTTGGCCACTGGGCTCCAGCATCAGGAGCGGAACCCAAGTTAAGTTAAGAGAAGTGGGAGAAACGGCCCAGCTCTGCCCAGGGTCCAGGACAGTGGGAAGCACAGGAAACGCGGAGCCGAGACCCCTCCCCAGGAGGTGCGGACCCGTGCTGTGGGAGCCATGCCTCTCAGAGCCTCGGCTTCCTCTCCTGCAAATCGGAGTGCTTTCTCTCCTGGGACATGGTCATGTTAAATGCTCCGGACGACACCTGAGCATAGTACATGCTCAAAAATGATGAATGCTTGTTTGTTTGTTTACTAATTATAAATAAATAATATTTCCAGCTGTGCAGGATCATCTCCAACCTTGAGAACAATCCTGTCTCGTATCAAGCTGAAGAAATTCACCCTACTCCCAGTTTACCTTGGGTTTTTCTTATGGATGGGTGTTGCGTTTTGTCAAAGGCATTTTCTACGTCAATTGATATGCTGTTTCCTTTTTAGCTTGTTGATATGGTAAATTACATTTTCTGGTTTTTTAACACTGACTAGACTTGCAGACTTGGGATGGATCCCACTTGGTCTTGGTGGCTAATTCTTTTTATACATTGTTGGATTCAATTTGCTTTTATTTTATGGAGGATTTTTGCACCTAAGTTCGTGAGAGACATTGGTCTGTAGTGGTTTTTTATGTTTGTGTTTATATTGTCTTTGTCTACTTTTGGTATTAGGTTAATGCCATCTTCATGGAATAAGCTGGGAAGTATTCCTTCCTCTTCTGTGTTCTGGAAGAAATTGTGTAAAATAGGTGTCACTCCTTCTTTAAATTTTTGGTAGAATTCTCCAGTGAAACCATCGGATCTGGGAGATTGCTTTTTGTGGGAAATTCTAAATTATCAATTCAATTTCTTCCATGATTATAGGACCATTTAAATAATCTGTTTCATCTTGGTTGAGTTTTGACGGTTTGTGTTTTTTAAATAATTTTTTCCTTTTTTTCTCAGCTGCAGAACTTACTAGCATGGAGTTACTCATGGTGTCCCTTTACTGTCCTTTTAATTGTGCTGACTCTGGAGACAGAGCCGTTTGTCCCTGACATGGATGGCTTCAGTTCTGGAACTCCAGTCAGGCCGTGCCTGACCCAGAAAAGAGCCAACGCAAGGACACCCCCTCCAGGGGCCGCCTGCAGATCCATGACGAATACAGCCAGGCCTCCACTGATGCCTGGACAACGGGAACAGGTCTCTGTCATGGGCTTGGACTCAGAAACTTGAAGAATTGCCAGTCCGTGGAGCTGGTGTAAGGTAAGGGCCTCATTGACGCCCGGGGCACACGGGAGCCGAAGCCACGGGGTGGCAGAGGCTGGGACCCAAGGAGAAACCGGAAGCGGAGAGAGAGGCAGGGCTTCTCAGGGAGCCCTGGAGAGCCCTAGGGCCAGGGCGGCCTTCTCAGTGCTCCCAGCGGCCAACCTCCAGCTCCCCTTTCACCGTCTCCACATGTCAATGGGAGAGGGTCCCAGACAGCCAGTGAGTGCCAAGAGAGCCTCGCAAAGCTCCCCGGGGGAGGACCAGAGCCCGGCATGAGGGGGACACAAAAAGGAACAGGGTCCGGGGCCACTCAGGGCATCCTCGGCCAGGCTGGAGGACGCCGTCCTGACTCTGCCCGCCCTCCCCACCGAGGACCCTCTCCGCAGCGGGCCTGTCTGACCACGACCTCATCTCTCCAGGGCATCTGTGCTGGCCCTGGTATCAAGGGGGTAAGGGCTGTCTTTGCTGGGGCTGCCTCCGGTTTCCCTGGGTACGAGTGTTACCATTATCTGCAACAGAAGATGCTGTGCTCAACCCCAGAGCTCCTCCTGCAGGGTCTGGTTCTGTCTGTCATGTAGCACCTCCTCTGGTGCCGTGCACACAGATGGACACATAGCAGGCGCACAGGAAACGCTGCTGAACTAACGACACTCTCCAACTGCGCCTGTCTCTACATTTTCTGAAGTTCTGCTGCACCAACAAGTCATCTACCCACCCATCCATCTACCCACCCATCCAACCATCTATCCACCCACCCATCCATCTACCCACCCATCCAACCGTCTATCCACCCACCCATCCATCTACCCACCCATCCAACCGTCTATCCACCCACCCATCCATCCACCCACCCATCCAACCGTCTATCCACCCACACAGCCCTCGGGGAGCCCCTGTGTCCAGCATCTCTGATAAGGGTGAGCCTTGTAACGGGCTGTTACAAGGCCCATGGCTCAGACAAGGAAGCTGAGGCTCAGATTCAGGAAGGGACTCTGATCTCCAGCTCAATGAGCCTCCCACTCTTGCTGGGAGAGTTGGTGCCTCACGTCCTCTCATTGTCTCGTTGTTCCCTGGGGCCCAAGCCTCATGTCCCAGGCCCTCCCAGCTGCAGGCGTGTCCCTCTGTCCCCACAGGCCGAGCACCAGGCTGGTCACAGGCAGATGTGAGGATGAAACCTAATCGCAGCTCCTGGACCCCTTCTCCCAGGGGGGTCACGCCCGACCTGCAGCGGAGACGGTGGAGACTGTCAAGGAGCCAGGGCGTCAAGGGGGACGCTGAGAGGGGAGGCTGGCTGAGCTGCGGCGTGTCCTGACCCGCGCGGTGCACGCCTGGCCGGGCAGCCGCCCTCCAACTGCAACAGGCTGCCGCCTGCCCGCAGCTTCCTTCCTTCCTCCTGGATTCCGCCTGAGCCTGCCGGGGGGCGGGGGGGGGCACTCCCCAGCTGCCTCCCACCCTCTCCCGCTCCTCCGCTCATCTCCCGCCGGAACAGAAGGAAAATCTCTTGCTCCCGCCGGCAGCCCCTCGGCCCCCCACCCCGGGCTCTGCAGAGCCGCCCCGCTCCCTCCCGGCCCCGCTCTTCTCTCTCCTCACGTGTCTGCACGTGGCCACTCGCTGAGGCTGAGCCCCCTGGGTTCCCAGACCCGCCGCCCTCCCTCCTCTCTGCCTGGCCAGCTCCTCTTCATCCCCTGGGACCCTTCGAAACGCCACTGCCCCTGGGAAGACAGGTGGACTCCAGTGAGCAGGCAGGCTCTCGAGAAGGGGGGCTGTCGGGGGGAACCCAGGAAAGGAGGGCGACGGGAGTCAGGATGGTGACTCTGGGCGGCTGCCCCCCGACTCCCTGCGGGGTCCCTGTGCTCCTCCGGGCCGGGCCCACCCAGAGTCCCAGGCCAGGAAGCCTCTTCTCACGCACCCATCCGTGCTTTTCCCACAGCCCCAGGAAGGATGTGCGCGGCGCGGGCAAAGGGCACCCGTGAACTTAGAGCGAATTTCGGCTCTGGGCTCCAGACAGCCAGCCCGTATCTTCACAGGGTGCCTTTTTCCAGCGATAAATACCCCTCAGGAGTTGCCCGCCTGGCGCTTTCCTGAGCCTCCCTGCCTCTCCGTGTGCTGCGCCTCTGTCTGTAAGACGGACCGTCCTGCTGTCCCCTGCCGGTCATAGGCTGGGCAGCCGAGGTTCCCGTGCGCTTTGGGAGGTCCCGTCCCTCGAGAGCTGGCGACACTCCCACAGGCCCGGGGGTTCCGACCCCCTGAGCTCTGACCTTACCGCCCAAAGTGTTGGAACCCCCACCTTGAAGGGAAACGGACCTTGGGTCTGGAAGCCGAGGGTCAGAGTGGGGTCTGAGGGCCCCCTGGGGTCACCCTGCTGGCTGGTGGCAGCCGGATGCACCAGACCAGCTGCTGGGCTGGGCGCCTGTCTGGCTGGGCCCATTCCCAGGGCCATTCTGGCGTCTCCAGGGCCATTGGGAACCTTCTGTGCGCCAGCAGCCTGGTTGGTGTCAGTGCGGACACAGGTGGGCCCCTTTGTGGGATTTCTGCACCGTGGGCCGCCTTGCAAATTCCATACATCCGAACTGTCTCCTCCAGCTGGAGGGGCCCAGGACCGGGCTGCTGTGGCCGTGTGACAGCCCTGCAGAGGGTGGCTGGGCAAGTCAGGTGGCAGGGTCCACACACCTTTCCCACCTACTGTTTACTCACTCACCAGCGTGCGTCCCAGCTGGAGTGAGGCAGACTCCACCCGTCTCCCTCCACTTAGCAGCTCTGGTCAGCGGGATAAATGCAGAGACCTAGACAGCAGTGTCACTGCACTGGGAAGAGGTGTGCCCACCTTCCTCTCCAGCCCACCCCCCCCGCGCCTGCTCCCATGGTCTCACATCCAGGTGCCCTCGGCTGCAAGGCTGAAAGACCCTCCCCTCCCCTGCCCTGTCATGGGGCGCCTGCTGGTGCTGTGCTGATGGCCATCTGCCCTTCGGCCGACCTTCACGTGGTGGGCTCAGGGCTGAAGGAGCTGCCTGAACCCTAAATCTGGGTGATGTTTCCACGTTTCTCTCTTCCACCAGACCCTGAGGCCCCCGGGGGCGGGAACTGTGCCCCATTTCCACCTGTGGGTCCCAGCACCTGGCCCAGGCGCCCCTGGAGGGATGCACGAGGTGGGGGGAGGATGGAGGGGGCTCTGCGCAGAGCATCCTCAGATGCCCCGTCGGGACTGCGGGGGGACAGGTGAAAACTCAGCAGAAATGGTGGTGCGAAGGAGCCGGACTCGGAGCAGGGGCCTTGCTGTTCTCAGAGGAGAAGGGCTTATGGGGCAGCCCTTGGGCAGCGTCCGCCCTGCCCTGGGGCCCCGGAGCCATGCCCTTAAAGGAAAAAGAAGGAGCTTGTGGCCCTCAGACCCCAAGTGGGGGCGCTCTTGGACCCCTCCCCTCGCTCCTGCGAGAGGAATGTGGCATTCATTCATGCGTTCACTCACTGATTCGCTCACGCCTCTGCTCCTGCATCCAGCGTCTTTTCAAATAAGAGCCCTGACCCTTAAAACTTCACAAAATATCAGTTGGAACTATTTTTCTGGGATTTTTTTTTTTTTTTTTTGGTAAAGCATATTCACAATTCCTAGGCTTGCAAACATGACCAGAAGGTTGTTCTTTCTTAAGAACTGGTGGTAAAACGCACTCCAGCCATTAAGACTCGGAGAGCCGGGCACAGAGCAGGTGCCCCCAGACGGAAGTGCCCCCTCTGCCGAGCTCCCGCAAGCCCTGATGTGCCTCCGTCTTCTCCCCCCGGGCTGCCGGCAGCCCAGGGACCCCTGGGTTCTCCAGCCCCACCTCTGGGCTTGGTTATCCTCAGCATCGGAGAGCCATCTGGGGAAGCTGCGTCGTGGGGACCGAGGCCCTGGGGGTCTGGGGCCGGGATCGGGACTGGAGTGTTCCTGGTGCCAAATGCAGATCAAAGCTGAGGGGATGCAGGCAGGCCCGGTGGAGTCTCTGGTCCCCGCAGTAACGCCTGGCCGGCTGGTTGCAAAGCACAAAGGCCTCAGGCGAGGCATGCGCTCTCTTGGGGGAAGGAGGCCAGGCCTCAGATGAAGGGACAGCGTTCTCGGGCCCCTGTCCTGCCACAAAACCGCTTGTCACACATGAAACAGCAGATTAGGAATTTCCTATTCTATTTTTACTGCAAAATTCGCACTGGCAAAGGGCGTTTGGCTTGGAAAGGCTTTTTCCCTTTTCAGCCGCTTGGCCGCACATGAAAGGGTGGTCGGGCTGGGTCCCCAAGTGGCACATTCACTGCCTTCACAGGCTTCTGGGATGCTGATAAGGGATCAAAAACCGCATTATCGTCTGTTTTTATTACTCTGGTTAAGCATTAAAAAGCTGGTGGAAGTCGGGGCCAGGGGGATTCGCTGGGTTGAGAAAGTAGTTCTCTGGGGTCCTTGTCTGAGCCCAAGCTGGGCAGCTGCCCGAGGACGGAGCCGGGCCAGCTGGAGGCGGGGCTGCGGAGGACCGTCCCCCCGCCCCGAGGAGGGAGAGCCCGGGTCCCCCACCCAGGAGCCCCCGAGGCCGGCCCTCAGCCCAGAGGTGCCCTTCCGGCTCTACGGGAGGCTGGATGGGGGCCCCCTGCCTCCACACCTCCAGCTTCCTTCACGTATCGGGTTGGCTCCCCTCAGCGGGGGCAACGCCCGTCCGGAGATCCACGTGGCCAGATGCCCTTCTGGAAACACCCTCCGGGCTCCCGGGAGCAGCCCCAGGGAAGAGGGACACTTCAGTGGCCTGGGAGAATGACGAGGGGTGGAAAGGCCGTTTCCGGGGGGGTGCAGGCTGGCTTTGAAAGGGGAGGCCCCGTGTGCGCCCACGAGGGTGGCAGTGGCTAGCAGAGCAATGCGCCCCCTTCGGGAGCTTTGGACCCCCAGGCTGTGCTGGGAGGGTCCCAGCTGCAGTGGTGGGTGGAGGTGCGTTTGTTCTGCGGGGACCCTCTCGAGTCAGGTCCTTGACCAGAAGATCTTAGCGATGGACCCGCTCCTGGAGAGACGTCTTGCTACAGTTTGAAACAAACCTGCTCCTCCCACCCCCACCCCCTTTCTCTCTTGGATGTGCAGCCCCGGCGATCGTGAGCTTTTTCTTACGCAGAATGTCGTGCAGTGGATGTCTCTGGACAAACAAGGAGAAAAAGAAGAACTTCCGCCTACTTGGTGGAGAAACTTTCCTTCCAAGGGTGGGAACGCGTGGGGTGCTCTGCTCTCCAGCCTCTGAGCTGGTCTCCAGACAAGCGAATCTGCTGGGAGGGTGTTGTTCGTTCAACTGCAAGTCGGGGCTGCTGGGGGGCTGGAGGAGCCGAGTTCGTGTGTCCACGACACGTGTGTTGCACGCACACGTGGATGGAGGACACCTGCACACGTATGCTGGTGCACACGTACACACCTGCTCCCGGGCACGGACGTGCGTGCCCAAGTATACACACCCAGGCACCCGGCTCTCGGGACAAGTGCCCCCAAGTCCACGTGCCGGAGCAGTTCCGGAAGCGCCCTGACTCCTGGGAGCCGACTTGCTCCTGAGAGGCCCCCCCAGGGACCACAGGGGAGGGGCAGCCTCGGGCGGTGACGTGGCAGGGCAAGGCCAGAGGGGCAGTGACAGCGCGACCGTGAACGCAAGGCCCAGGGCTCCGTGCTCGGCCCCTTCCCTCCCAGGACGGACGCAGATCCATCCGGCTTCTTCCTTCCCGGCACAGGTGGTGTGGATGCCCAGACCCCAGGGGAATCTGAGGAGTAGGGGCGGGGGGCGGGGAGGCTGGCCTGCTGTCCTCGGGGCGTCTCCCGGGAGAGCTGGGCACCTGCCAGGGTGGCGATGGCCAGGCTGCTTCCCTAAATTCAAATCTAGGCCCAGTGTTGGCTCCTCGTCACCCATCCACTTGGTTCCTCGCGGATCTTTTCTGGGAAGCGGAAGGACGGCGACTCTGCCCAAGGGGTCCACGGGGCTGGAAGGGGCCTGCGGCGCATCCCGGGCCCGGTGTCACCTGTGCTAGCTCGTGGAGCCAGGGCCACAGGGCTTGTTCCTGCAGAGCCACCTGCGGGGTGACTGTGCTCATCGCCTGGGCAGCGAGGGTGGGCCGTCCCCTCCACGTCCTGATGGCCTCTGAGCTTCTGTGCCTCGACCAGGGTCTCCCAGGAAGGAAGAGTGGGGGGGGCCGCCCAATATCTCCCCAGGTCTGCATTCCTCCTGTCATCAGATCAGCAGCTCGGACCCCAGACCGGGAAGCTCTCTGTGCACGTTGAGGGTAGCCCCCCTAGGGGGTCGGGGCTTCAGGGGGCGACACTGGGAGAGGAGGGTGGCGCTCCCAGCCCCCCGCCTGGGGCACGGAAAGCAGGGCCAGCTTCCGCCGACCAGCTCCTACACCTGGCTGAGAAAAGCCCTTAGGACCCGAAGCTCTTCGGGACTTGGCATGTTTTATAAGCCACGTACAAACCCAGCAACCATAGAGGAAAAGATTCACAGGTCTGATCACCTAAAACTTTAAAATTTGTGTATGGAAGTGAAAACGTGGATGATAGGATGGGAGCTTGTATACTTGCCAGAGTTAATACTCCAGTTATAGGAAGGGCGTCTACGTGTCAAAGATAAAGAGCAGAGAAGTGACCGAAGAAGGGGCACAGGACAGGCACCTGTGAGTCATGGGAGAGGAAAGGGTGCACCTCACAGGTGATCGGGGAAACTCACATCTGCCCCTTTTTCGGGGGGTTGGCTACCAGACTGACCAACTGAGGAGACTGCGGCTATTTCGGGCTGGCAAGGCTGCCCAGAGCTCCCTCTCGTGCCAGCATGGGGGGGGCGGTGAGCTGGGTCCACCCTCCCGGAGGGCAGTACCTGCCGACATTGAGAGCATGCGCGCTGGGAATTTCGCTTCTGGGCCTCTGTGTCACGAAGATGCTCACACGCGGGCCCCGGGACCTGCTCGTGGACAATCCCTGCACAGTTACTGGGGAGAGCAAAAACACCGCAGCGGGTTACAAGCCCATCGCAGCGGTGGTGAGTTGGTCACAGCATGCGTAGAAAGGAGCACGCATGGCCGGCAAGAAGAGAGCAGAGCTGTGTACGTTGTGACAGGGAACACCGTCCTTGACAGCCTCCTTGCAACAGGACTCGCTGTGAAACAGTGTGGCCGTGTGTGTGTCTGAATGAAGCTGTCTGGGAGGGTCACACGAGACGGGGCTGGCGCTGTCCTGGCTGGCGGTGTGGCTGCCAGTGAAGTCCCAGCTGCAGTGACTTCCCTCCCAAACTGCGGACACACCGTCCGTTCCGAGGGCTCACAGCCTCCACACCATTGTGGAGACTTCGGAACCGTTGAATGACGCCTCCTTCCCGTGGCTCCAACTTGTCCCTTTGTCCCGAGGCTCTGCGGCCGGTTCTCTGCCTTGTCTCTGTCTCTAAACACGCCCTCAGTTCTGGACATTTTCTTGAATTCTTTCGTTAGTGATTTCCTTCCGTCCATCTTCTCTAGTCTCTTTCTCTAAACTCCTATTTGGACATTGGGCCCCCTGACCTCGTCGTCTATGGTTCTAAGACTCTTTTCTCCGATTTTGTACTGCATTGACCTTCGGCTCTACTTTCTGGGAGATTTCTTCAACCGTATCGCCCAGATCTTCCGTTTTGCTATCGCAGTTTTATTTCCATTTTTATTTTTATTTCCTATTCTGGGTGCCCCTTCGCAACAGAGCCTGGGGCCGTCTCGTGGTCGCCGGGCCTGTTCTCACACCGAGAACCTCTGAGAAGTTTCTTCACCTGCTCTCCTCACCCGGGCTCTGTCCTGAACCAGCATCTCTGGGTCTGATTTGGTCCCTGTTTTTCCTGCTGCAGCCTCGGGACCGTGGCGTGTGCCTCATGCGGGGATCCGGCTGGGCCGCTTCACCAGAAATCTCCAGGGCCACGTGCTCCCGGGTGGTGCTGTTTTCTGGGAAGACCCTCCCCGGCTCCGCTGGAAATGAGGACCCTGTCTGTCCTGGGCCGCTCTCACACCCACCCTCTGCATTCCCGTTTGTCCTGTGGTTTCCGGGTCTCAGCTAGTCTGGCATCGCAGAGACCAGGTCATCTGAACAAATCTCCCAATCCTGCTGGGGTCAGGGAAGGGAGTCATGGGGGCTCAGATCAGGGACTCACACGGGCTCACCCCGTCTTACCCCTCGGAGCTCGAGGCACCTGGGCCTCCCCCGCTGGACCTATGCGGGTTCTGCCTGCAGACCAGGCTGCGTCACAGCCCTCTCTCCCCACTGCCCCTGGGCTTCTGCCTCTGCAGGTGGTATCTCCTGGCCAGGTCTGTGGGATGCTAGGAGGGGTGGAGGCCGTGTATGTGTCCCACCCCTGCTCTTTCCCCAGAACCAGCATTGCTTTTCAAAATGTCTTCTTTAAAACAAAGAGTCTATTTATTACTCGATTAAAGGGAGGTGGGCTTCTGTCCAGGTGGGCCTGGGTGGAATCCATGCACAGCCACTTTATAACCTGCGTGACCTTGGCCACCTCCTCTCCTCTCAGAACCCTGTCTCCTTATCTGTTTAATGGGAGTGAAAATCCCCCCGGTAGGGCTGTTGTGGGGTGCAGAGCAGATAACGTGCCATAAAGTGCCCGCTGAAGGCTTGGCACGCAGCTGGTGTGGCCATGAGAGCAGCCTTTGTGCCCTTGTTTGTGTAGGTGTCTTATCTCCCCGGCCCAGAGCCAGGGCCGGCTCATCTCGACATGGCCTGCGGCTCTGTGGACGCTCGCAGACCGGCCTCCGGATCTGGGGCTGCGTCCACACGGGGTGCAGGGCGGGTCCCTAGGAATGCCATCAATCTCCCTGGCCCTGGGGATGATCTCCCGTCTTCGACAGGCCACCTGCAGCCCAGAGAGGCCGCCCCGTGGGCCGGGCTGTCAGCACCAGGACGGGCGGCCTGTCCCCGCAAGACCGGGCTTGTGCTGGGCGCCGCAGCGGCGTTCGGTGGGGCGGCCTCGCCTCCTCCTGTCGCGGAGCGTCCCCCTCCTGCAGCGTCTGCCCTCCTGGCCCCTCTCCTCCCATGGTCCCGGCACTGCTCTCTGGGAGGACACGTCCCGGCTGCAGACCCAAGTATCTGGAGGGACCGGTGTCACCCACAAGCGTGCGGGAGGCTTTCGGGGTCCTCGGATGGGGTCCTCCCTGGGGGGCAAATCTAGGCTCGCAGTTTGCGGGCGGAGGGGCCTCTGGAGCCTGAAGCCGCGTCCCCACCGAATGAAACGACCAGTCATTGAGCAGCTGTGTGAAAATGAGGACCAACTGGCCCAGGACCAAAGCGGCGCCGGGAGAATCGGGACCCCAAGTCACAGGCTTGCACGGACACCCCAGACCCCAGATCGAGCGGCTGGGGAAAAGCTGCCAGTCCTGAAGACCTCAGGGTCATCAGTGCCCGAGGCCGTGGCAGGAGTCCGTGCTGAGGGCAGATGGGTTCCCGTGCCCTTTCTGCCCTTCAGTGACGTCCAGGGCGCCGGCCGCTGGAAGGACAGCCCATCCCTGTGGCCAGCTGGTGGACCAGACAGAGCTCTGCTGGACACATGGAGAAGGGGCCAAGTGGGGAGCCCACAGATGGCCCCGGGGCCCGGAAAAGGCAGCTCCGGGCCCAGAGGCTCCCGCTTAGCAGGCCCAGGTGCCTGCGTCCCCGCTGTAGCCGAGACCAAGGCGGTCTTGCCTGAGAGGCTCTGGTCTGCTGGTGCGCCGAGGGACACGCGTTCCCTCCCCTCCCTGACGTCCAGCCCAGCTCAGATCTGTGGCACTTACTCCTGCCTTGGGCGGTCCTTCCCTCTCCGGGTGTCAGTTTCCCTGCTTGTCCAATGAGATAATGTCCAAAGTGCCTCCTTCCCAGGCCCACGGGAAGCCCAGGAACCACCCAAGGGGACCCCTCCGGTCCATTCACTCGCCAGGGAATGAGGCAACGCACAGCAACGTGAAGTCACACGCGGTTGAATTTCTGTGGGACGTTCATGCTTCCAGACCCCCCAGAGCTGCCTGGAGCATCTCCCCAGAAGCACCGCCTCTGAGTGACCGCGATTCGACTTCCAGGCTGGCGCTCGGGGGAGGAACACAGGCCCCGGGGGTGGGGGTGGGGGGCCGAGGGCAGTGACCTAACGCCTGCCCCAGTCCCGGCTCCGCGGGTGTCGTCTCCATGACTCGGCTTTGCTCCTTCTCGAGCCCACGTGGGTGAGGTCACAGCGTCTGCTCCTGTCACCCAGTTCCGCGCCTGTGACGCTCACTCACGTCATGTGACTCTGCCTTGTGTTCTGCTTTGCTGGTGTGCCTTATCCCGTCGTGGGGACAAACCACAGCTCCGTGGATGGACAAGCGGGCAGTTTCCAGCTCTGGGCTCTCAGAGTAAAGCAGGTGGGACTCGCACTTGTCTGGGTAGCTGTGTGTGCTCAGGTCCTGGTCACACTGGGGCGTCATCGTTTAGCTTTAGTAGAAACTGCTGGGCTGTTATCCAGAGTGATGGTATCGACTTGCACCCTTACCAGCAAAGTATGAGAATCTTCCTATATTACTTTTATATGTTTAAAATTAAAAATCCCCTTATTAAGAAATTCCAGCTTCAAATGCCTTCACTGGTGATTTTTAGCAATATATTCAAGAAACGAATAATCCGCTCAACTCTTCCAGGCACAGCAAAGAAGGAAATACTCTCGACTCATTTTAAGACGCTAATAGACCCTTGAAAACAAAACTTGTGAAGAGCAGTCCAAGAAAGGAAAATTATAGGCCCTAAAAAAATCAACGAATTTTTTTTTTTTTTTTTTTTTTTTTTTTTTGCGTTACGCGGGCCTCTCACCGCTGTGGCCTCTCCCGTTGCGGAGCACAGGCTCCGGATGCGCAGGCTCAGCGGCCGTGGCTCACGGGCCCAACCGCTCCGCGACACGTGGGATCCTCCCGGACCGGGGCACGAACCCGTGTCCCCTGAATCGGCAGGCAGACACTCAACCACCGCGCCACCAGGGAAGCCCAAATCAATGAATCTTTACAACGTAGAAAAGCGATAATACGTTATGACCAAGTTGTGTTTATCCCAGAAATAAAATACTGGTTTAATTTCTACCAAATCAATTAATATAATCATCCATCTCAGCAGATTTAAGGGGAAGATCACATCAACAGATGAAAAATGTTTGATAAAATTCAATATCCATTCATGAAAAAACGACGTCCTTAACCTTAATTGTATGCATAAGAAACCCCATAGCTTTCACTCTGAGACTGGAGAAAAGGAGGAATTTCCCTGACAACAGTTTCACTCAGCATCATTCTGGAGGCCCAGCCAAAGATCTACAAGCAGAGTAGAAAACTTTCACTGTTCACAGAGGACATGATACTGTGTGGAGAAAGGGCTGAAAAACAAGGAGATAAATTGTCAAAATTAATAGGGGACTCAGGAAGTCTGCTACATTCAAAATCAATACGTAAAACTTAGCTGCTTCTCTATAGGCCAGTGACAAACTGAGATTTAGAAAATTTATCATTTACAAAGGCATAAAAGTATGAAATGCATAAGAAAAACAAAAGATGTGTAAGATTCTTATAGAGGAAATTGATCTAGAAAAATTGAGAGACATACAAGACCCAAGTAATTAGAGCAATGAAATGCTGTAGTCTTGAACTTGAGAGTCAGTTCTCCCCAAAAGGAATCCGTGGATTTGTATAATCCCAGCCTAAATTTCTTTTTTTATTTTTGGTGGATCATTGCAAATTGATTCAAAAATTTATGTTGAGGTGCAGATTGCTGAGAATAGCTAAGCCGCTCTGAAGGACAAGGGACAGACTGGCTTTGATATCGAGGTGATTATAGCTTTAAGCTTCACGACCTGGTGCACTGATGAGGGAACAGAACAGACCAGCGAGCTCAGAAACAAGCCACGCACATGGTATCGACACCCAACAGAGGGGGTCGACTTCCGGTTCTGGTTTTGCATTCGCGGAGCTGGGAAATCACCACCCCGTCCTCACAACAAGGAAGAAGCTGAACAGACTGAAAATCAACAAGTCTTCTCGGATCTATGGTGGGGGGGTCACTGCGCAAACCCTGCCTCCAAGTTTGCAGAGACCAACGGGCGTTGAACACAGAGATAAATAGCGAGTTAAGTGGGAGATGAGGATCTACTTCACACTAAAAAAATGACCCAGGTAGGCAAATCCTTAAATGTAACACAAAACTAGAGCATTTTAGAGAATATAGAGGGACATCTTTGTAAACTTTGGGCTGTGGATGGACTTCTTATACTATTTACAAGATAATAGCCATAAAGGCAAAGACTGATCAATTCCAATACATCAAAATTAAGCAATTCCGATTCTTTAAAAGGCCCCATAAAAGGAGTGAAGAGACAAACCACAGAGTGGGAGGAGATTCGCTTACATTCAACCAAAAAAGGAGGGCCTGGAATATGGAAAAACAAACTCTAACAGGAGTCAGTAGGACAAAGCGTCTGACTTAACACCGGGCAAGTGGCTCAGCAAAGAGGAACCCAGATACCATCAGACCTCATTAGTAATCAGGAAAAGCGAGTTAAGATCACAATACAAGATCATTACTCACCCGGCAGCTTGGCAAAAGTTTAAAAAAGACCAGACAAGCGGCTGGTGCGGGCGCGGGAACCCTCGCGCGCCGCTGGGCCGGTGGTCTCTTGGCACCAGCATTCTGGAAAAGCCCAGCGAGCGCACCCCAGACGGGCGCCTCCACCCTGTCATCAGCCCGGGAGAAATTCCCGCTCGCAGGACTTGGGGATTTTGTGGGAATGTCCGTGGCGATATTATTTATAAAGCAAACAAGCTGGAAACAACCCAAATGTGACACTCAGAGCGGCTTGAAGCACGTGTGGGGTGTTTGTTCCGTGGAGCCCATCGCGGCCCCAGACTCCGGCAGGGAGGGCTCCGTTCAGGGAGAAGCGGGTCCCAGGACACGGAAGCAAGATTTTGCTGACTAGAATGAAGGGACGGGCAAAGCTAACGACTTCATGATAGAACTCCATAGAAAAGCAAGCCAGTGACCATCGCGAGATCCAGGGCAGGTTGTGAGAGGGGAGGGAGGCTCGTCCTGTGTCTTCACCTGGGGGGGCAAACGTGGGTTTCCCGCCAATCTGCTTGTGCAGACAACGCACTTGGGGTGTGATTCATTCATTCAGTCTGCAGTGGGCACGATTCATCTCACGAGTTTTGGAAAACTAAACTTTGACAGAAAGTAACTGATTCCGCTTCGGGCGGGGCTCGGACTGCCACCTGCTTTCCCCCGAGCCCACCCGGGCCCCGCACACCTGCTTCCTCCCACCAGGAGTTCAGGTGTCCCGCATCTTCCCTCCTGCCTGAGGCTTTCCTAGTGATCTCAGCTGCCACCCAGCCCAGATCCCATTAGCAAGCGGTTAGGGTCCAAGTAAACAGGCCGAGGCAGAGGGGCCGGGGAGCCCGCTGAGCCGTGCACGGTAGGCAGAGCCTCCAGGAAGTGGCCTGGCCCGCGTGCCTTCCCAGGAGGCGAAGGTGACGGCGATGGGACATGATGAAGTTCACGGTGCTGATGAAGGTAATGGTGGTGATGGCGGTGGTGGCCTGGGCCATCTCCTTGGACCCTCCTACAAGTCACCGAGGTGGGCACTGCGTGGCCTCCACTGTCCGGAGGAGGTGATGTGGGACTTGCCCGAGGCCATCCTGCTCGCGTGACGGGACAGGGACCTGGCCCCAGGCCTCCGTCTCCAACACCCAGGCTGTCCCTTCTTCGGGGCTCTGGTGAGCCTGGGGGACAGTGCAGGATTCGGCCGTGGAGATGTACACCCTTGGAGACTGAACGTGGCCTTGCCCTCCCTCTTGCCGTCCGCTCCCTGGCAACTGGCATAGGAAAGAATGTTCGGGAGCTTGTCAGCATCTGGTGCTTGTCCCGAGGGCTTTCCCTGTGGGCACTGTGCCCGGCCCACCCCCCGCCCCGGTGAGTCTCCAGTCATGAGCAGCTGGGCGGTCACCAGATGCCCCGGACCCTCCCTGTCCCCGTTTGCCCTTGTGCAATTTGGAATCATCCGGATTCCTCGGAAACTAGGGCCCGTGGCCAGCTGCAGCACAGAGAACAGAGCGGGGGTCAGAGGGCAGAGGCAGAGAGTGACCCGACTTGAGCTCCTCCTTTGCCCGGCGGGGAGCTGGGAACACCGGCCTGGAGGCCGTCTCTGTTGGGTGGGGTGACAGAGCCCTGGTCCTGGGACCCACCTCTCCTTCCTCTTTCCACCTTTCAGAGTCTCCTGTGTGGCCTGGAATGGAGGACCCCCCCAACCTGGGCCCTGCTGTCCTGGGGCCTCCCTCTAAGTGCCCCAGGCCCTAGTTGCGCTTCAACTCAGGGACTGTCGCTCAGCCCAGGTCTGCAGAGGTGCGGCCAGACACCTCAGGACCACGTCCACGGGCCCCGGGGGGTGAGAAGGTGCTTTTGCCCCCAAGCAGCAGGGCCTCAGCCACACGGGAAGCAGATGAGGGGTGCCCCTTGGGCCTGGTTCCTTGATTCTTTGCTGATGGATTTAGAATCTTAGTCTCTGCACTTGGGAAGGGCTGAGGGGTTGAGGTAGTGGAGATAAAGCAGCAGAAATCCTCCCTCCAGGCCGGGAGGGCGTCCAGGAGCCCCTCAGAGCGGCTGCGTGGACCTGGATCATCGGGGCGCGCAGGCTGACTCCAGGCGGCCTCAGCCTCGATCCACGGGTCCTGGACCTGCGGAGGGGTCCCACTGAGGCCGCTGAGCCATCTGCAAGCAAATACGGGGGAGAAAGAGGGAGGGAGGCACCTGCCCACAATGAATCACTGTGGTGATTAATTCAGGTTAAGTTGAACGGGGAGCACAGCATTTCTCCAGATGCTGCCAGCAGCAGAGAGAGGAAAGTGGTTTTCTCAAGCCCAGCAAGAGAGCTGTAGACGCAGGAGCCTCCCTTGCTGGAGCCCCGGTGTTGGGGGGCGGTCTACACGGAGCTCCACATCCTGCCCCTCCTGCAGGGGGCTGGCTCAGACCCCGACCCGAGCTCCTGGAGATGAGGCACCCAGGCCCTGCACCCGGGCCTCTGTCTTGGGAAAGGACTCCTGGGCCCCAGGCCATCGTGGGGGCCCAGGGTCCAGGAGGAGTCAGGACCCCCGACCTGGTCGGGCGCAGAGCAGGAGACGAGGCGCACGGGCCTGGCCCAGCCTGGCCGGGTGGGGCTGCTGTGCTGTCTTGGTCACTGAAGAGCCCGTCGCAGGCCTTCGGTTGAACCCCTTTTCTCGTTCAATTCCAGAGTGAGTTTGCTCCCTGGAGGGATACAGTTGCCCTTGAAGTTTCTACAGTTTTCAAGCCGCTGCATGTGATGAGGTCCAGGGGCCCTGACTTCCCAGCAGCGGTGGGGGAGCCTGGGCCCGAGCGGGGAAACGGCCGCCCGGCCGTATGCGGGGTCAAGGGCGAGGGACCACCTGACCCAGCAGCACCCGGGGTGAGGTCTCCTGCGGTCGCCGGCCGCCGCCACAGCCCTCCCTGACCCTCGCAGACCCCACCCCTCAGGGGCGAGAAGCATCAGCGTCCTGAGCCCCTCCAGCGCCCCGAGACCCTGACTGCTCGAAGTCAGAGTCGTCCGCAGGCAGCGCAGCCGTCACCAGGCCTTTGGCACTTGACACGGAGAATGTGCTGACCTGTCACGCGAGGCTGGGGCCTCCGCGAGCTCTCTCGGCCACCACTTCCCGCCCCACCCCCGCCCCCTCTGCCCCTTGTCTCCTGCACACACCTCCACCCGTCCTCCCTCTTTCTCAGTAACACGCTGTTCGCAATTTTCTCAGGGATTAGCTGAAAAAACAAAACGAGACAACATGACAAGCAAAAAACCCAGAAACTATCACTTACATAATTAAGTCAGAATGGTAGAAATTGTCCACACAAAATAAAATCCGTACAAACTAAACTACCCATGGTAACTTTTGCTTTGGACTCGTAAGTTGAGGGCGCATTGTGCAAAATTTGACCCAGAAAAAGCGGACATTGTCTGCGAGGCTGGGAAGTGGGCAAGGGAGGGGCTCCTCCCCCGGTGATTTGCTCTTAGGTGTGTCTCCTGTCCCCAGCGACCCCAGATGAGAAGCTCTAATCATAAAAACGGACACGAACAATTAACAATGAATAAATCATATTTTTTGGTTAAATGGAAATGGAAGAGAAATGATTTCTATGTTTAGAATTTCAGTGAAATGAAAAAAAGTTAATTGGAAATTGCTTGATTTCAAGGTTAGACGATTGACAAGGATTAATTATAGTGGTTTAATAGGGTTTGCCCTGGAAAAGTGGTTTTTCGTTGAACTTTAATCCAGGAAGGCAGGACTACAGAAATATATTTTGTATTCAAAGGTCATTGGGGTCGGCACGGCTTCACTCTCCGTATGCACGCACCGCACACGCGCACACGGTACACACTCACGGTGCAGACACACGCACACAGCTGTGCACAGGCCCTGTCCAGGGTGGGCGCGGCCCTTCCTCTCTCACGGGACGTGTCCTCTCCTTCACAGGAAGAGCCAAGCCTTGGGGTCGGGACCTGCTGAGCCCAGGCTGCCGTCCCTGCTCTGACCTCCGTCCTTATGTGGGTTGGATGAGTCCGGAGTCCTTGTCACGGCTTCTACCTTCCCTCTTTGCGAGCCCGGTAAGCCATTTTTCCTATGAATCTGCCTCTTCCATCAAGAATTACCATTTCATTGGCATAAAATAGAAGCATATCATTATTATATAATATTATAAAAATGTAATGAATTAGCGTAAGGTGTGAAAATGATACCTGTGAGGTACCTCGTACCTGGCAGGAGGCACCCGCCTGGTGGCCTAGGGGGGAGATTCTGACCCAGGCCCCGTTGGCTGCCCACACCCTGGCCACTCAGAGACCCTCTCCTCAGTACCTCTGGGCCGCCCGCTCCCAGGCTGTCCGAGGAGGCCAGCCTCTGCGGGGGCCTCTCTTGCTCCCAGGCGACTTCGGCCGTTGCCCTGCTTTCCCAGGGAAAGACCCAGGCCAGCCCCTCTCTGACAGCTTGGCTTCTTCTGGCCCAGACTGGACAGTCTGGACCCCAAGGTCAGACCCCAGGGCAGCCCGTGGCGGCTGGCGGGTTTCACTCAGTTCTGCCTTCCACCTGCTTTGTACCCTTTGCTAGGGGCTGGCGGGGACCTGGGGTCCCGTGGGGTGCGTGTCTCCTGCTCTCAGCCAGCCCAGTGCCGTCAGTGGAGGAGCTGCGGAAGCTTCACCCGGGGTGGGGGTCAACGCCTTCCTCCCCCCCCACACGTACCCCGTGATAACGATGAGGCTCAGCTGGAGCGGGGGGCCCTCTTCCGAGCGACACTGGGTTCCCAGAGCTCTGCCACCATCTGCCGAGGGCCCACGGACCTGTGTCACTGCCCGCCAGCTGTGTGGTCATCTGAGAAACCATGTCCGTCCAAGACCGGAGCCTCCAGAGGGCAGGGAGGGGGTCTGGCCAGGCCCCTGGTGTTACCCTGAGAGGCGACACCGGGAAGCGTTGGCCTGCTCTGGGGGTGGGCCCACCTGCTCTGAGCCCACCGGGAATGATGAACTCCCTGCCCCCGAGCTCCTTGCTTCCCCTGGTGCAGGGCGACGTGGGGTGCGGGGTGCTGGGGGGCGCGGCCCTGGCGAACCCTTTCTTGTCTCTCCCACGCCGCTCTGGTTTCAGCCTCTATTTGTTCTGACATTAGGTGGGGTTTATCTCTCCTCTTAGGGTGTCAGTAAAACCCCGGACGCTGCTGGGCAGTCTCCCTGAGATTCTGGCCTCTGGGGCCGCTTGGGGGAAGCTCCAGAGAGCCCGAGGGTCTCCCCCAGGGCATCGGGGACAGCTCTGCTGCTTTGTTTAAGGGCGCAGGTGCCTGACGAGAGCACGGGAGCCTCCACCTCGGGGTTTCCAAAGCCGCAGCGGGAGACCCCCCTGATTCGTGTCCGCCTGGCCCCAAACTTGTCCTCACAACACAGCCCGGCTCTGGTGGTCCAGGGCCCTCTCTAGCAGAGCTGGGACTTGCCAGTGGACCTGACTTATACGGTACTTGCTACCTGGGCGTTGGACTGCAAAGTTGCTTTTTTCCAAAAAGAACATTCTGGAAAGAGCTTCTGCACCCTTCTTCCTGGGGTGAGCCTCTGAGTGTGAGCGATGAGGATGGGGCAAGCAGATAAATGCAAAGCCCCAGACCTAGGGGACACACCCTCTCTTCCCACCTGGTCTGGGTCCTGGACAGACCCCACCATTCCCTCTCCTATGCCTCGTCTCTGAACCCAGCTCTGCCCCGTGTCTGGGGACCCAGAGGCCCCGCCTGTCAGCTGACCAGGCCCCGAGGAGGGTAAACTCCCAAAGCAACGAGACTGGGGCCACCGCCCAGGGCTCCTAGCCGGGAGCAGAGTGGACCCGAAACGGGCAGGTGTCATCGGAAGTCTGATTAGACTCTCTGTGGAGATGGAAACGTAAATATTGATAGAAGTCAGAAGACTTAAGTGCTCTCTGCCATGAGATGTGATGTCACCCCCAGCACCTGTTTCTGGAGGAGCCGCATGAACGCGGGTGTGTCTGCACTGTTGCTGCCAAGGGGTGCGAGAGGTGTAATCGCCTGGTGGCGGGAGGTGGGGGGCAGGGATAAGGACAAAGCCAGGGCCTGGGGTGTGTGCAGAGCTGGGTCCTGGCCTGCAGGACTCACCAAACCCAGCTGGCCTGGCCGGCCAGCACAGGCCCAAACAGGGCTGCTCTGGGCCTCCTGGAACTTATCTTGAGTCAATAGAAGGCCGGGTGGTTCTGGAGGCTATTGACGAGGCCAGAGACAAGGGCAGCATTCAGGCCTCAGCCTGTTTCCAATGAGCTCAGCTGCTCCACAGCTGGGGCCAGGGATGGGCTTGCCCCCCGCCTGCCAGGCCTGTTTTCCCCGCTGGTCAAGGCAGGCCTGGGCCGGGGACAGGGTGCCGGGCACCGGGGGAGCTCTTAGCCGAGAAATTACCAGAGCGGGTGCTGAGAGGAGAGCAGCCAGGGGCAGGGGAGCTGCCCACCACAGCTGCAGGTGACCCGTGCTCCCTGCAGGACACGGGTTCTGTCGGCAGCAACAGGCTTCTAGAAAGAAACGCTTGCTGGTCAAAGAAGGTGGGAAGACATCAAGAGTCATTGCGAGCAGTCGGGAACCGGACACCAACCCTCGATGTTTCTGGAGCCAGAGGGCCCTGCTCTGTGGGCTCACGCCTGTGTGGGTCTGTGGGAGGGCTGCTTGGGACGGGGGAAACGGCCAGGACAAGTTGTCCATTTGTCTGGCCATCGGGACCAGTGCCGCTCAGACTTCGACGTGCCTGGGGTGGCCGGTGGGTCTCGATAAGCACCGCTTCTGATGAGGGAGGCCTGGGCGGAGCTGGGGATCCTGCCCTCCCCACAGCCTCCCGGGTCGCTGAGCGGCCCGGCTGATGAAGGCCAGGCTGGGGTCATTTCTGGAGACACAGTCTCTATGCTAAGGGGCGTTTGGTTCCCTCCGAGGCGTCCAGGCCGTCGGGAGTCACCGCTGTGCGGGGCTGGAGCAGGAGGAATGGCCCGGAAGGGGGTGGGCAGGCCATGGCTGGCGGCCTCGCGGGCTGGAGAGTGTGGCGCCCGGGGCTGCACACAGGTGAGCGGGTGTGTCCTCAGCCCTCGGGGCCCGTGGCTCCTCTTCGCTGTGGCCTGCGATGCACTTCAGTGTGTGGGTGTAGAGACATCCCCAGACACTGTCACTGGAAACCCTGGACTGGATCGGACAGTATCCCCCCCAAATGCGTGTCCACCTGGCACTTCAGAAGGTGACCGTCTCAGTCTGCCTGGGCTGCTCTGACAGGACACCGCAGGCTGGGTGGTTATAAATGGCACACATTTCTCTCAGCCTGGAGGCTGGACATCCCTCAAGGTGCTGGAAGGTTCCATGTCTGGTGAAGACCCGCCTGCCGGCTCACGGATGGCGTCTCCTCGCTGTGCCCTCACGTGGAGGAGGGGGGAGGGGCTCTCTGGGACCTCTTCTTGTGAGGGCGCCGACCCCATCCTGAGGGCCCCACCCTCGTGACCCGTCATCACCCCAAAGCCCCACCTCCCAACACTGTCACACTGGGGGGTGGGACTTAACACGTGAACCGGGGGGACAGAGACATTCAGTCTATAGCCGTGACCTTATTCAGAAACAGGGTCTTTGTACGTGGATGTGGTTATGGACCTTGGGGTGAAGACATCTTGGGTGTAGAGTCGGCCCTGCGTCACGTGACAGTGTCCTTATCAGAAGAGGGACTCGGGCAGGAGCCACGTGACCAAGGAGGCAGAGATCCCAGGGAGGCATGTGCCAGGGAGCCCTCGGGTGCCAGCAGCCACCGAGAGCCGGGAGAGGCCTGAACCAGACGCCACCTCCAGTCTCAGAAAGAGCCAGCCCCGCCCACACCTCGGCTTCCAGCTTCTGAATAAACGTCCGTTGTTTAAGCTGCCCAGTGTGGGGTCACTCCAGCAGCCCTGGGACTTTCATAAAACCCCGAACCGGGAGTCTTTCGGGGCACTCCTGGTCCTCAAACATTGGGCGCACTGCTATAGCGCTTTCAGTTAGCGCACACTTGCTAAGCCCCACCTGCGTGCCAGGTACAGGGGTGCAGACAGGTAGGGGGTGCAGATGGGTACAGGGGGTCAGACAGGTACAGGGGTGCAGACAGGTGCAGGGGTCAGACAGGTACAGGGGTGCAGACAGGTGCAGGGGTCAGACAGGTACAGGGGTCAGACAGGTGCAGGGGTCAGACAGGTACAGGGGTCAGACAGGTATAGGGGTGCAGACAGGTAGGGGGTGCAGACGGGTACAGGGGGTCAGACAGGTACAGGGGTCAGACAGGTGCAGGGGTCAGACAGGTACAGGGGTGCAGACAGGTACAGGGGTCAGACAGGTGCAGGGGTCAGACAGGTACAGGGGTGCAGACAGGTACAGGGGTCAGATAGGTGCAGGGGTCAGACAGGTGCAGGGGTCAGACAGGTACAGGGGTGCAGACAGGTACAGGGGTCAGATAGGTGCAGGGGTCAGACAGGTACAGGGGGTCAGACAGGTACAGGGGTGCAGACAGGTACAGGGGTCAGACAGGTGCAGGGGTGCAGACAGGTACAGGGGTCAGACAGGTGCAGGGGTGCAGACAGGTGCAGGGGTCAGACAGGTACAGGGGTCAGACAGGTACAGGGGTGCAGACAGGTGCAGGGGTCAGACAGGTGCAGGGGTCAGACAGGTACAGGGGTGCAGACAGGTACAGGGGTCAGATAGGTGCAGGGGTCAGACAGGTACAGGGGGTCAGACAGGTACAGGGGTGCAGACAGGTGCAGGGGTCAGACAGGTGCAGGGGTCAGATAGGTGCAAGGGTGCAGACAGGTGCAGGGGTCAGACAGGTACAGGGGTGCAGACAGGTGCAGAGGTCAGACAGGTGCAGGGGTCAGACAGGTACAGGGGTCAGACAGGTGCAGGGGTCAGACAGGTGCAGGGGTGCAGACAGGTGCAGGGGTCAGACAGGTGCAGGGGTGCAGACAGGTGCAGGGGTCAGACAGGTGCAGGGGTGCAGACGGGTGCAGGGTGCAAGGCAGAAGGTGCCATTTTTCCGAGGGTGGAACTTGTTGCTTTAACAGAGGCTGCTGCGGTCGCACCCCCAGCCCGCTGGCTCACCTCCGAGGTCACCTGCAGCCGCATCCCCCAGCCCCTCCAGGCACCTGCGCCTCTGAGGGCCCTCTTCATTACCAAGGAAACGTGCCTGTTCCTGAGAGCAGCCTGAAGGTGCCAGGGCTTCGGCCCTGCAGGGCAGCCTCCGACCAGTGACGGACAGTGTCCAGGTTGAGCGGCCCGAGGTTTTGTGCCCCCGTGGACGTGGACGGTGCCGCGGGCCCGACACCAGTGCCTTGTGGCCACCCACGCTGAGAGGCCCTGTTCCCGCTGTCAGGATCTGTGCATCAGCAGATGATCTGACACCCCTGCCCCGCCCTACTCTCGACACCACTGTGCTTCCCGAGATGCTTCCTGAAGCCCCTTGTGGGCCCTGACTGAGGAAAACCGGAGCAAGAACAGTGTGTCCGGCGAGGCCTCTGTGTTCGGAAAGCGCTTCCCACGTCACCCGGGATGGCATCAGGGCCTCCCGAGTCCCCTGGGAAGATGGTGGCCTGGTGGGGGTGGAGATCTGGGGGGAAGAAGCATCCCTTGGCCACCCTAGCAGCCACACACGCTCCTTGAGCGCCTGCTGACGCCGCTGCAGTGAACAAGGCCGAGAGACCTTTGCCCTCGAGGGGCGTTGGGGGTCACGGGCAGTAGGTCAGAGGGCTCAGAGGGTTCTGAGGACAGGTTCTGTGAGAGCTAAGTCTCTCTTAAAGCCGTGCTGAAGTGAGAGGAAGAAACCCTGGACCGCGGGGTGTCGCAGAGACAGGGCAGGAGCCTGGGAGCGCACAGGCCCAGGACAGCAAGCGAGGTGACAGTCACTCCTGGGCACTTCGTCCATGCCTGCTGCGCTGCCAGGCGCCTTACAGCAGGCCTCCCTTTGAAACCCTCCCAGCCCCGCTGCCGGTCACTTCTGCCAAGTGGAGAACAGGCTGGGGAGGGGCCTGCCCCGTGCCATGAGGCAGCACGGAACCCGGGGTGCCCAGTGCCCAGCCAGGAGCGCCCAGAGGACCCCCAGGGACGCCACCCCAAGGCCAGCATGCGCTCTGGACACTGCCACCCTCGCCGCCAGGATGGCAGGTCCTGCGGAGGCCTGTCCTCCCGAGACCCGGGGAGGTGTTCAGGTGAGTGAGACGGACCCCCAGCTCTGCGGCTCGGGGGATCAGCTTCCCTCTCTGGGCCTCAGTTTCCTCATCTGTGAAAGGGGCCAGCAGTTCTGTAGGAGCAGGGCTGCCCAGCCAGTCACCTCTGGAGGGCGTGGGGCCCATCTCCTGCCGGGCAGGTTGGCCCCCTGGGACACCCCAAAGAGAGCAGGCTCTGGGGGTTTGGGACCAGGCATCTCCTGGTTCCGCAGACCTGCCCAGGGTCTGGCCAGGCTCAAGAGGTCTACTCTGGTGCTGCTCTGTCCCTCTGACCTGCTCAGAGCATGGGTGCCCCGGGATGCCCCATGCAGGCGGGACCAGCGCCCCCAGCCGTCCAGCCGGTCGGGACGCCCAGGAGCACTGCGTCCCGCGTCTGTCGGTGTCTGTGAGCACAGCTGCCAGCCTGAGCCTAATTACTTAATTTGCACTAATTCTCATGCCATTAATACACGCTGCCTAAAATAACATTGCCTAGAAAACGAACTTGTCTGTGACACTATTTTTATCATTTTTTGAGGAAAGGAAAGGGAGTCACGTTGTCAGCATTTCCAGCTGTTTCCCATTTCTTTCCCTTTATTTGCCGTTTGGTGCTAAACTTAGAGACGGGATTCTGGGTGAACATTAAAGGGACACCAGCCCCGGTTCGTGTGTGAGGCTGGATGCTGTGTTGCCCCCCCGGCAAACATTCGTTGGTGGACAGGGGTCCGCCCCCTCGGGGGCCCGCGCCTGGTCCCGTGACAAGCTCCCGACACAGGCTGCGTCCGCGCACGGGAGCCCTGCACGAGTGCCCTAGCATCGAGCCCTGTCCCGGGGGGCCACTGGGCATCGAGGCAGGGACCTCAGAAGCGCTGAGGCATCAACGCATGAGGGGTGACCCTCGGCCGGCCGACAAGGAGGGGAGTCGTCCACAAATACACTCAGTCCTCCTGCTGCCTCCCACGCCCCCTGGCGGCCCACTCGGCCTCCAGCAGGCGGGGGGCTGGAGCAGGGATCTCTGTGAACACCCCTCTCTCCGCCCCGCCCACGGGTGTGGGTGTGGAGCGGAGGGTCACAGGGCCATTGTCCCTGGGCTGTGGGACAGACGTCAGGCCAGCCCAGCCCTGGCCCCCTGGGGACAGCACAGGGCCTCCGGACTCTCCCTCGAGGGTGCCCCGAGCGCGTGTGTGCATCCGTCCGAGGGCCCCTACGTGCACACGTGTGTGGACGTGGTCCGCGTGCGTCCCTGGGTGCAGATGCCCTAGTGTCCGCCAGTTCCCACGGACAGCCGGACGCCTGTAGGCACACACGTGTCTGCATGCTTGTGTGGACAGGACGGTGGTGTGGGACCAAGTGCCCCTGGAGACCCACACATGACACGCTTCCGAGCTGTCTTCATTGTCATGTCAGCTGAATAGTGCCAGCTCCACGCCCAGGAGCACGCTGTCTCCTTGCTGCTCGCCAACCCCGGCCAGACTTCCAAACCGCTAGGCAGATTTCAAGTCCCTTTTTTTAGCTGCCAAAGGAAAAAAGTAAGTAAACACAAATCTGCTGATCCCAGTCTGCCTCCTCTTGTGGAGAATTTAATTTCTGAGCTTTGATCTGATACCAGGACCTGGAGGACTTGTTATTTCTAAATAATGAGCTGAACGCCTGTGCTCCGAGCCTCCACTTTTCTGGTTTGAGGAAAAATATGACTTTCCATAGAAGCTCTTTGATGCGGCCAGTGGCGCTGTCCACACAGAAATGAAAAGGAGTTTCAAAGGGCCAGTGGTGGTGGGTGGGGACAGGCCCTCACCGGGCCCAGCCCACCTGGGAGGGGTGGGGGGGGAGGGCCGCTGGGACCCCCTGCCCCCTTCCTAGGGGTCTTGCACTGTCTAGATCCACCTGCAGGCTGTCAGGGACTTGGGGGGGGGTGAGAGAGCCCCCCAAGGCAAGGCTGGTTGGGGTATCCAGGATGAACCTTGGAGCCCACTGCTGTCGAGCTGGGGGGCTCCTGGGCTGCCTCCCCTGGGGGCTCCTTTGGAGGAAACCCTCCTACCGAGTTAGTGCCTCAGACGCAGGTTGGGGCAGGACCCCTGCTCTAGAGGAGGGGCCTGCAGGCAGGGCAGGCTGCCGACGGCTGTCCCTGTAGGTGGCACCTCCGGAGAGGCAGGGGACAGCTTCCCCGGGCAGACACGGTTCTGCAGGCGCACAGCCGGCTTGTGAGTCGAGGCAGAGGGCGAGACACAGCGTCCTGGGCAGCCGGGCTTGGGGAGCCGATGCGGGCTGGTCCTCAGTGACCCAGCCTTCTCCCCTCAGCCAGGCGCTCTCCTTGGGATCCAGAGCCTGCACCGTCTTGTATGTGGAGGTCCAGGCTTGGTGCCGGGGCACGGGGGCTAGTCCGAGCCCAGTGTCCTCTGTAGGACACCGGCTGCTTCTTCCTGCCCCTAGAACCACTGGCACCTGCGGGACGGCCATACTTTCCCTGGGAAATGGTCATTGCAGGTCAGGGCTGGGGTGAGCCTGGGGCCCCTCCCTGCCTGACCCAGATTTCACACTCCAGACGGCGTTCCCCCTGGAGAGCAGCGCCACGAGCTGCAGCGGGCCTGTGCCCAGAGGTCAAAAAGCAAATGCTGTAGGCCGTTCGCCCCGTCAAGAGCTCTCAGGCAGTCTGGGAAAAAAACACCTGGCTATTCTTGGGGCTTCGGCCTGAACCCTGTCCACACCGCATCTGCTGGCAGAACCGAAGCCAGGCCAGCCGAGGCCCTCGCGGAGCCGGGGCTCGGACAAGTGCCGAAGCAGAGTGTCCCCGCCGCCCTCCCCTTGACCCAGACGGCAGCCCTGACCCCAGAACTCACACCTGTGGCTGCCTGAGCTGGTCTTGGACCTAACAGTCAAGGGTCCGGGTCCACTCCTGGGCCGCAGTGGGGTCGGGACACACCTAAAAAGGAAATTAAATCATTGAATTAACAGGTAGTCCAGTAACATGGCCCCAAACTCCAGGCAGGTTTGGCAATAGCAAGGAGCCCAGCAGGAAAACGAATGAAATCCAACAAGTGTGGGCCCGTCGGTGACGGCATGTCAGCATCAGTGCGTTATTTGTGCAGAGATACTCTTGGGACGGTAGTAACAGGGAGGCCGCCAGGTGTTCAGGAACTCTGTACCGCCTTCTCAATTTTTCTGTAAATCTAAAAATATGCCAAAATAAAAGGTTTGTTTAAAGACAAGTTGGGTGGGGGCTGCCATATGGGACCCTGCCAGTGTCTCGGGCGGCTGCGTCTCTGGGGGAGGCCGAGGCCGAGGGGCATCAGAGGCCACTGTCCTAGCGCAGAGGGAGGAGAAGGTCCAGCCGAGCGGCCAGCAGGGAGCAGTGGTCCAAGCCCGGGCGTTTTGGGATGGTGAAGTCTGGCAGCGGAGGCCCGGCCTTACCTGCGGAGGACAGAGCTGCACTAACTCGGTGGGCGAGAGGCCGGGCCAGGGTGAGCTGGATGGGGGTTCTGTCCCAGGTGTGTCCTGACATCCTGGAGGCCACGTCGCCTCCCGGACCAATGAATCCAGGTTGGGGAGATGTCTTGGGGCCCAGTGGGTGTGCACCAGGGGCGCCTTCTGCAGTCTCTACCCCCAGCTCCACAGGTCGACACTCCTGCCCAGGGCGAGTCTCCTGGAGGCCCTGCGGTGAGGGCCTGGCTGCAGGGGTCCCTGGACCGCAGAGGAGAGAGTGCTGAGACGGGACCCCACGCCCCCCTTCCCTGCCACACTTGTCCTGGCCACGAAGGCAGCTCTGGCAGCTTCTGGCATATACTTTCTCCGACCTGGTTGATTAAAGCCAAACCTAGACTCTTCATTCTTTTTCAAAACTGTCTTTCATTTTATGGGCCTGTTACGATTTCTTTAGCAATTCCCTATTGATGGGCTTTCGGTCACTGTAAATAACGGCGCTGTGAATAACCGTACAGAAGCCACCTCAGCTGTGCAGGCATGGATATGGGGGAGGTTAGGCGTGCTGGACCAAGAGACGTCTCCTTCAGGAAGGCAACGTCGAAGCGAGAAGAGGACCACACCAAGGAGCTGCTGGCTGGGGAGGGGTCTGGGGCCCACAGCACACCTGCTGGGTCAGCGGGGATACGTCCAACAGAACGAGACCCGCACGTGACTCAACCACCGACAAACACCTCGCGTCCAGCTCACCCCACACAGATAAACGGGGAGAATTCCGGAGGCTGCCCAGGCTGGCCAATCAGATAGGGCTGCCCCCGAGTCACCGTGTTGGGAAATGACTTAATAGCGTTTCGCTTGTTACTGATTAATTTTGTTTGATGTGGGAGGCTGCACAGATTTTTAACAAGCACCACTTGTGACTGCAGACCAACCAAAGCTTCCAGAAACATGAAGTGCATTTCAGGGTATTTTTAAAAACACAGGGCGTGGCCGGCCTGCCCAGCCCTCCTGGGCTGCTGACGAGACGGCTGTGGAAGGAAAACCTGGGGCTCCCGTGAACTAACAACATGGCGTTAGAGATCCATTAGGGCCTCTGTCTGCTCCAGCGGTCTCCAGCCCAGATACTTCTTTGCCTCCCACCAAGAGGTGGAGTTTTGAGCCTGTATATTCTAGAGGACTGCAAAGGAGAAGATAAAATAGAGAAACTTCCAGAGGCTCTAAAGCCAGGGGAGACCCCTGTGGTCCTGCTGTCCGCCCCATTCTGCTCCATCCTTTACAAAGAGGCTGTAATGACAGCCAGGCAGCTAGACTGGGTGTTGGGTCCTGGGGCTGTGACGGCGGTTCCTACCTGCCCCGGTCTCACACAGGAACAAACGGGAGCCTCTGTCTGAACTGTGCCTGGAGCAAGCCAGGTTTGTGGGCAGTGGCCACTTCCAGGGGCCCTTGAAGGCTTGGCCGTATGTGCCTGCTAGCTTGCGGGCAGAGTAGAGGGCTGGCCAGACTGGTGGTAGAAAGCACACCGGACAGATAGTCAGTCTCCCAATGACTGGAGCACCCAGGAGAGCAGGTACAAAGACGGAAACCAGCTGCAGCTGCAGCCAAGGGGAAGTGTGTCAGTTAGGATGCATTGGGCCTCAAGTAACAGAAAAGCCAGCTGGGACTGCCTTAACTAAGGGGGTCATCGACTGGCTCATGGTACTAGAGGTCCCCGAGCAGGTCAGCTTTCAGGGCTGGTTTGATCCAGTGGCTCAACAGTGCTGTCAGGGCCCCAGTTTTTTTCCATCTCTGTCTTCTGCATAGTCAGCTTCATTCCAAATCCAGTTCTGCCTCATGAGCACAAAATAGCTGCTCCAGTTCCAGACTTCACGTCCAAACACCACCCTGCCCAGAAGGAGAGAAAATGTGTCTATGGCAGCAGTCCACACAGGGAATCACCCTGACTGAACCCCTTAGGTTCCATGTCCATCCTTCAACAGGCATACGTGGCAGGAACGTGTGATGGATACCAATGAACCATGGCCCCCCTCAGAAGAGGGGGGGTGTGGGCAGCTTGGTCCCAAGCAAGTGGGCTGTGGGCACTGGGGATGGGCGGGGAGGATGGATGCTGGGTGGGCAACCTCGAATGCTCAAGACAGCACAGGTGGAGCTGGTTCTATACCATCGCAGGGCCAGACGAGGGGAGCCTGCATGCTAGGGTAAGGCATTTGGGTTTTTAAAATTTTTTTTAAAAGATTTATTTATTTTTTATTTATTTTTGGCTGTGTTGGGTCTTAGCTGCGGCACACGGGATTCGTTGAGGCCTGCGCGATCTTTCATTGCGGTGCACAGGTTTCTCTCTAGTTGTGGTGTGCGGGTTTTCTCTTCTCTAGTTGTGGTGCGCTGGCTCCAGGGCACGTGCGCTCTGTACTTTGCAGCACGCAGGCTCTCTAGTTGAGGCGCACGAGCTCAGTCGTTGCAGTGCGTAGGCTTATTTGCCCTGTGCCATGTGGGATCTTAGTTCCCTGACCAGGGATCAAACCCGCGTCCCCTGCATTGGAAGGCGGATTCTTTACCACTGGACCACCAGGGAAGTCCCGGCATTTAGGTTTTATTTCCAAGAAACCTGAGAGCTAGAAGTGCCTTGGGGGACGGAGGGAGGCCCATGCAGGCCCGTGTCCCCGAGCTCACCTGGCGGGGAGGGACTCCTGCCAGAGCTGAGACACGAGGCCCCAGAGGCTGGGCTTGGTGTGTATGGGAGGCGATGAGGGGGCACAGGAAGAGGGCTGGGTGGGTGGGGGAGCTGGCATTCCTACTACTAACCAGACACCCAGCCAGCTCTGGCGCATCCTCTCTACACGTTCTGTCCTCACAGTCGCTTGGCAGGGTGGGCGCATCTGCCATTCTCATTTTGCAGACGTGGAGACCCAGCCGTGGAATGGGTGGTTTTCGAGATCACACAGCTACTAAACTGCACTCAGGATTCGAATCCAGATCTGCCAGACTCTTCCCAACCCGCCACTCAGTACAGGCAGGCAGCTTCTCCTAGGGAGGAGGGTTGACGTTCCACATGGAGGACGGAGGGCTGGGAGAGAGGCCCAGGGCCAGGGAGCGGACCAGCTTGGCTTCCAGGGCCCTCGCCTTTGAGGCAGTTGGAGCAAACCAGCGGCCCGGCCCCCACGGAGCCTTCCTGAAAGACGGAAGTGGGTCCTGTCCGCGTCATCTCTGCCTTCTGTGTGAGCTATTCTACGGGAAACTGACAGTAATGCAAGTGATTCCTGTCCATAGAAATCAAGTTTATTTTGTCTGGCCGAATGTAATTGCTGACAGCCCTGTGCGTGGACCTGCTTTGCATCATTTGTGAATTCCCTCAGTATTCCTTATTGCCGACAAGTGTGGTGTTTTGAGTTCTCCTGAGAGCTGGTTCTAACATGTTACTGCTTTCCTCCTTAATTAATGAGCTGAATAAAATCTTTGATGCATTTTTACATTTGCATGATAGTCATGATTTCACCATTTAAAAATGATCCTTTGATACCCCTCTGGTCATCCGAGGTGGGGTCTAGGGCTCAGGAGTGGGCAGAGGTGGGGGAAGCCAGGGGAGGGCTCCAGGACAGATGAATGAGATCCTGGGCTGGGGTGTCTGCCCCGTGCTGCCCTGCATCTCCCTCCTGACAGTGTCCCCACCCAGGGCCCCCCCCTCAGCTCTGGTGCTGGTGCATCACTGCTGGGACAGCCCTGCACCCGTGCCCTGCAGCTGCTGGTGTCCTGCAGACTCCCAGTCCGTTCACTCTTACTACAGTGTGAGTGGCTGATGGCGGCGTTCCATGAACTTTCTTTAACATTTATGGGCACACCTTTAAAACCGGAGGACACTAAAAGTGTGCCCCTGACTAGGATCTGGGGGCACACCCCCAAACAGCCCCGCCCATTTTCAAAATTTCTCCAACATCCCTGTTTTGTTAAATAGGATTTCATGGAAATTCTGCATTCTATTCCAGAGGGCATCTGTGTTTGTTTTAGTACAAAAAACTAGGGGGACAGGTTAGACTCAGTCTGATTTCCAAACTCCATGGCTCCCTCAAAGGGGCAGCTGGGTACCACCTTCCAAGGTCTCCCTTAAGGCAGCAGTGCAGGGGCCCTTCCTCGCGCCGGCTAAGAGCCCTGGCCTGAGGTCTGAGCAAGACCCCTCCCCGGACAGGATGGGAGTAACTGGGCTTCAAGTTCACTCAGAGACCCTGGAAAGGTATTTGGGGACAGCTGGGGGCAGGGGGACCTGAGGGCAAACAGGAGCTGGACACCTGGATCTGAATCCGTGCCTGCTTCTCGGGGTTGGTCTCCTGTGCATCTCACGTCAGCTGTCCTATAGGACCCCCATCAGATCACAGCGAGGGGGGCTGGGAGGGACGGGGGAGGAGCTTGGCTCCGGGGGAGAGCCCACGTGGGCCTGGATCACAGCCCACCCTCCCCTCGGTTTCTCTGCTTGTGCCCCAGGTGTCCCGGTGAGACGTTTCTCTAAGTGTTGGTGTAAACGGGGTCTTCTCCATAAAGATGTCAGGAGAACAAGAGTGTCAGGTGCTTAGAGAGGCCTGGCCGTTGATAATAAGCTCGCTTGACTGGTAGAGCCCACCTGCCCCCACCCCGCGTCCTGCGCCCAGGCTCCGTCATCCACCGCAACAATTTCTTTTCAGGAGGTGGTCCTGGAAGGCCGTGGACCCCTAAGCTGGGCACCTTTCAGTTGGGGGCGGGGCCTGGGCCACGGGGCGGGGCCTGGATCGCCACCCTCCGCGCCGACACCCTCACCACAGGCTGCCGCCTCTGCGGACCGGCCCATCCCTGGCTCTCTGCTGCCACCTGGTGGCAAGGCTCGGGCGTGCACCCTCTGGGCCTCGCCTGTGAGAGATGCGGATGTCGGGCTTTCAGGCACCCTGAGGCCGATTCGCAGGATCGCAGGTGGGGAGAGGTTGGGGGTGAAGGGGAAGCTGCCCGCTCCACGAAAGCCAGGCTGGCTGAGCTTCCGTGCCCGGAGGGGTCCTTGCCAAGGGCATCGCTACCTGCGGCGTGGAGCCACCTGCGCTGCACCTGGAGAGCTGAGGAGGGCTGTGCACCACCACCCGCTCCCCTCGTTTTACAGCTGGGGAAACGGGCTCGGGAGGCCACCGTAGCGCTTCCCACGGGCTGCTGCTACGGGCCCGCCGCTGTCCTGGCGTCTGGGGACGGCCGCGGGGGAAGGGCTGGTCTGTGGGCGGAGCCTGTACCCTAGTGGGGGATACGGGTGAAGCCAAAATATCGTGAATACAACATAACAGCGTAAAGCATGCCGGGAGCACCGTTAAAAACCCAGCGAAGGGAGAAGACGGCGCTGCGTGGTCGCTGACTTGGTCGCGGGCAGGAAGCCCACTGGACCGGCCGCGGCACTGAGCGGAGACTGAGTGAGGACGAGGACTGGGGATCATTCCAGGCCTGGGGACAGCTCTCCAAGGGCCCCGCGCGGGAGCAGCCAGGAGGCCGTGTGGCTGGAGCCCAGTGGGCGGGGAGGGGCGGGGAGCCGAGCAGCCCTTGCCTGGTGGGCATGAGGTCTGGAGCTAAGCTCTGTTTGTTCTGGGGGCAAGAGAGCCTGTCTGGGGCAAGGGGGGCAGCAGGGAAACGGATGGGCCTGGCGTTTTTCCAGCGGGCCCACTCTGGCTGCAGGTTGGAGGATGGCTGGAGTGGGCCGGTAGCAGGAAGGGCACTTGCCGCATCAGGTAAGCGAGGTGGGGCGGGATGAGGGACGGGTGTGGGGAGAAGGCTGTACAAAGGAGCTGGGTTCCGCTCAAAGGCTGAAGGTGCTGCCGTGGGCGGAGGTAGGTACGGTCAAGGCCACCTCCCAGGTGTCAGGCTCGATCACCCACAGGTGTGACGGGCACAGGGCCAGGTGACATACCGTGCAAGGCCCCACTTTGTGAGCCTCGTGTCACATCTCATGCATTATCTCATGCACTTGGTGCAATAACAGGGCGTTCCGTGCCTTATCGCCCTTGGTTGGCACGGCGACCCTGTGAGTCAGGACTATGGCCCCCAGTCTCGGGCACAAGGAAACTAACGCTCAGACGGAGACACACGTGCGGTTTCTGTGACCAGGGGTGCTGAGCAGGGCTCTCACCCATCTTAGGTTGTCTGGGTGCAGTCCTAAAATTGAGATATAATCCACATAACACAGAATTCACTGTTTTTTTTTTTTTTTTGCGGTACACGGGCCTCTCACTGTTGTGGCCTCTCCCGTTGCGGAGCACAGGCTCCGGACGCGCAGGCTCAGCGGCCGTGGCTCACGGGCCCAGCCGCTCCGCGGCATGTGGGATCTTCCCGGACCGGGGCTCGAACCCGTGTCTCCTGCATCGGCAGGCGGATTCTCAACCACTGCGCCACCAGGGAAGCCCGAATTCACTGTTTTAAAGGGTACAGTTCAGTGGTTTTTAGCGCATTCAGAATGTTGGACAGCGATCACCACTCTCTAATTCCAGAACATTTCCATCACCTCGAAAAGAAACGCCGCATCCCCAGCCATGGCCCCCACGTCCCCCCTCCCTCCTTCCATGGCAAGCACCGATTGGCTGTCTGCGTCCACGGACCTGCCTGTTCTGGAATCACACAACACATAGCCTGTTGTGACGGCTTCTTTCACTTGGCGTGTGTTCCAGGCTCACTCGCGTTGTAGCATCACTTTTCATGGCTGAATAATATTCCACCGTGTGGATAGAGCACATTTTGCTCATCCAGTTCATCCACTGGTGCACATGTGGGTGATTTCCGCTTTTTGGCTCGTGTGAGTCAAGCTGCCGTGGACATTTGTGTACAGGTATCTGTGTGAGTCCCTGTTTTCCATACTTTGGGTATATTCCCAGGAGCTGAGCATCTTTTCATGAGTTTCTTGTCCACTTGTACATCTTCTTGGGAGAAATGTCTGTCCAGACCCTTGGCCTGTTTTTGAATTGAATTATTTGTCTTTTTATCGTTGAACCCTAGATCAGGTTTTTTTTTGGTTTTTTTTGTTTTGTTTTTTTTTGTTTTTGTTTTTTTGTGGTACGCGGGCCTCTCACTGTTGTGGCCTCTCCCATTGTGGAGCGCAGGCTCCGGACGCTCAGGCTCAGCGGCCGTGGCTCACGGGCCCAGCCGCTCTGCGGCATGTGGGATCTTCCCGGACCGGGGCACAAACCCATGTCCCCTGCATCGGCAGGCGGATTCTCAACCACTGCACCACCAGGGAAGCCCCTAGATCAGGTTTTAAATCCCACCGCCTCTACCTCCTGGTTGAAGTTAGCCGGGCTTTTGCGTAAAATCATGGGGTGCTTGGTACACGGCGGCCACAGCAGGGAGGAGTGGTCTGGGCCGCAGTGTGGCAGCTGGTGGCGGCTTAGGGCCAGGTGAGGGGACAAGGGGGAGCCAGCGGCTGGCAGCCCCCACTCCTTCCCTTTCGACTCCTTGCCCCCTTAGCACGGGCCCTGGCCCCCCAGCCCTGGCCCCCCATCGTCCCCTCTCCCAGGATCTGTGACGTGAGCTGCTGGCTGGGTGCCCCCGGACCTTTGTAACGGGGCCTCTGAGGCCTCAGCCTTCTCCCCGCAGAGCTTCCCTGCTCACAGCTACTCCTCTCCCTCCTCAGGCGTCCTGGAATCAGGGAGGGTGGGAGAGGGCGGGGACAAGGACCTTGCAGCTGCACAGCTGGCTCTGCCCCTGCTCAGCCTCTCACCCGCCCCATGACCTTGAGCCCTCACCTGGGGCAGGGAGCCGGGGGCTGACGCCCAGGCTGGTGTGAGGCTCCCCCGAGATCAGGCAAGTGGCAGGACTGGGACACAGTAAGAACTCAGTATGGACGGTCCTGCCGTCACAAAGTTCTCAGATTCTCTTTGGAGGACGCCAGGCCACACAAACAGACAGGCGAATGCGAGGTCTAAGGCTGCGTGGCTGACTCTGCCACGATCTCGCGGAGCCCGGCAGATATTGACGATGGCTCCCTGGGGTGCGCCGAGCAGGACCGGATGTGTGCAGCAGACGTGGGGTAGAATTATAGGTCCGCGTCTGCAGAGAGGAGTGTGCGGCGCGGCACGTGAAGTGTTCAGGGAGGCTGCCTTTGGGGTTTGGGATTGTGAGGAAGCGCGTGAGGTGGATAAATCATCCAGAGACACCCACGCACTTCTTCCGTGGGAGGGGTCCTTCCTGGCCCTGGACTTGGGGTGTGGCCACATGACTTGCTTTGGACACAGGATGTCTGCGGACCTGGTGCCTGCAGAGGACTTGCAGCTGGGCTGCCTTCTCGCACCTCTGCTGTCATCACATCACGGAACGAGCTTCCTCCAGGCGGTCTGAACCCCAGAAAAAATGCAGATGGCGGCCTGAGCCCAGCCTGCCCGGGGGTGGGGCGACAGGAGCGCAGTTCAGCTGAGGCATAGCCACTGGCGTGCCCAGCTCCCTCTGCGCTGACTGCTCGAGCCGTGAGTGTCGGGGGGGCTGTTTCTCGGCATTATCAGGGCAGGAGCTGATGGGTACAATGGGAGGGTGAGCGAGGGGCTCACTTTTTACTTTACATCGAAGTATTTTAAGCAAATATGTTACAGTTGACAATAAAAAGAGGTGTCCTATAGAGACCCCCCCGGGTGGGGGGTTGGGTCACATCCAGCGGGTCCCCACTCCCCTAGCTCACCAGTCTGTGAGCTGCTCACGGCACCTCCCGTCCTCCTGGCAGCAGCCCCGGCTGAGACCGGCCACCGCGTCTTGGTCACTGGGTAGGACGCCTGAGACGCTGCTTTAGAAATGATGGGTCTGAATGGGGGATTCGGGGTTTTCTCAGCTGGTGGATCTGTTTTGGCAAATAGTCCTTGGCTTTAATTAGTTATATGTGGGAAGTTACTGGGGTTTCTTTGGGTTTCTCCTCGATGCTGAGAGCTGAAGGATGTGCCTCCAGGTGAGAAGTCACACCTGGAATCCAAGGTCGGCTGGGGGCGTTGGCACTTCTCTGCTACTTCTAAGTAGGCTGATCAGGAAAAAAGGAACAGTGTCAGGAATGAGAGAGGTGACATCCTTGCAGAGTCTATGATTATTGAGAGGATACAAAAGGGAATATTAGGAACCATTTTTATAAATTAGACAACATATATGAAATGGACAGATTCCTTAAAAATCGGAAACCACTACAGCTTATTAAAGAATAGATAACCTGAATAGCCCTGTATTTGTTAAATAAATCAAATTAGTAGTTAAAACCCTTCCCTCCCAGAAAACTCATGTGGCTTCACTGGTGAATTCTACTAAAATTTAAATTCTACACCAATTCTCCATGAAATTGAGAAGGGGGGAATATTTTCAAACTCATCCTACAAGATCAGGTCAGCATTACCTTGAAACCAAAGCCAGAGCATGTCGTTGAAGGAAAACTGCAGCCCAATCTCTCTTATAAACATAGAGATAAAAAGTCTAAACCAAAAAATCAAATTGAATCCAATATATGTAAAAAGAAAAATAAATATATAATGACCAGTGGAGTTTATCCCAGGAATGCAGGGATGATTTAACATTTGCAATCAATCACCCATATTAACAACATAAATTTGACGAAATCCAATACCCATTCCCAGTCGGACCTCTCAGCAAACTAGGGAAACAAACGAACTTCCTCAACCTGATAAACAACATTTATTTACAAAATAAATGTAAATAAATGTGCAGGGTTCCCACATCACAGTGGGAGATGGAATTCTTTCCATCTACCCAGTGCAAAAAAGCAAGAAAATAAAGTGCATCCAGATTGGAAGTTACGAGATGAAACTCATAATTTATTCACTGAAGACATGGTCGTCTGCATACAAGATCTGATGGAAACTACAAAAAGCTAATAAGTGAGTTTAGCAAGGTTTTGGAATTCCAGATCAACGTACAACAATTAATTGTATTTCTGTAGACTGCCAACAAGCACTCAGACCTTTAAAATTTAAAAATACAATTCACAGTTAGTATCAAAAATATGAGCTACTTACGAGGCCAGTTTTCCCGCAATTGATCTCTGGCTTCAACACTGCACTAACCCATCCCCGCAGGTTCCTCATAGCAATTCACAAACTGATTCTAACATTTATTTGGCATTTCAAAGGCTCTAGAGTAGCCCAACCAACTTTGAAAACGAAAAGCAAAGTTGTGACACTAACATTCTGCACTTTCCTTATGTATTTTAAAGCTACGGCCATAGATACAGTGTGTGCTATTTGTGCTGGGACAGAACGAGAGTTTAGAAACAGCCCCATAACACGGACAACCGACTTCCAACAGAGACGTCAAAATAATCCCGCAGGGAGAGGGAGTGAATGGTGCTGAAATGACCCTTTGGGGAAAATAAACTTTAACACATTCCTGACGCCATACCCAAAGCTTAATTCAAGACGGAGCGTATAACTAAGTGTAAAGTATAATTATACTGTGAGCGTCCAGGGCAAGGTGTAATATAAGACGTTTATAACCTGGGCTTACCGGAAGGGCAGTGGGGAAGGGTTCCTGGATGGGGCAGCCCGGGCACGAACACGAGTTAGCAAGGCTGAGCGCGAAGGCGCCCAAGGGGAGGGCCTGACGTCTGGCCCTTTACACGGCGCAGCGAGCTGGGCAGCCGGGCACACTCAGCTCGGACAGCTGGCAACTCCCGGCTCTGCGTGGGGGAGCAGGACACGGTCATGGTCTCTCGAGGCAGAGAGAGGGGAAGGGGCCTCTTTTATTTACTGCAGTTGTAGAAACGCTAAAAAATGAAGCATTATTTTTTTTTAAATGGAGTAACTACCCAAACAGGGCCATGAGTTTTAAGAGTAGTTTTATGCTTACGTTTAACAGTGTTTAATACCGACTGCAAAGCGTCATCTCATTTGGAGATAATGTAGAAAGTGTACCTGCAGCCCTTTGCAGATGTGAGGCCCGGAGCCCCGACATCCCGCCACGGCTCAGGCCCTGCGCCCCATCCTGGCTGTCAGAGGCTGCCTGGAGGCCCTGGGGAGGGTCTTGGCCCCATTTGGAGTGTCCTGTGTGAAGCTGGCAGCCACAGGCGGACGGAAGGCACTGGGGCCTCAACGGAGCAGGGCAGGAAACAGGCTGCATGGGGAGGTCTTGGGGAGGAGGGCGTCTGCTGAGCTTTCTGTCAGGCTCCTCAGGGACGATCCCAGGATGCATGTGCTCTCGGGCCCTTTGGAAAGTTCTCGTGGCCTGACCCCGTGCTTGTGATGCGTCCTGGATGTCCTCAGCACCGGCACACCCGGGGCCTGAGCGCGGGGCACACACTCCCACCTGGGAGGCAGCAGAGACTTGCGTCTGGAGTGAGGGGCCATCAGCCTGGGGGTGTTACAGACATGATTTTTCTGAGGTTCCTGAGCAAGTGCCCAGGGCTCGGCCCCGCCCCAAGTTACGCCTCAATCAGTGTTAAAAGGCGTTTGACATTTCCTTTTGATTTATGCACTAACCTTTACAACCAGCAGCTCTTATCATGTTCATCAGCTGTGGTTGCGCCTCCTCTGAGAGCACTTCTCACCTCGTCCCGCTGAGCGGCTCCAGGAAACGGGGCTCACCACGGAGACCCCAGTGGGACCCCCAGCAGCCACTCCACAGAGGAGCTGTTCCTGCAAGACCTGGGGAGCTCCCAGGCACCTTTGCTCTGCATACACATTTCCTGGCACAAAGAGGACCGGAAGAGACGTTGATGTCACGCACACACTCCCGTGTGCACACCCGTCTGAGCGCGCTCGCGGGTGTATGCTCCGCTCAGCCATGTGCACACACGATGTACACTCAGTCACACCCACACGTGCACACTCACCAGGGCTCACAGAAGCACACCTGGCGGACACACACACACGGCCCGCGCACGCCCAGTGTTGAGACACACACAGAGTGCCCCAGGTGGGGGACCCGCTCCGTTCCCAGCGGGCGGGGCCCGGGGCGGACAGGACTTCCCATCACACCCGGTGCGCGCAGCGACCCCGTTGACCGTGCCCTTGTCCTGCACCGGTATCTGAAGGAGGCGACGTGCTGAGCCCATGCCCCGCCCCCGCAAAATGCACCAGCCCTTCCTCCTGTGTCCCTCCTCTGGCTGAGACGCCAGGCTCCCCGCGTGTGGACGGAGTCCGGCTCCACTGCCCCAGAAGCAGTGGTGTGGCCTCCCCAGGCTTCTTGCGGGGAGCAGACCCTCCTGTCCCCGTCACCTGAGTGAAGCTCTGTCATCCAGGATGCCCGTAAGTGGGCCGGGGGTGGGGGGCGGACGGTGCCAGCCTCGGGAGCCTGGCCTCTCAAGCCTCGGGCTTTGCTGCGCCCGCCATGTCTCCCACACTGAGAGGCCCCGGGACTTGCGGTCTGTGGCTCCCCACCTACGTTTGAAGGGATGGAGGCAGGTGTGAAGCAACTGACGGCAGGAATGGTTACGGAGTCCCTCTCCATATGGAGTCCAGTGCTCTTCGTGGCTGTCTGAAGAGACAGCTGCTCTGAACTCTCCCTTCTTGCCCCCAGTTCGGGGACAAACAGTGTGGCCTCTTGGATCGTGGGGCCCTGGGCTTGGCGGGGCGGGGGGCACACATCGGCTGCCCCAGAGGACGGCGGGCTCCTGGTGAGAAGTGTGGATGGAAAAGCACCACCTGACGGCAACAGGGTGAGGGCCGGGCAGGGAGCCCCCGTCCTCCCATCTCCCCACCCGCGTCCCGCACAGAGCCAAGCGAAGTCGGACGGAGTGCTCCAAAGTTCCCACTCCGTCTCCGCTTTCGGAAAACGGCACCGCCGCGCAACCTTTCTCCGTTTATTACGAATCTAATACTGTGAGTTTCAGCTGAGTGAACTCACGTCTTGTTTCGACTCTGGGCCTGAAGGCGCCTAAAGCTGGGGCAACGCAATTGCACAGTTAATTTGTCCTCAGCGGCAGCCTGACAGCTGTGCGTTCGGTTCTGGGGAACCGGTTTCTCCACAACAGCAAGGCCCATTTACATAAGATGCACTTGCTATTTTTAATGGGATGAAAACAAGCAATTTTGCAAATGTTCATGGACTGCTGATTTGGCCGAACGCAGAAGCAAATCCAGGTAACAGACCGTCCTTCCTGGGTTCCTCTTGACGTCAGGCCCGGGGGCCTCAGGCCAGGCTGACCCCCGTGGTGGGGGGCGAGGGCAGTGCTGACCAGGGGTCCACACCCTCAAATTCCCAGATTTGGGTCCCTGGCACTTGCTCGGGGGGTCGAGCGCTAGTGGATGCAGTGAGTGGATGGGGGGGCCCGGAGCGTGATTACCTCTCACCTCCTGGCCAGAGGGTGTTACCTCCTTCTCAGCCACGCATCCTGGGCACTTGGAGTGGGGAAGGGGGGCGCCCAGGACCTGCCTCCCTGAACTTCAGTTTCCCCATCTGTGAAATAGAGCTGTGTGTCTGCCTGTCCCTGCTCACAGGGCTGCTGGAGCTGGCAGGACAAGGCCACTCGTGTTTACATAGAGGCTTGGCAGTCGAGGGCCCCGGAGATGGGAGCCACCCCTGTGGGGTGGCCCTGTGGGGATGAGGGGGTGCCGCCAGAGGGGGCATCCGCCCTCCCCGTGGTGGTCATGACCCTGTCCTCCCCTCACCCCTGCAGCGCCCAGCTTGGGTGGAGGCCCCTCGCTGGGCCGGCTGCTCTGAACAGGGACACCCCACGGTCTGTGGGCAGGAGGCCGCACAGCCCGGGAACCTGCTCCGCACAGCGGCAGTTCGCACGCGTCTCCCCCACGCAGCCCCCCGACTTTGCTAATGGAAAGCCGGTGATCCGTGACGCGTGTGGCAGACATCTGCTTGGGGTAATGTGCTGGTGATGTACCTATCGGCGATCAGTCAGCGGATTTGCAAGAGAGGCATAAAGTGTTTAATTATAATTGCGTCGGGCAGGTGTGGCTGGTGGGGGCGACATTTGAATAGGTCAGGCCAGCCCTCTCCCCCGCTGCGTTGTTGGGGACTAAATGCCATTCACTCTGAGGGCTGGGAGCCTTTCTGAAGTTGCAAGGTGTCACACGCTGGCAAATTGAAAATGTCCCTTTGCTTCGAAAAACATGATTGATATCCTTTGCAAAACAAATGCTACACGTCACAGTACACAGATCTCGCGGCCCGGTGCTGCCCCGTGGCTGCGGCCGCCATGGGCCTTTGCCCAGGAACGCATGCAGGGAGGCCGATCCGAGGCCTCCTCCTCCCTCTCCAAGTCTGGTGCCTCCAGACTGTCTGCTCAGGGCAAAGGGTCTTTCCATCTCCGTGAGGCTTGATCACCAGAACGAAACTCAGGAAGGGAACTCGAAAGAGAAAACACAACGTTATTTGCTCAGTTGGTAGCAGAAAAATATATCTTCAGATACTCTATATGCCGTATACTTGTGTATAGAACTGCCTGTATCCCTGTCACCATCTGAATTATACCTGGTATAGTTTAAAATGATGCTTTCGGCACAACTGACAAGGGGGTATAAGTAAGAGGAACGAGACAGACATAACACATGCCCACGAGGCACACGCATGCACACATACACGCACGTGACCGCGGCACCGAGGAAGCCGTATGTTAGCAGCCTGACCCCGAAGTCACACGTCTGCGTCCTGGACCTGGGCCTGCTGTGCTGCAGGTCCCCGACTTGTAAGCGGGATGAGGGGCACAGGGCTGGGGTGCTGGCCGGTGGGCAGTTGGCATTGGGGGCTCAGCACTGTGCCTGGCCAGCCCTGAGAGCCCACAGACACTGGCTGCTCCCCCAGCAAAGAGTGCTGGCCGTGGGTGTTTGCGAAGGCGCGGTGATCTCCACGTCACAGACCCTGGTCCTCTCCCATTGACAGAGGCTGCCTTTGGCGGCCTGGCCAGGCCGAGAGGACAGTGGCGGAGCAGGTGGGCACATCACCGCCAGTGCCCGTCTCTGGAGTCAGGGTGCGGCACCTCGCGTGAGTTATCCCTCTCTTCTCGAAACAGTGAAAGGAACACGTGGGGTTTCTATTTACAGGGCGGCGGGTGAGGGAAGGAATACTGTGATTTAATGAAATGCCCAGCCTTCTGAATCAGACGCGAAGCCGAGTATAAGCGTGTATTTTGCGTGATTCAGCCTGTCTTAGGCCGCTGCCTTCCTTCATCTACCCCCGGCCCCGGTTTCTCCGAGTCCGATAAAGCAAGGCTGTGGCTCCCAGTCGAGACAGCCGGCCTCCTTGGGTGTGTTTTTGCCGTTTACAAAATTAGCCAATCGTTGTCACCTAGTGAATCAGATCGGGTGTAATCCATACTAATGTTCAAATTAAGTCATGGAAAACAGTTAACTCTGCAAAAAAGGGCTGGTGAAAAATGATAAGGTTGGTCAAATAGTTTCACTGTGCATAATTGTGTTTTTTTAAAAATGACCATCTCTACACGGTAATTAAATCACTTACATTTCAAATGGATGCACCCACCTCCAACGCTTGTAATTGTTCACTCCCTAACCATTCCCCTCACAGCGTAGCAGGAATTTATCATCCGCCCGCCTCGGAACGTCTGCTTCCACCTGCCTCGGAAACCAGCTGGATGGAACATGCCAGAATAGGGCTTACTCCCTGCTCAGAAGAATCAAGAAAAGTGTGCTTTGCCCCCGTGCCGTCCCAAATTTGGACCTCCCTCCCCGCTCCCACCCTTCCTTCCTTCCTTCTTTCGTTTATAAAAAAGTACACAGAAGTTTTAAAACAATCATCAAATATTCTGCCCACAACACGAGATGCATTTGTCACTTCCAATCACATCACCCATAACAGGGACACAGTCAAAAACCTTGGGCAACATTTACGGGGTTGATTAATAGCTGACTCGACCGTCTGTACTTTATTATTATTGCTTTCAGCTCTAAAGGAAGACGCCCACCAGCTTCACCGGACACTTAGCTCACCGGCAGCTTCGTGCGCATTCGTCTGTGAAGCAAACGCTCCAACGTGACCTTGACTCTAAGTGAATGTGACCCTGAACCCACGTTCTTAGCCCTCAAGCAGGATCACCTGGTGAGTCTAGAGCAAACCCTTAAGTCATCAAACGGGAACCCGATGGGTTTCACCTGAAGGGATAAAGCCGCAACATGGAAATGAGTGCCTTTCATCGGACCACCGTGTTTCCCCCCAGCCTAGGCTGGCTTCAGCGTTGAGCCTGAGCCCGCGGAAGTTTGTGGGATGTGGCAGAACCTCACTTCTCCACTTGAGGTGGGCCCAAAGCACCCGCAAGACCCCAGACTGACTGGCTGCCAGCGCCGGAGGCGGAGCAGCCTCGGCCCCTCTCACATCGCCCAAAGGTGAAGGTTCATTTGCTGGGCCTCCAGCCGGGGGTATCTGCCCTCCTGCACGTAGGGCGACCTGAGCCCCGGAAAGGGGGCGGGGGCGGGGGCGGAGAGGATGTAGTCGATGCTGAACTTGATGTCCCTGTGCGCCTCCCTCCCCAGGGCGGCGGGGCCGGCGGGGGTCGGGGCCTCGCGGCGCGGGACGGGGCTCCCCCTCGCAGGGGCCGGCTCGGGGGGACCCCGGGGCGCTTCCGCTTCGGCCGCGCGCGTCCGCCTCGCCTCCTCGCGTTCGGGGCCGCGCCGCCGCCGCCTGTAGTTGCCCTTCTCGAAAAGGTCCAGCAGCGACTCGCAGCCGCCGGCGAAGGCCCAGTAGTTGCCTTTGCCCTTCTCGTGGCCGTGGGTCCGCGGCACCTGTGCGAGTGAGGGGCTCAGCGCCCGGCCGGCTCCCGGGTGCGACCGCCCGCCGCGAGCGCTCACTCAGGGCCGCTTAGGGTGAGCCCTGGGCAGCCCTGGGACGACGCGCCCCGACCCGGGGAGCCGGGGCGCCCCCCCTCCCCGCCAGCCAGCGGCGCCTTGGTGCGGGAGTCGCAAGGCCCGGGACCCGCGGGGGCCGCTCGGGGGCGGGCGGGGACGGGGCTCACCTTGACGAAGCAGCTGTTGAGGGACAGGTTGTGGCGGATGGAGTTCTGCCAGGCGCGCTGGTTGGCGCGGTAATAGGGGAACCGGCGCATGATGAAGTCGTAGATGCCCGACAGGGTCAGCTTGCCCGTCGGGCTCTGCTGAATGGCCATGGCGATCAGCGCGATGTAGCTGCAAACGGGGGCGCTCAGGTCCGGCGGGCGCCGTACGCGGGACCCCGGGGCGCGTCTGGCGTCTCCCCCGCCTGCCCTTCCCGGCCGGACCGCTCTGCGCAGACCCCAGACGCTCTCCCGCACACCTGGGGGCTCCCCGGGGAGGGTGGGGAGCCTTCTCGGCTACTCCGCACGCGCGGGCGAGAAGAGACCCCTCCCTTCTCCCAGGCGGGTCTTGGCCCCCTCGCGGCGGAAGGCCGCTGTCCCCTGCGGCCCCGCCCCGGCTCCGCGGTCACCTGTACGCCGGCCGCGTGCGCCGCTTCTCCTCGTCCGAGCCGCCCGCGGGGTCGTCGTCGGCGTCGTAATTGAAGCAGTTGTAGGGATACTGCGAGCTGTCGAACATCGTGGTGGCCGGGAGCCCGCGGGGCCGCCGCCGCTGCTGCTGCCGCCTCCTCCGCGCCGCCCGCCGGCGCTGCAGCTCTGCGCGCAGGTGGTTCTCGCTGGTGCGGCGCAGCGGCGTCTGAACTGCCGGCTGCTCTCCTCCTGAGCTGGGAACCCGGGTTTCTGGGGTCCCCCCGCCCGCCCCCACCCCGTCCTCTCGCATCCAATCCCGTCGCCGGTGCAGCGCCGAGGGGAGCGGAGCGGGCTCGCGGGGGGCCTCGGACCGCCGATAGGAGGGGGGACCCGCGCTGGGTGGACCGACGGGCGGGGCGCCCACCGCCCCCGCTCTGGCCCGCGCGCCTCGCGCTTCCCGCGCCGGCCCCAGACCTCAGGGAGGAGCTCGCTGGGTCCGCCAAGCCTGGGCGCACCCCCAGACATGTAGATTCTTCCCCCGCTCCTGGTTCCCCAGAGTGGGCTCCCGCGCTGCCAGGAGCCAGGCCACAGACAGGGCGGGGGCTCTCAGCCCTCCCCGCCAGGCTCTGCGCCTCCGGCCCGCAGCCCCAGAGCAGCGGGGGTCAGGGTGTGTCCTGCCTGGACACTGGATCAGAGCCAGGCCAGAGACACAGGGTTCAGCACACCCTCCAGCAGCCTGTGTCCCCGACGCACTGGCTCTCACTGTCCCCTCCTCCAGGGGCCCGGTGCGCGGCTCTGAGCCCAGTGGCCACCTGCCCTGTAACCGGCTCCTGCAGCCTGCGGTGAAGAGCTCCACTTCTCATCAGCCAAGCCACTGCGTCTCTGGTCCCTTCTGGTGGGAGTGGGCCACCGGTGGGGGCACGTGGGAGAGAGGACAGGGGTAGGACGCCTTAGGAAGAAGAGGTGAGGTGGGATCTTAAGGGGGCCCCTTTTGTTTCAAGTCGGATGTGCCACCCAAAGGCATTTCCATGAATAATCTGCAGGATTCCGGCCACGAGCCCTGTCTGCGAGTCTGCCCGAGGCCAGGACACCTGGATCGTCTTCCAGAAGATTTTGCCTTCAAAGCTGCACCTGTAGCTCTGAGATGACCTGTGCTCAGTGCAGCCCATTGGCGCAGGACGGCCTGCTGCTGCCCGCCTTGCTGAAGAAGAGAGGGGGGCCTGCTGGGGTGGGGCGTGTCCAGGACCCGGGGCCACCGGGGCAGCTACACCAGCACCCTTCCCGCTTTGGCTCCCGTTCGGGTGGGATCTGAGGTGCACTCAGGCTCAGATGCATTCATTGGCTCCACAGCTTCCTCTCTAGCAGGTGTCAAAATCTAAAATGCTGGAACGTGGGAACGTAAACCGGTACAGCCCTTGGGAAAACATTCTGGTTGTTTGTTTAAAAGCTAAACTTGCACCTACCACGTGACCCGGCAGGTGCACTCTTGGGCGTTTATCCCAAGTGGAGACTTAACTTCACACCAGCACCCGTGACACGTGTTCATAGTGGCTTTGTTCCTCTTTTCCCCAAACTGGAGTCAGCCCAGATGTCCTTCAACAGGGAAGCATTGGACAAGCTGTGGTCCAGCCACATCACGGGCACCACCAGCAGCGCGGAAGGACTGGCGGCTGATTACGGCCGAGACCTGGGTGAAGCTCTGACGGAGGCAGGTCTGCACAGTGAAAATAGCAGGACTCCTACCCTCACGGCAACAAAACCAGAACTCTGCGCAATCGTGACTCTTCTCGAATCTGTCAGAGAACTAAGGTTTCAGGGCAACCGACTGAAGCCCAGGGGAGCAGGTCCATCAGAGGAGCGTGGGTCTGAACGCCCACTTACCTGCAGCAGCTGGGGGGACGGGACGGTGAGCTGCTGAAGCCACGCGAGTGCCGGCGGGAGAGCCCCGAGCCCCGGGCAGGACAGGTGGAAGCGCGTCCCGCTCTCTCGTGCACCGGCTCTCTCGTGGGCCTCACTGGACGCGCGGGAGGAAGCGAGCGAGCGGGGAACCGTCTGGAAAGGTCTGCTGCGTGCCAGGCCTGGGGCTGTGGAATCGCACAGCTCCCTCCTGGAACAAAACAGCATCTGCCCAGGGAAGGTGGCAGCCAGCTGTTGCCCTGTCCCAGAGGTGCTGCAGGTCCTGAGACAGGGAGGGGCTTCTGAAGCATTAAAGAGTGCATGGTGGAGGAAACGGCTCAGTTTGTTCCCTAGTTTAATTGAATAGAAAATGAAGTCTGGTTGGTTAGGAAACCTTCCGAACGTGTTTTGGTTTCTTGGGCTTCTGAAGCGTGCTTGACTTACTTCTGAAAATAACATTAATTGGGGGCCCGGCAGTGAGAAGGAAGGCTTCTCTGGTCTTTAAGCCAAAAATTCCCTCCAAATACCACTAATACTGACAGCAGCAGCTGCAGTCAGAGGCCAGCAGGGTTCTAAGATTCTTTACGCTTTTCATGCTTACTCACTTCTCAGGACAATCCTGTGAGTCAGGCCTTTTGTTTAGTCCCCTTTACCCGGGGCGCAGAGGGCAAACAGCTCCCCCGAAAGCACAGCACTCGAGTGGGGGTGGGGCGGGATTTGAACCCAGGCCCTTCGGGGAAGGGTGTGACCGCAGTTCCAGGGGTCGGGAGGTGGCCTGTGGGAGCTTGCACGCCTGTCCACCGGGAGGCCTATCCGAAGATGTGGGAGACCAGCCAGAGGGGTCTGCAGCCTGTCTTTGGGAACAGTCCTGGAGCCCAGCAGCCCGCACCCAGCATGTCTGACGCAGAAACGTCACAAATGGTATAAGAGGAGGGTGTGGGGGGAAGACGGGACTCACGCGATCGCTATACTGTCTTATAAGTTACTCCTACGCTTTTGTGTTTTGTAGTTAAAGCTGTGCTTGTTACAGAAAGCTTATAAAGTAGAGAAAGGTGAAAAAATAAAACTCCTCACACATGGCAGCTCTCCCCCTTCACAATAGGTCCAGAGAGAGGGGCAGGAGCCCGGGGTGTCCTGTAGCCCAGCTTTGGCCGTGACCGGCTACCACTCACATATCCTATTGGCCTCAAAGACAATTTGGGCACCAGGCGGCGGGGGCTCACCCGGCGTGAACACCAGGAGGTGTGGACCCCTGGGCGCCTGCCTGGGGGCTGCTACCACACACGGGGAGTCGGGAACCCTCGACCCCAACGGCGGGGACTGCGTGGCGTCTGCAGAGGGTCAGAAAGGCTGGAACGGCAGACCGGGCCAGCCCGGACGCAGGGCCGGGAGGGCTGTGCCTCTGTGGAAGCCGGCCATTTCAGTGTCAGGAAGCAGGCCAGGGCGGAGGGGGCTGAACCAGGCAGAGCTGCCGGCCTGTATGTGCTGGAGCTGTGGTCCTTTTGGTCCTCACGTGGCTTCCAGTCTAGTGGGAAGTGGACACTGGCCAGATGACCTCAGAAACACATGATCTGACATGGCGGGGGGGCATCCATGGAGAATGCACTGAGGTCACCCAGGCTAAAGGCTAGGAAACCTTCCAGGATGAGATGTTTGAGCAGCACTTGGAATAAGAATGAATGAAATAAGGGTGGGGTGGGGGCAGACAGCTCCAGGGTGGAAGGCTGCTGCTAAGACCCAGGGGCACCATGGAGATGGTGCTTCTAGAAGCTTCCAGAAGGCCAGAGCACTTCAACCCTCCAGATGAATTCCATATTCTTCTTCTTTGGTGGTGGAAGTATGTATCAGTGTACAGAACTTGTATTCAGCACTCACTGAAGAATGACCCACTGACTCTATAGGTGTTTTGGGGCCCAGGCACTGTGCTAGGTCCTTGGACAACAGGGGACCAAGGTCGACAGCCCCCTCACCGGGGCTCCGGGCCTGGCCTGGGGGGCTGGTGGGGCCACCCTGAGCCCCTGGGCACTGAAAGGACAGGCTGGCCTGGTTGGGGCCTGGGTAGCCACTGGCAGGGCTTGCCGATGGTCTGGCTGGCTGAGGAACCCGTCTGCCGGGCAGCTGAGGGTCTTTGTACCCCCTCTGCTTCTGAGGTGTTGGATTCTGATCCTGAGGACCTAGGGGACTTCTGAGGCCAGACTCTGGTCATCTCTGCCCTGGGGAGGCTGGTCTTGCTTTTCTCAGGTTTTCCTCTAGATGGTGCAAGGGGACCAGACATGGGCTGTGTCCCCAGCGCAGGCCTCCCAGGCGCCCCCAGGACGGCGGTGACCACAGGAATACATCCAGCTGAGTGGAGCTGGGGTGCTGCGACCTGCCGCAGGGACGGGACAGAGCACAGGCCTTGGGCAGGGCTGGCTGCCTGGAGCCGCCACAGCAGCCTGGCGGGGCTGCCCTGGGCCTGGTGTGCACCCCACAGACCCCGCGCTGTAGCCGGCCCCGAGGCCCCCTCACCCGGTGTCCTCTCCCCGCTTACCCCATCAAAGCCGAGAGGCCAGGAGCTGCCCCTACTCTCGGGGACGGGATGGACACTGTTCCCAGGCCCGAAAGCCGGCTCCGAGAAGAGTAAGAAACATCCCTCTGTGCAGGTGGGGACCCCTCCCACAGGGGCTTTGGAATTCTGCTTTCCTGATGAAGCTCCCTCCGGTCCCCCAGGCCAAGGCTTCTGAGGCATCTCTGCTCACCTGCTTCTGTCGTGGTCCCTTTGGGTGGGGGGGACATGGACTCGAGGGAGAGTCTCCCGTGAGGGTTGAGCAGGACCTCCGGAGGGTGGCCTGGGGGCCACTGCGTCCGGCCTCCCGGGGAGCCTGCACCTCTGGGCGTGGCCCTTGGGGGACTGGTCTCAGGAATGTGCACATTTGACTTTGCTCCCAGGTGGGGCGGCACCGGGGAGTGCCAGGGCCCATGGGGGCCTTTGCCAGCCCCCTGCTCGGGCCTCCCTGCCCTCCAGCCGTCTCAGGCTCGCGGCTGGGGCCCGGGAGCGAGGGTGAGCCCGCCACCTGCGTCCCCGGAGCCCCACTGACCCGCTCCGTCCCTCGGGCCCACAGGGCAGGGGTCGCGCACGCGTGCCCATCTAGATACTGATTTATTTTTTCATTTACTTGTTTTAATTCAGGAAGCGGTCTCTGCCCTCAGAGGGGTTGCCTCCTGCCTCTTGATTCTCCACAACCAGGCCCCAGGCCGACTGGAGGAGGGTTTTTGTTTTGATTTCCCCCCAGTTTGTCTTTTAATCATGTTTGAATTCTTAACCCTTTCTCCTCAGCCCTGTGGCAGGTGCCGTCCTACCGTGGCCCAAGCACGCTGCCTAACTCTTGTGGGGAAGCGGACTTTCACCTAGAGGAATTTGACCGAAAACCTTTTCTTTCCTCTCGTTCCAGGCTCCCTCCAGCACCCTCGCCCCTCAGCCCTTCCCTCGGCACATCCGGGTCCCAAACACCACCCACTCCTGCGCTAATTCAGGAAAGTAAGTCCCTTTACCTGTCTGGGCCTCGGTTTAGATGGTGAAAATGGGCAAAATGGAATTCAGATTTTACCTGCACAGCTGTCGTGAGCACACACGGGACAAGGCAGGGGGGCCCTAGGCTGGTGGCGTGCCCGTCTCGCCGGGCTCACAGCTCAGGCCCTGCCCCCATCTCTCCTCCCATCCAGCAGCTTTACCTGCTGTTTGAATTTCTATCAAAGTAATAGGTAAACACAGTTTTAAAAGTCAAATAACACTACAGATTAGATCACGGACAAGAGCAGACCCCTGCCCACCTCACCCCTGTTCCCGAAGCAAAGAGCCCGAGACATCACTTTCTGTAAGTCTCCCTGGGTGTGCTGTTCTCTGTCTCGTTTGCACATCACCTCCATGTTTCTAAATCACAGGCTTTTTATTTTTAAGTTTTACAAAATACCTACCTACTTCCTACCTGACAGAGGACCAGCCCCTCCCAATTCCGGTGCATCACATTTTCCTTTTGGGGAAACGGTGCTGATTGCTGACAGGCTCCTGTCTGTGGACCTCATCACGGCCGAGCCAGACTGTCCTCGACTGTGTTTCCTTCCTTGTGTGACTGTCTCCCGCAAGTAACCTGTTCTCACAGCTGCCGTTCTAGGCCTGTCCTCACCCTGACGAGGCCACGGCCCTTTCCCGCAGGACTGGCTCCTCTTGGTTCCCGTTTTCCTGGGGTCTGTACTCCGAGCCCTCTTTGGTAACTGTCATCGTCACGCCAGGGGTCCCACGCCCCGTCCCGTTTTCCTTTTTCTTGACCCCCTCACGGTCCCACACCCTGCGGCAGCGTCCTTGGGGCCTCGAGGTGTGCGTGCAGTCTGTTTGCTGCACGTCTGTCCGTTTGTCTCTCCCAGGCTCACCTCCCGGCTTCCCACTGGTGTCTCAGCCGCTGCCCGAGCTGTGGAGCCTCTGAGAGCTCTGCTCGCTGTGTGCTAAGGGGACGAGAGCCCGTGCTACCCAAGAGGCGTCAGCCAGGCTCCTCCGAAGCCCCTCCCAGCGAGGCCTCGACTCCCGGGTCTGGCTTTGCATCGCCCAGCTTTAGCAAGAACCCTGTTAACTCAGTTGGAGGAGAGGCCCCTGGCCCGGCGTCACCGAGAATCCCGGTTTAGCCAGAACCCCTGAGGCAGCGATTTCCCAGCCCCCACCTCACCTGCTCCTTGGCTGTCAATCCCCACCTTCCAGGCTGCATTGGGAATTGAGCCAGTTCTCTACTGAGGCCTTTTTTTGTCCCCACTGCAATGGTGCTGAACGAACCTGTCTCCATGGCTTTAATTGCTGTCCAGCTCTGGGCCTCTTGGGCAGCTCTGCAGAGCTCGGAACCTCCTCTGTGGCGCTGCTTGGCCTTTGAGGGGGAGCCGACGTCACCTAACGTGTGCCTCTTCCACGTCACGATTATTTTGAGAAACAATGGAGCAGAAATTGCCCTTTTGGGAGGGGGACGTTCGCACGGTTAAGGAAATCTCCCTCCATAAGTATCTCTCTCTCTGGACCTGAACGGGGGTGGATCTGAATCAGGAGAGACTCTCACTGGGGAGAAGCACGGATTTAAATCCACGTAACCACCACACCCTCATTTCTGCTTTTCTTTGTCACGCGCCCCCCGCCCCCCACCGTAACTGGCTTCCCGCACACCCTTCTTCTTTTGTCTTTAGCTCAGGGAATTGACTGAGAAGCTCTGTGTCAGCAATGGGGGACAAAGACCACAGGTGTATTTCTGATCACGCCCTGGGTGCCGTACCAGGACACCACAGACGGCGCAGCCGAAACACAGGCTCCTCTCTGTTCTGGGATTGTTTCTGGCGAGGCCTTTCTCCTGGCTTGCAGACGGCCGTGTCCTCCCCACATCCCCACGTGGTCTCCCCTCCTGTGCGCATGGGGAGATCTGTGGGGTGACGGGTGAGGGACCCTCCAGTAAAAGGCACAGGGACTGTGACTTCTCTGCTTCGTGAACCGAGGTTCACGCGTGACTCCTCCAGGGTTGGGCCCCGCCCACCCGCCCCAGCCTTCGGGCTGGGAGGAGGCCAGTGTCCCCTCCCTCCAGCAGGGCGTTGGAGGGCTGGCTCTCCCAGGCCACCCTTGGCTCAGCCCCTCCCTCGCCGTCCCCAGGGCCAGTCCAGCCAGCACTGTCCTGGCTCCTGCTGGGTAAACACGGTGCCCACGTGATGCCAGGCCTGCAGAGACTCTGGGACCCACGTGTGACCTCGTGGAGCAGCTGCTCACAGAGCGGGACAGGCCTCCCCCGCCACCCCAAGGCCCACCTCAGGCCTGCGTCAAGCCCCTCCTTCCAGCCTGGACACCGGGCCACACCTGATCCTAGGACTCACTCTTCTGGAGTGAGCAGGTGGGCAGGCAGCTGAGCGCCACGGAGTGAGGGACCCAGACCCCAGCGAGGCCCCAGCGCACACTTGCTGAATCTTTATTGCACTTTTACCACATTGCAAACCATTTCACGAAAATGCCGTGAAAGTACCCAGCTGCCCGGCCACACGACCGTGTCACACACGTGCACAGGCTTCCGAAGCAAGCCAGAAGGGGCTCTGAAGGCAGCCTGGAGAGCCAGGAAACGACTGGTCCTTCACGTCGCCCAAAGGCTACGCGGTGTTCACGTGTCGGCCTGAGTCCGTGACAGCCTCCTGCAGCCCCAGACGACACCTCTCAGCCCCGGGGAGGGAGGAGAGTCTGTACTGTACGTTCGGTCCAGAGTGGGAGCCCTTCGCAGGAGCGCTTGGCCCTGCTGGGCGGCCCCTCCGTGTGATGTGCTGGGTGGTCGGGGTCTGCATAGATGTCTCTATTGACGTACATTTACACCAGGTATAAATACAAAATAGTAAATAAAGACTGCCTTTCCATACGAAAGGGTGGTGGCCCACCGCCAGGCCGCCCCTGTCCGCGGGGGCAGAGCGCTCCCGCCGGCCCGCCCTGGTCTGGAAAGTGAGGGACACGCGTCCCCGGGCAGCCCGTCCGCCCCGGCGTTGGCCCGTGTGCCCCGGCAGCTGGCCTGGCCGCGGCTCGCGGTCACTACCTCCCAGCAGAGGCTCTGTGCTCGGGGCTCAGGTCGTCCTCCACGACGCTGTGCAGCCCGTCCTTCTCCACGCAGCGCCCGACCGCCTGGAGCACAAGGCGCAGCCGCCGGTCCAGAGCCTCCAGGTGCGGCTGGTACAGGACGGGGGCCACGCGGTCCCTGCGCAGGGACTCGGCCAGCAGCAGGCTCAGCTTGAACTCCTCCTTAGCCAGGAGCTGCAGCCTCAGGTACGTGGACCTCCTGATCCTGCGGGGAGAACGACGTCAGGCCGGCACGCGGGGGGGGGAGGAGGCTGGCCGCCGGCTGCAGCTGCCCCGAGCAGGGGAGCCGGCTCAGCCCCTGGCCCGCTCCAGCCCCGGCCTCTCAGAGGCACGCGGTGAGGGCCCTGCCTCCAAGGGGGGGCCCGTGTGGGTCCTGCGGTGTCCGACAGGCCCGTTACTCCCGGCAGACGGTACGGGGGAGGGAGGGAGGCAGCCCCGGGCCGGCTGGCTTGTCGTCTGCGCCGGGCGGCACGGAGCCGCCCCGGAGCCGGGCAGGCGTTTAGCCCCACAGCCTGTCTCCCCGTCTGCTACAGGAGAGGCTGGGCCGGGAGCCCCGACAAGGGTGGCAGAGCGGGAGCCCGGGGCTTCGTGTCTCCGCCGCAAGGTGGGCTATTCCGGTGGCAGGGGCTGGGTCCCGGGAGGGGCTCTGGGAACTGCCGGGGTGGGGACGGGCCTCCTGTGCAGTGACGGGGCCAGCCCAGGGGCGTGGGCCCCCCTCGGGGAGGGCAGAGCCAGGCCGCACCTGCAGCACTGCTGTAAAGGCACCAGGATGGAGAGCTCGTCGTGGGAGTATTTTCCAAACCTGCAGGAAGAGGAGCAGAGCTGTGGAGAGGCCACTCGCAGGGGGACGCCGTGCGCAGAGCCCAAGCACGGGGACAGGAGCGTCGGAGCAGGCGGTACCCGCGCGGGCCCTGCCGGGCAGGGCGGGGGCCCGGCCCCTGCTGTCCAGCCCCGGCTGCGGGGCCTGGGACGAGGCAGGTGCCTGAAAGCGGCCTGGCCTTCTGGCCACCGGGCGGAGCAGAAGTTCGGAAGTGAGGGGCCTGGGCAGGCTGGGCAGAGAAGGCTCGAGGGCGGGTCGGCCCGGGGTCGAGCCGCTGCGAACAAGTGACCCGCAGACGCAACTGCCCAGGCGCCCAGAGCCGATTCCCCGAGGCGTCTGAGAACCTGCAGCTCTGACCACTGCAGCGGCCTGTCCCCTGCACACACACCCACTGCAGGCCTCAGTCTCCCCGGCACACAGGCTCACAGGCGTCCTGGCCAGAACCCTGTGTCACATACGGGGGCCTCTGGGGGCTGTGCCGTCCCTCCCCACAGAGCGCCTGCTCCCCCAGCTCTGGGTGGGGACGCGGCCAGCCCTTCACCGCGTCTGGAAGGACTCACCCTCTCCCATTGTCCAAGTGGATGATAAACGTCTTGTTCCCAAACTTCTCGAAGGTCTCGTAGTGATGGCGGTCCATGTTTCCTGTAGGGACGAGCCTGCTGGGAGCCTGTGTGCAGCTCAGAGGCGTCCCCTCCCTCCCCCTTCTGGCCTCCAAGCCGGCGGAACCGGGTACCAGCGGGCCCACGGTGGCCGGACCTGTGTCAGGCGTTCCCAGGGCAGGCCGGTGGCCCCGGACATACCCATGAGGAAGTCGAAGATGGTCATGTCCATGACGTCCAGGATGCGGTGGCTGCTGTCGTAGGGGGGCGTCTGCTTCACCTCCTCGCAGTAGTCAGGGTCCACTTCCCACCTGCAGGGGAGCCGGCATGAGAAGGGCGGGCTCCTCTGTAGACAAGGAGGACCCCGCCAGCCTCTGGGGCTGCCCAGCTCAGTACACCAGTTCACGGGGCAGCAATAGGGACCGGGTGAGAAGAGGTGTCACCGCGGAACAGAGTGTCTGCAGATGGTACCCCCCAGCGGCGGGCTGAGGCTGCATTAACAGGAGCAGGCGGCTGGGAGGCGATGGAGCCCCACCACGCGGATGCCACGTCTTTGCGGGGGGGCCCGGACAGCACACTTGCCAAGAAGCCAGCCCCCTGGAGGCCCCGGCCCAACGTGCCCCCGACTCACTCTGCCTTCTTGCGCTTGTGGTATGAGCGTCGCCAGGGGTTCCGCCAGGTCTTCCTCTTGGCCAGGGACAGGTCAGGCAGAAAGGCGGCCAGCGAGCCCTCGATCTGGTCTGGCTTCCCGCACAGGGCGTGCTCCGTGGAGCAGTAGTAGGGACACTCCCCGTAGAAGCAGATGTTGTTGGCTGCGGGCGGGGGGGGCACGCAGTCAGTGGGGCCCCTCGGGCAGCATCCCCGTGCCAGGGCCCCCGCCCCCCCCCCAGCATCCGTCCTCGGCCAGCGTGTCCGCGCCACGTCCGATGCGTCCCGCCCTGGGCGGGGCTCACCCACACTCGCACGCTTGACCTCAGCCGCCTGCTCCAACCCCGCGTCACAGACCACAGGGCCAAACAGCTCGGGGCTTGGGGCTCGGATCTGAACCCGAGCTCTTTCTCGTCACTCTTGAAACTAAGTCTGGAGTCTGTGGAGAGTCTGTCCAGTGGCTTGAAAAAGGCCCTCATACCGAGAAAAAAAGTGAGACTCAGCCGGCGGCGAGATGCTTGCAAACCGTAAGCTAATAAGCATCCGGTATGTACACACAGAAGAGCTCATTTACGTCTCAGTAATGAAAAGATGAACAACCCAATCAATAAATGGGCAAAGGGGTTCAAAGGGTATTTCTCCAAAGAAAATACAGAAATGGCCAACAAGGACATGAAAAGATGCTCGACACCGTTAGTTACCAGGGAATTGCAAATCAAGTCCACAATTTCTCAACCGGTAGGATAGTTTTGATCAAAAGAACAGACAATAACTAGTGTGTTGAGGGGGTGGAGAAACTAGATCCCTAACACAGTGCTGGTGGGAACGTCAAATGGCGCAGCTGCTGCGCAAAACAGCCAGAAGGTTGGACACAGAACCACCACGTGACCCGGCCATCCCGCTCCCAGGCACACGCCCGAGAGGAACGAAGACACACATCCACACAGACACTCGCGCACAGACGTTCACAGCAGGCCGTTCCGGCAGTCAGAGGGGAACCAGCCCATACGCTCGTCAAGGGGTGGGCGGGTAAACCGTGTGGTTCATCCAGAGTGGAACAATAAATACTACAGCACAAAAGGAATGAAGTGTAACGCCTGCTGCCACGTGGACGAAGCATGAGCACGACGCCCAGCGGGTGAAGCCAGACGCCGCTTACGTGAAACACTAGGAGGAGGCAAGTCCACGGGGAAACACCTGCAGCCGCTGGCGCCGGGTGGGGGTGACTCAGGGACGGGGGTTCTCCCGGGGTGAGCAAATGTCCTGGAATCGGACAGTAGTGACTTGCACAGCACTGAGAATGTACCCAAAACCACGGAACGGCCCACTTCAAGCGCTGGGCTGACGACGTGTGGACTATTCCCCCACAAAGGAGAGTGGTTGGAGAAGCACTGGGCTGGGAGCAGGCCGCAGCCACGCCTCCGTGCTGGGAGCGGTGGGTCTGTCCGTGCATCTACCAACCGACGCATGTTCTCAGGGTCAATCACTTCCTTCCTTCGCTGGAAAAACAAACCCCAAGCCTGGGGTGTGCAGAAATACAGGGCCAGCGCCCCCCGGCCCCACTGCAAGCCCCCTTCCCTGTGTGAACGGCTGGTATCTGGGCCAGGCGTCCCTCCTGCTGCACAGCCTGCCCGAGTGACAGTTGTGACCTTCTCCGGCCACAGGCGGCAGTCACACCGCCTCGAATGGAAGAGCAGGCTTGGCGGCTCCTCTGAACATGCAGAGTCTCAGCCAGGTCGGGACACGGGGATGGGAGACAGCTCCCACACACCCCCTGCTTCCCCCACCTCAGGCTGTTGCAGCTGCTGCCGAGTCATGACTGTCGGGCGATCAAAGAAAGATCAGCCTGAGATCTCGTCTGTGTAGACGCAGTTCAATCTCAGCCCATTTTCAGGAGGAAAATACTTTTCTGAGCCCTGGAATCTGTCCCTCTAATAGCCTAAGCTGGCTTTAGATGGATTCATGTGAAAAAAGAGACAGTCCCTTGGGCCCACGGCCTCTTCCTCATCAGAGACCCAAATCCAGTCTCTAAAGGGACGTCCGGGCGTCCCTTTAGACGGTGCACCGCCATTGGGCGGTGCTCCGATGGCCCATGGCCTCTCGCTTCTCAGCTGTGCAGCCTCGGGGGAGGCCCTTCACCTCTCTGTGCCTTGGTCTCTCCTCTGGACGGGGACTGGGGCAGTTTTGAGGCTGAGTGTCAAACTTGTGACCCGAGGGAGGAGTGGGGGGCCGGTCACGGATGGTTCGGACTCCAAACGTCAGTTAAACCACTTAAAAATGGGGATGTGGAAACGACGGGCCGCCCCAGGGCCTGAGCGAGGAATCCCACGCGGGTGCTCGGCGAGGCTGGGGCTCCCGCCGCTGCGGCTGCGTCACCTGAACCTTCCCACCTGTGCCATGGCGGAGGCGGGGCCCACGCCCCCGGACAGGCCTGTCCCACCCGTCCACGCGGCTCGGGCCCAGGCAAGGCGACCGGAAAGCCCTCAGAGACCCCTCCCGACACACAGGCTCTCACTTTGCCCCTTGGTTTCTGGTCACATGGGTGAGACACCGATGCAAAAGGGAATGAAAACCCTCCTGACTCGGGCGGGTGGGGGGGGTTCTGCCCTAACTTTCCTCTCCTTATGGGCTGTGAGAGGAGGAAGCAGACGAGGCTCTCGGTGAGCACTGGATGGCAAACATGGAGCTTCATGAGATTAAGGACGTGTGCGCCTCATGCCGCTGAGAATGTCAATATGAACGTCAATCTACAGGAAAGGAATTTCTAGGCCAGGCTTTTATTCGCCAGCAGGTCTTCAGACACAGACAATCCAGGGCCTTACGGGGCTTCTGTCGGCGTGAACTGACTGGGGTGGTGCCAGGCACGGCCGAGGCATTCCTGCAGGGGAGCGGGGGGCGAGGTCCACTCTCTGTGGCTCTCGGTGTCCCAGCTGGGGCACTCCAGCCTGCTTTGCCGGCATCACTGGGACAGCTCAAACTGTTCCAGGAGGAAATACAAGAGAGTTCCCCCATGGCTCAAGTCTAGTGAGCATGGGTGCCTGGAACAGCTCGGCGCGGGGCCTGGCACAAAGGAAGTGCTTGGGAAAGGAAAGGGCGGATCGTGGAGCCCCGAGTGCCACATCTGAGACAGGCTGGGGCAGGTAACTCAGCAGAGTGTGACTTACGTTTACGTGTGCCTTTACGTTTACAATACGAAGTCTTGAAGGTTTTCATAAATGTCAACACCTCACGGTACATGGAGCCTGCCGGGCACCCGAGCGCAAGAGGAACCAGGGCCAACCCTCCAGGCGACCAGGTGAAGTCGCTGCTCCCCGCCGGCACTTGGTGGAGGAGGGGGAGGCAGCGCGGCCCCTGCCACTGTGGGAGGGTCTTGCTGGGGTGTTTTAAATCTGGGGGAGTCCAAAGAACGGAGTTCCCCTCTGGCTGGACCACCCGGAGGAGACCCCCCAAGAGGCTGCGAATTTCCTTTTGCCTTTGGTAGAAAGAACATCTATGCCGGCCCAGGGGGCGGAGTCAGGAATGATCAAGACCATTGTGGCAACTTTTAGACTCGGGGTGTGTGGCCTGTGGTGACTTGAACACAGCGGCTGAAGCCAGCGCCGCGTGTGGCGCAGGGCAGGTTACCTGGGCGATGAGGTTACCTGGGGAAATGAAGAAGGTTCTCCACAGCTTCTTGTCCCGCGTGACGTCCCGGATCTCCTTGGTCATGTTCACCATCCTCCCGGCCACGGGAGGGACCCGGCGGAAGTCCAGGATCCTGGCAGAAGGACAGGGAAAGGAGTCCTCAGCTCCGTACCCTCCAGCCGCTCCCACCGGAGCCGAGTGGACCCCTCACGTCGGCTGCCTACCCTCCTCCCCAGCAGCAAGGGGCCTGTGAGGCCAGAAAGAACGTGCGTTCTGCTGGCAGAGCTGCCCTGAGACAGGTGGTCGCGGAGGGAAGGGGTCCGGTTTGGTGAGACTCGTGACCTCTGGTCCTGCCAGAGAGGCTGATGGATGCCCTGTGAGTCTCCTCTCTTCTCTCCTGTGCTCCCGACGGCCGGCTCTCTACCCCGGGTCACCTGGGCAACCCCCGCCGGCCAGGCACGCAGCAGGGCCCGCCCGTGGGGTGCCAATGCCGCGAGGGTGCGGGCGGGGGGCTCACCTGTCCAGGTGGAAGGCAGCGATCTCTGCGTTATGCCTCTCGTAATCGGAGAAATAGAAGAAGTCAGGGGGTGTCTCCTGCTCCCTCGTTTGCCTGGAGAAAGTGGGACAAAACAGAAGGAGTTTATCAAAGAGAAATCCCCCCAGTGGCCGGGGGCGTGTGGCTCGTACCAGCTCCGGGGAGCCGACTGTCAAATTCCCAAGGATTCTGGGAACGAGTCGTTAAACGTAGTCATCGTTAAAAATGAAATTATATAGGGAATTCCCCGGTGGTCCAATGGTTAGGACTCCAAGCTTTCCCCGCCGAGGGTGCGGGTTCAATCCCTGGTTGGGGAACTAAGATCCCACAAGCTGTGGGGCACAGACCAAAAATAAAATAAAATGAAATAAAATAAAATAAATTATGTAAACCTACAGCTAAATAAGTTGCGTTTCAGAATAACCACTTAGATCTCGCGATGCCCCAGCGACTCCCTGAGCCGGGGCTGCTCCTCTCGTCTGCAGGTGGAAACCGTGCTGCGACACCTGTTCCCAGCCCACCTCTGCGACCTCGTGCCGGGAGCCAGAAGCCTGGAAGTGTCTGCACTGTGGAAATCGGCAGACTCTGCCCATCAGGCTTTAATAACCACAGGGGCTGGTTATTAAATGATAATCAACACACACCCTCCCCACCATCCAGGCCACCAAATGCAGATTCTCGGGAGAGGCTGCTGGCAAGGGTGGCCAGGCAGCAGAGGACCCGCCCGGAGCCAGTGACTTCCCCGCGTGTGAGCCGGGGCCCGGGTCAGGTTGTGCAAACTGACCCCGACCTGCTCTCGCTGCCCGCCTGCTGCCTGGACAGAGGCTCCCTGCGGGTGTGCAGGAGGCACGAGGACGGCAGGACCCGTCTCTGAAGCCCACGAGGTGACTGCTGGTCCGTGTCCCCAGGGCACCCTGGCATTCAAGACCAGTGGCCTGCCTCCGCCCCTGCCCTGGGTCTTACCGTGTCCCCGAGTGGAGCTGAGATCACCACACTGTCTCCTGGGCCTCTGCCCTGAGGCCTCCGCTCCGCTCTTCCATCTTCCCAGAAAACCCTTCCCTCCATGTCTCCCAGTGGCTCAGTCGGCTTTCCCAAACGTGTGTCCCACCCCACCAGGCCCTCAGGCTCCCAGCACAAAAGGAGTCTGGGTAACGGCCCCTCTGGAGCGCAGGTGAGCGCGATGAAGGCTCACAAGGGCTGCAGCTTCGTCCACGGGGTTCGCGGCACAGCGCCACGCTCTGCACCTGCGAGGACTGCAGCCAGGCTCTCAGTGCGTGGCCCCCCGCCGCCCGAGGCAGCTCCCTCGCAAGCCTTCCAAGAGGCCACAGTGAGCACGGCCACTGCCGGCCGGCCCCTCCCCTCCCGGGCTGGTGAGCAGACGGCAGTGTGCTGCGCCCCACACCGCCTCCGGGAAGCCCTGCCTGCCGGGCCGCCCCCATCGCAGTGTGGGGGGGAGGGGAGCGCCGCCCGGCCCTCCCCGGACTCCACATCCCGCCCAGGGTGTGAGGAGCACGGAGCTCCAGGAGCCTGTCGGCCCTCGCGTGCCGAGCCCCACCGTGCGCGGCAGAGGGGCCCTCTGCCCGGCCAAGGGACGGGAGGCGGCATGCAGGACTCTGCTGAAGGGTGGACGGCACCCCGTAAACATCAGTGCTTAGCAGGCGCCTGGGGGCAAACAAGGTGAGGGCCAGGGTTTGACCTCACATTTTGGGGCGCCGGCCCACTGTCCAAAGTCATGCGGGAGCCAGCACGCTCCCCGCCTGAGATCCGGTCCGTTCCATGCCCCGCCTCCACCGCTGGGGACAATTTCCCCAGGAGACCCCCTGGCGGCACCCAGGGAGGAAACCCAACCCTCAGCCTAATAAGAATTTACCAAATGCCAGCGATCTTCCCTGAGCTGGGAAACACAGGTCGGGCGAGAGTCGAGGGCCTCCCGCCATCTGGCCCGCACCTCCCACTCAAGGCGGAGGCCGTCCAGTATGGGCTTGAATGCGCCGGCGACAGGAGACTCACCGCATTTCCCCAGGTAACTCTCCCAGCCTGGCTCCCCTGAGTCCTTACTCCCCAAAATGCAGCTCGAGTTGCCCAGAGACACCCCAACCCCGAGCATCCGGACCCGACCGCCAGCCGACGTCACTGCTAAACACACACGCACACGCACAGGTACCGAGTACTGGAGAGCCACCCTCGGGAAACTGAGGCCACGCGGGGAGGACCAGACCCAGGCCTCAGTCCAGCGGGTTGCACATCCACTGGGGGGGGGGGGGTCCCTCGCCCCCCGTGCTCTCAGAGCTCCTGACGGGACATGCCCCTTTCCCTGTGTTTCCCCAAACGTCACCTGAATCAGCCTTTCCAGGAACCAGCTTGTGACTCTGGGAACAGACCAGCATTCACGATTCCAGCTGGTGTAACTCTGGCCTGGGCAGGACTCCGGCTGCGGACGACCCCGGCCTGGCACCAGTCCCTCTGTGAGCCACTTAGGGATACCCTGCAGACGGCTGCTGGTGACCGAGGCACAGGCCGCCTAGTCACCCGGCTGAGCTGGAGGTGGCTGGCGTGCATTTCCCAGTCACAGACCCTGCAGGGGGCTGGCACCCAGGGCGGGGACTGCTCGGCACCCGGGAGAAGGGAAGGCCACGCTGGCCAGAGCTCCTGAGACATCAAGGAAACCAAGTCCAGGCTTCCTGGTGGAATCTCCTGACTTGCAAATGTAGGCAAGTAAATTTCCTTTTTTAAAAAAAACACTGTGGGTCGAATTAAATACGTGAGCCTCCATCACTGGAAGCCGCCCATGCCCTGGGTCTGCAGCGGCTGGAGACCTGGGTATTGCTGAGATTGAAGGTGGTGGTTGGCTCAACTGAGAATCCCTGGTCGAACCAAGCACTTGTCTGCACAGCACTGGTTCTACGAACTTTGACGTTTTAACTGGAAAAGGGCTGGTGCAGATTTAAGCCAGATTTCTTCCCCGCAGACCCCAGAACAGCCCTCCCCGCAAGGCACCGTCTCCCAATTGCACAGCCTGCAAACCCCACCCGATACGTCCCCGGCCTTTTATTTTTTTCAGTCTGTCGTGGAATTAAGAATTATTTTCATTGGAAAATACATCAGAACTCACCACCAGCTCCTGGGGCAGAGCCCCTCAAAGAGAACCCTACAAAAATGTACGAAGCTGTGGGCCCTCAGAGGCCCCATGCCCGGGGCTGGCAGCACAGCTGTCGCCTGTGCTGCCAGGGGATCAGCCATCCTCGCCCCACCCAGGGGCTCCGGGTCAGACTCTGCTTCTCAGCGTGGCCTGCACTGCCCTCCCCAGCCCAGCAGGACTTTCCTCGGTGATGGACACGCTCTATACCTCACAGGCACACCCAGCTGTTGGACACAGGACCCGACTTTCGCATTTTACTTTAATTAACTTACACGTAAACAGGCGCGTGGGGCTGGTGGCTACTGCCCTGGACAGTGCAGATCTGGAGGACTGCCCCTCTGTCTGCCCGTACATCCGCACTGGGGGGAAGCCGGGGCCTGGGCCCTTCTCTGCCCTGTCTCCCAGGCTCTGCCGACCCAACAGGGCTCTGCCTGCCCTCCCAGTGGACCTTCCTCCCTCCACTTTCTCGGCCAGGCCACCATCACCATCACCAGCACGTTGGCCTTTGGTCCTGTCCCTCACCCTGGCCCACCCCTCTAAGCAGGTCACACACGTGGAACGCAGGTGGTTCTGAGACCTGCTGCTCTGGGAAAAGCCCACCCACTTCCTGGAGGCACCGTGACCAGGTTCCAGAACAGTTCCTGGTTCCGTCCCATCTCCCGCCTTGGGGTTTTTCCGGTGACCTCCGTCCCCGGGCCATTCTCAGGAAGGCAGCTCTGCTGAACTCCTGGCGGACGTCCTTGCCAGCCAGTTCACGCCTGGGAGAACTCAGGGAGTCTCAGAGTTCTGTTTATCTGCTGTGGGGAGGATGCTGGCACCTCTCAGGGCACAGGTGCTGAGCAAGGGACCACCTGAGAGAGTCTGTGGGATGCCAGGGCCAGGGGCACCTGTCCCACTGGGGAGACTGGGATTTCTTTCCTTGCACTGAGTAGGGAGAAGGTGGACCATAATCCCCTCCATGGGGGGCCGGCCACCTTCCTGCCACTTCCTGGGCTGCACTGGGGAACATCAGGTACTTTGGAAAGCTACTGAACCCACAGCACCAGGCAGGAGACTGGACTTGGCTGAACCAGGTCACCTGGAAGCCTCTTCTTCCTCCAGGTGTCCCGGCGGAAGGCGTGCTCAGGTGCAGGAGGGCAGGTGTGGGGTGCGGCCCGCCCCAGGCTTCTTCCTGGGAGGGGGGCATGGAGATGTGAAAAGGAGATGCTATCGGACCCGTCTGGAGCTGGCTGAGCACCCAGGGCTCGCCCTGACGAGGGGCGGAGAGCCCAGGGGCCAGGGACCAGCACTTCCTGGGAGCCAGGAGTCACGGTCCTCCCCCGCGGACGGAGAGGAAGCCAGGCCGGCGGCAGCCCTCCGCTGGGATACGCTGCGATCGCCGAGGAACCGGGGACAGGGGGGCCTCCCGGGGCCCACTGCCCTCACACGTGGAGCCGTCAGCACCCGGAGGCCCCTCCCACTGCTTCGGAGGCCAGCTGGGCGCCCCGGCCTCAGGACTGCAAGGCAGGGAAATGAAAAGGTGTTAAGCCTGACTTGCCGGTCAGACAGCAGCTGAGGAACGAGGCAAACCACGGATTCGGTGTCTGCTGAAGTGAAAGGTGGCCTTGGCAACGGCGACGGGGGTTAAAAAGGGAAGAAAGGTAGAAACTGGTGGAAGTGGGAAGGGCCAGGGTCCTAGGAAGGTTCGGGTCCACTCTTCCTCTCAGGAAGGCCCTGGAACGTCACACTCCACCTGGCTCAGACAGTCAGATGGAGCCCCAAGGCCACCAGAAAGCAGGCACTGGAGGGCGGTCCCTGACACCCCTCAAAGCCCAGACCCGCTAAACCCTAGTGAGAGGCTGCTTGGACCAGTTCTCGGGGCCTCCTGCATGTCCCTCTCTCCAGAGCTGACCACACCCAAACCCCCTTCCTTTAGAGGGACTTCCCTTAGCTCGGAAGGAAGCACAATACTACCCAATTGTGGTTATTCATACTAAAGTGAGAATGACTGCTGTGTTGACCTCTCCCAGGAAATCTGTGATCTAAATACCCAGAATCTGTGAATACGGCTACCTTAAATGGCAAGAGGAACTTTGCAGATGTGATTTAGTTAAGGATCTTGAGATGAGGAGATTATCCTGGATTGTCTGCATGGGTCCTAGGTCATCAAAAGGATCCTTATAAGCGGGAAGCACAGGGAGATCTGAAGGCAGAAGAGGCTACATTGGCAGCCCTGAAGATGGAGGCTCTGGGGGGGGAATCTGTTTCCTTCTCTAGCTTCTAGAGGCTCCTGCATTCCTCGGCAGGAAGCCAACTCCAGAGCCCCCAGAAGCCCACAGCCCACTGATCCATTTTAGATTTCGGACCTCCAGAACCATAAGAGACCAAGCTTGTGTTGCTTTAAGCCACTAAATTTGTGGTAATTTTTTACCACAGCAACAGGAAAGGCGTATGGAATCTTTGGCAACCCCAAAGCAGCACAAAGGACACAGTGATTTAGCAAAACCGTGGGGAGGTTGTGAAATCCCGTCTGTTTCCTCCAGAACTGGTCACGCTGAAATGCATTACACTTTTAAGAAGTGACGCAGGACGTTTTGAGAGAAGTACCTCTGTTTTCACATAAGCCGAGGGGGCAGCATCCAAGGCTCATCGTGTGCCCTCCCGGGGCTGTACGATTCGTCCTTGGGGCGCCCCTCAAGGCTCTGATCTTTGCCCCTGTTTTAATGACACAGACGTCTGAGGCTGGGAAAGGGGGAGCGGCGTCTGCAGGGTCACACGGCTGGAAATGGCCAGCCCTGGGTCAGGACCCGGGTGTCTGACCCAGTCCTAGGCTCTCTCTTTAGGCCCCAAAGTCAGACGTGGCTCCGGGTGTGGGTCTCGAAAGCCCGCGTTTCCCCTGGGATCAGAACCCCCTGTGCGCACAGTGAGGCCGGAAGACCCTGGCTGCCAGCCGCCAGGCCACGTGCCCAGGCTCACAGGGGACAAGGGGCTGCAGCCCCAGAGGTTCGGCTGCAAGAACCATCCCCATGTCCCCAAGAAAGGTCCTGGTTCCTGGTGGGAGGAAGGGCCCACCAGTGCGTCCAGTTCCTGCCAGACGCTTGGCCTAGCTCCCAGCAGGTCCGCACCGCTGCACCCCTCTTAACAGCTGTCACACCCCTCTTCCCTCCCACAGACCAACAGCCCCCCTGCTGATCCCACTGCTACTGTCAACATCTCAGCATTCTTTAACTTGTGGGAAAACAGAAAACTTTGGCTTTGATTAAAAACAGAGTAAACTGGCAGCTTATGACCCAAACCCATGAAGGAATAAAAGCCAACATTTATCTGGCTCTTACTCTGAGCTGAGTGCCCTGCTAAGTGCTTTCCGTGCGTTCACTCCCTGGGTCCTCACGACCCCTGTGAAGTGTCCCCGTCCTACAGACAAGGACGCAGCCAGTGAGAGGTTTCAGCTCACAAACAGAGGGGTCCCGATACAGGGCCCGGCGCTGGGGCCCAAGGCCCCGCTTTAGCCCAAGGGGAGCCCTGGGTTGAGATGGGGGACTGGTGTGGGGAGTAGGCCGGGCCATTTTCCCTCCACTGGACACCCGGGGAGGATGACTGGCGGGGAGGGTCCCCCCCACAGGCCTGCCCTGGCTGCCACCCTCTCCAGGCTGACGGAGCAGGTGCTCCCTCGGTGCCTCTGGGAAGTGGGGCAGGTAAGACCGCTCAGGGGTGACGCCGCCGGGGGGAGCAGAGCCCCGCCGTGGCCCCCTGCTGCCGGCTGCCCCACCAACCCGTGCAGAGACGGACTCGCCGAGTTGCACACGGCGAGCCAAGGCCAGCTGAACGGGGATGCGGGAGCCAGGAGAGAGAACAGCAAACCGTCGGGTGAAACGTTGGAAAAAGGGCAACTGTGCCATTTTCCCAGGGCACACACAGCTGTCACAGGCTTTTCCGTGTCCTCGTCAGCGCTAAGGGCCCCCGAGATCCCTGAGCCCAGATGGGAAACTGAGGCCCAGAGAGAGGTGGGCCACGCATACACCTTTTGTGTGTCATGCGGAAGGACCGGCATCCCAGACGCAGCGAGACAGAGGCAGAAAGAATGAGAGCACTTCCAAGGCGACGTGAGAATCGCGGAAGGCACCGCTTCAGGTGTCACTGCAGGTACCCGTCCGGCCCCGGAGACGCTCACAGACAGACGGCGGTGCTCCCGAGGGTCCCAGCCTGGAGGCCCGTGCACCCAGCCTCGTCTGACCCTCTTCCATCCATTATTCAGTAAGCTAGCTACCGGTGACAGCAGACCCTCCTGTAGAACTTTCCAGCACCCGGCTCTGCTGTCAGCGCTCCACCCACACTGACGCACGCAGGCCAGGACCCGCCTCACAGGTGAGGCACTGTAGCCGGGTCACGCGCTGGGAAGCGGCAAAGCCGGGCGAGGCACGTGGAGCGGAGAGCCCGGTGGTGTCTGTACGCCCACCGCCTCCTGGGATGGCTCCTCCTAGCTCCAGGAGCTGGGGGCCCAGGAGGCACGTGGGTGGGTGTCCTGCAGCTACTGTAGCAGATGAGCACAGATGTGCCTCACACAGCAGGAGTTCATCCCTCACAGGGCGTGGGCGGGTCACACTCCCCCCGGGGGCTCCGGGGCTGGGGTGGGGGTCCCTCCAGCCTCTTCCAGCTTCCTCGGCCCCAGCTCTGTCTCCATCACCACATCCCTCCTCTGGTTTCTCTGGGTCCAAACCAGGGACACACGTGACTGCATTTCGGGCCCATCCAGGGGTCCAAGGTGACCACCTCACCTCAAGATCCTGACTGCATCACTTCTGCAAAGACCCTTGTCCTAACCAGGTGTCCTGATGTCCTGGGGGCAGAGGCCACCACGGGGACGAGGCTCTGGCTCCCGGCCCCGGGCCGACCTCAGGGGCCAAACACCTGACGAGACAGACACTTGCTCGTTCCTCCAAAACGCGCAGGGGATCCGGACTCACCCGGCGCAGGCAAGGAGGCAGAAACCAGCCTTTCGGTCTCGGACAATCTTCCCGTCTCCCACACAGCAGAAAGCAAGCACCTTGTCACTAAGGAGATACATTAAGCTGTTCAATATCAGGTTTTCGGCTGGTAGACGTTCTGGAAGGGAGAGGAGGCCGCTCCCTGGCAGTTACCTCGGCGAGACCTTTCCGTCAGTATCTCCTGCTAGTTTGGGCAACGCTTGTCCTGGCCCCTGCAGGGGTGGGCATCTGTTTGGTAAAACACACTCTTCGTACTGAGAACCTCCAGCAACTGTTGTCCACTCCTACCAACCTATTTCCTTCTGGGGGAGGGTTCCCCTGAAGGCCATGGGCCTCAAAGTGACCTCACCCAAGGACGGGTTCCCCCAGCGTCTGTCTTGTCACTCGCCCACAGACCCGCCCGTGCCTCCACCGGCCACGCTGTGAGGCACAGCCAGAGAGCATCAGGACCAGTCAGCGATTTGCCGCCGTCAGGTGACCACGAGGGGCCTTCACACCCGCCGACGCCCCTCCCCTTGGGTCTCCAAGAGACATGGCGCCAGCTCTTCAAAGTAGGACACAGGCTTACGGTTGGGTGGAAAAAGGAACTCAGAAGAGATTCAAACCTCTTATGGTCAATTTCATGAAAACCAATTTAAAAACAATTCAAAGATCAGTAACTGCACAGAAAGTCCGAAATTGTTTCCATTTAAAAAGAATTGCAGTGACTCAGACTTGCCTTCCAAAGCAAAGGGTGGAGGTGGGGGTGGGGGTGGGGGGGATTTGCTTGAAAGTTTAAGATCAATTGTGTTTTAAATACTTTTCTGCCAGCTCATCTGGAATTTGGGGACGTGACTAAGGAATGAAATTAGAGTGGAGATGAATGCTCGGTCCCTGGCAGCCACGAACACAGGCCCCTAGTTCTTCCTTCTGTACTTAAGCCTCCGTCGCTCATCTTTTTACTCAAGGTAAAAAAAAAAGATGCTCAAATCTACTAAACCGTGTATTAAATATTTAGCACCAAGGCTACTGCTGTGATGTTGTTTTTCCTGCTGAACGAAAAACAAACTCAATGCCGAGCGTAGGGGTCTATTCCAGCTCATTTTCGAGGCTTTTAAAGGAGACGTCAGGTCTGCAAAATTTCCTTTTAGGGTGTAAAAAACAACCAGCTGATCAAACTGCTCTTGAGATGCCTGACTTGGTTTCTTCTCTGGCATGTGGGCGTGAAGACCAGAGTTTCTTTCCTTCTTTTCACCTGCTGCCCCTTTCACGACAGCTCAGTGATGGCCCCCAGAGACCCGAACACCAGGGAGAGCCTCCATGCTGCTGCTCGGGAGGATGTTTTTGGAAAAAATGACTTGCTTGCTCTGATTTGAACAAACGGGATAATCTTTTCCAGAAGCTCCCAAGGAAACATTTGTCATGGTCAGCTGGGGTGGGCGTCCTGACGAGACCGCGGGGGTGAGCTTTCGTCTCCCAGTCCGGGAGACGGCACAGCCCCCCACCTGCTCGATGGGGGCAAAGCGGGGCACAGGGGCCAGACCTGCGCTCTCTGCAGGTTTTACTAACTTCTTACCCTCTACCCATTTCCCTGCCTGCTTCCCCGCTACTGCTACAGAATTGTTAATAACTTCCTTTTTCTTTTATTTTGTCAAGCAAAGGAATGCCCAGCTGCAGGAGCACCTGAAGACTCCCGAGGTGGCCCGAATCAGGCAGTTCTGGCCGATGGTGAAACAGCAGGGCCGGAGTGACCGTGCCCTGGCCACTCGAGCCCACGGGCAGTCGCGGCCCAGCGTAACGGCCAGGCCGGCCACAAGCGGCCACCTGGGAGCCTGGGGCAGGCGTCCCCTGGGCCACGACGCTGGCCTCGCAGCTCTGTGGCGGCCATTCCTTCCCTGAGCCTCTGGGTCCTGTCTGAGCGGGCGAGGATGACGAGCCCCCGGGACCGCAGCGGGGCCAGCTAGAGAATCCTCCCAGCGCTCGAGTGCGCCAGCACCCAGGGCACGTGGGGGGCGGTGGTGCCGTGCTGTTCTCAAGGTCCCCCTGCCTCGGACCCTTGGGAGCCTCTGACTGGGCAGCACCAGGCCAGCCATTCCTGGACGCCTAAGAGCTCAGCTGGTCGGGGGCCACCATGTCCTCCACGTGGGGACATGGGGACGCTTGGACCCCGGGGAGAAGGCTTGCAGTGGACCCTGGAAGCGAAGCAAGGATTGGAGAGGGAGAAGCCCCTTCTCCAGAGACCCTTCCTTCCCCGAGGCCCGGCACCGCGCTCCTCAGGCAACAGCCCCCCACATCTCAGGTGAGCCCCTCTCTCCCCCAGAGTCCTCTCCTGCCCTCTCGTCTCCTCGGGACACTCGCTCTCAGTGATGGTGGATCTCGAAGGTGGACAGCTGAGTCCCGATGGCGCTGTCGGGCAGAGAGCCCAGGGTGGCCGTGCAGGCTCAGCCGGGGCGCTGGCTGCGCCGCCCCGAGCCTCCGCTGGGCCAGCGGCTCTGCCCTGCTGCTGACAAGCTCAGCAGAGTCTCTCAGAAGCCTGTAACGGGTTGCTACTTGTTTTTCAATGAATGAAGTCCAGGGCTTTCTGACTATAAACATAACCCGTGAAATTGGAGACAACGTAAGCGCCCTACAACCGGGGGCCCGTGAGGTGAACAGCCCCGCGAGACATGGCGTCTGTTCGCCACTCCCAGCGGCACGGGGAGGGCGCCGTGGAGATGCACCAAAGACCAAGGACTGGACCTGGCATAGCTGCTGGAGAGCCCCCTGCATGCTCGCACCCTCACAGGCCAACCTCAGGGCCCGTCCACCCACCCCTGTCACGGGGCCTGTGCTGGCCGAGGGGGCCCCCCTGGGCCTGGGGCACCGGGCTCTGCAGCTCTGGACATTTTCTGTTTACACCACCCGCAGAAGCCAGGACGGCCCTCAGAGGTCCCGCTCCTTCAGGCCGGGGCCACGTGGAGACACCAGGGGCTGCTCTGAGCCCGCGGGAGCCCCGCACAGCGTCCCTGCTGGACTGTACACGTTAACTGCAGGAGTTTGGAGCCCGAAGCTCCTCTGGGTCTACTAGGCCCTGTGCTTACTGGAGACATAGATGGGTCGCACCCGGGGCTCAGTGAGGGGTCAACTGAGGTTGTGGACAAACTACAGGGCACTGGGCAGCCCCGGATACGGAGCCGAGGTGGGGCCCTCCCTCGAGGTGAGTGCGGGAAGGGGACTCTGGGTGCCAGCGACCAGTTGATGCAATGAGACCAGGCCAGCGGGGTGCAGAGTTCCAGAACGACCCAGAGGCCCCATCTGTACTTAAATCACACAGTGGCTCAGGGAGGAAACAGCCAGCCCGCTGCCCTGCTGTGTTCCTAGTGGGCCCCTGTCACAGGTGAGGACGCCGAGGCCCAGGGCAGCTCAGGGCCCGCAGGAGGTGGCAACTGCCCCTCTCAGCAAAGGAGGCAGCTCTGCGGCTCACAGCCCAGCCCCTGCTGTACAGGATCCATGCGGCACGTCTGACGGGAGCGTCAAAAGAGATTAAATATAGGAGAGGCGCTGTCTGACTCAGATACAAGTTGGTCCTGGAGACGAACACGCAGTACAGGGTCACGGACAACAAAACTGCATTTTACACATGAATCCGGGACGCGAGGCTGTAGCAGCACCTGTGTTGCAGTATAAACGTGGCCACGGCGGCCAGGGGAGCACAGCGTTTCCTCGGAGCCTCTTTAAATCCTCTCCTCGTACAAGTGATGAGTGGAAATAGCGTGCAGTGGTTTCACACTTTGATAACGAGGCACAGAGCCCCAGGTGCACCGACGCGGTGGCCACGTGGGGACCACGGAGAACACCACCGTGGCCCCTCTGCCTGCCAGCCCTGCAGGGAGGAGGTGTCAGGGAGGAGCCAGCCCCTCCAGTCACCTCCCACATAACTGTTCCAGGGACAGATAGCCTCACAGAGTCAAGCCCCTTGCGACTCCTGCCCCGTGTTGGCCCCGGAGAAGCTCGCCCGACGAGGCTGCAGCAAGTGGGCTCCCCCGGGCCAGTGCTCGCGACAGCTGGATGCGGTCCGAGTGCAGAGGCGCCCCAGCGAGGGGCAGGGCCTGCTCAGGCCCAGGCAGTGGGTCTGGACCGCCGTGTCACTACCCCAGAGGCAGCGCAGCGCTGGGAAGACGGCCGAGAGGGCGCCCGTCTGAGCGCCACACCCAGCTGGACACACTGGTCATCGGGCGGCCTGGCGGGGCCTGGAGGGCAGGCAGTTCGGTGAGGCTGGTGCCCCTGGGCCGCAGCCCGGGGTCTGAGCAGGGCTCAGCGGCTGAGGTCGAAGTCACCAGGGGAGGCCCTGCCCTCCAGCACTTCCTGTGCTCAGGCCCGCGCTGCCCGCTGGCGGGCCAGGCTGGGGCTGGGGGGCGGCGCGCGTTTCTGCGGTGAGAAGGGCTGGCTGGCCAGAAGGGGTTTCTGCAGCTGCCTCTGTGTGTGCGCACCTCGGCTACGAGGAACTCCCGGGCCTCCAAACAGCTGCTCGGGGGTGGCTGCTCCGGGAGATGCGCGCGCACACGCACACGCACACACACACGCGCGCGCGCACACGCACCCCTGTTCTTTGCAGAAGTAATGCAGGTACTTAGAGCCTCTTCACGTGCGATGCCTCTGGGAGGAGTGGGCAGCCTGGGCGCCTCCCCAGCAGAGACCCCGGGTCCAGGGTCCCCGGCAGGCCGAGCCTCGGCCTGATGGTGCCTGACAGACCTGGGACCTGACGTCCGAGACCCTGGAACCAAGCCCTGGCCGGCCTCCCACTCCTGATTCACGTTTAAACCCTCTGAGCCTCAATTTCCTCCTCCTTGAAGGAGAGCTGGTGATAAAATTAAAACGTGACGTTTCAGCTACAGGGGCACTGGCTTCGCCGGCCAGCCAGAGTGGAGGCTGTCAAATCCTAACAAACCCGAGAAGGTGAGGGAACAGCTCTCGCTGGGGTGCAGAGCCGCGGCGGAGCGTGGTAGCCTCAGGGAGACCATGCCGTGCCGTGAACAAGGAGCGCGCGGTGGGCAGAGGCGGCCGTGTGTCCCTGCAGGGCGGCGGCAGCCCCGGACGGACGTGCAGACACAGCCCCCCCACCCCTCCCCGCAAGGCCGCACCCACGGCTGTCCCTCCGGACCAAGGCTCCCAGAGCAGGACGGCGGGGGGGTGGGGGGGAAGCGGCTGCCCGCAAACAAAGGGAGTGAAGCCCCAAGGGCCAGACGTGGGGTTAGGCCTGGCCTGGTCCAGAGGGACCGGGCATTCACGGCCTGTGACCTGTCCAGGCTCTATGTACGGCCGACACAGACGTTGGCATCGAGCCTGGACGCCACACCCCGCCCTGGAATGAGCTGCTGGAGCGTAGACCACAGGATGGCTGCCCCGGACGGCAGCTCTACTGAAGCCAAGCTGAACGGAGCCCGACCCTGCCACCCAGCACCGTGTGCTCCTGGCACAGCCCCGCCCCCGGGCGAGCCCTCAGAAGTACGAGAGAGCGGTCAGGGCAGCTCCACTAACAACATTCTTGAACTGAAACCGCCCACAAGTCTGTCAACAGGAGAGGGCTGAAGAAAGTGGAGGTTTTCACACAGTGGAATGTCACTTGGCCCCAAGAGCAAGGAGCCACGGAGAGGCATCTCCCAGACGCAAGGGCAGCGTGGGTGAGGGCAGCGGGCGGGGAGTCACTCGCCGGGAACCGGGGTGGGGGGCACCCTGGGAGGAGGAAGCTGTCAGTCGGTCCTGACCTGGTGCTGGTGACCTGCTCACCTGCTGACTGGCGTGTGTTGTGAACATCCGCTCACCATCTGTGTGCATTTCCATAGGAATGTTCCAACTCGACAGAAACGTGCATTTTAAGAAGGTGGGAAAGTGGCGAATTACAAGTGTCGGTAAAGCTAAAATCGTATTGGATTTTATCAGCACTGATAATATTTGCCCTTGATCTTAACTGACCCTCCTCATACAACGTACAGAGGAGACCAAGGCAGGCGGGGCGGCGGGTGAATCCATCAAGGGCGAAGATGAAAACTCTTTCCTACCTTCATCACCCAGGCACTGGGAAGAGGTGCGGCTATACACGGAATGTAGTCTTACCCGGACGTTGGAAAGGGTTGAATTGCGTTCCCCGAAAATGGTATGTGGAAGCCCTGACCCCGGGGACCTGTGCTGTGGCCTTATTTGGAAATAGGGACTTGGCAGATGGGATGCATTAAGAAGAGGTCATAGTGGGTCAGGGTGGCCCCGAGCCCAGTGACCGGTGTCCTTATAAGAAGAGGGGAATTTGGACACAGACCCGCAGGAGAGGCCATGCGACAACGGAGGCAGAAAAGGGAGTGACCTGGCCACAGGCCACAGAACGCCAAGGATCGACAGCCACGCCCAGAAGCTGGAAGAGGCAGGAAGGACCCTCCAGAAGCCTTTGGGGGAGGCGGTCCTGCGACACCGTGGTTTCTGACTCTGGCGTCCGGAACTGAGGAAGAAGAGCTTCCTGATTCCGTAAGCTGCCCAGGTCATGATGCTTCCCGACGGCGGCCCGGGACACTCACACAGTGTGGACGCATAGGGTTAGAGCTCAACTGTTGCTATAAATTAAGGAACCAGAAATGAACCCACATGTTAACGACATCAAAGACGATGACGGCCACTGCTTGGAGATCTGAGTAGGGACAGTGCAGTGGCCACTCCAGCCACAGCCACTGCTGGCCAGTGCCCCTGGGTGCCCTCGGGCACTCGAAGCTTCAGTCTCCTCGTCCACAACAAGGTCTATGGGGTAACAGTGGCCTCCCCGCCCGGGTCCGTGAGGCACTGTGCCTGGCGTGGCGCCCTTTCCTGCACCCACGACCTTGGCCCCATCTGCCTCCAGGCTGGGGGGCTGCCTCCTTTGGGGGAGCCTCCCACTGTCCCCCCAGCTCCTGAGCCCTGGCTGACAAGTGCTCGGTAAGCCAGACTCGAAATGACCCATTTCAGACTCACTGAGCCTGGCCCGTGGGGATTTTCTCCTCTTCCTCTGCTTTGCAAGTGATGCTGGGTCTGTGGAGTGCCAAAGTACAAGTAAAATGTGGTCCATCCACACCACAGAGTATTGTTCGGCCACAGAGAGGAAGGAAGCTCTGACACCAGCCACAACGTGGATGGACCTTGAACACGTGATGCTCCGTGAGCGACGCAGACGCAAAGAATCGGATAGTGTGTGATTCTGTGTATGTGAAACTCCACGATGGGCAAGTTCACAGAGACAGAAAGTAGACTAGGGGCTGTCCAGGCCTGGAGGGAGGGCAACATCGGACAAGGTTTTTTTCTGGAGTAACAAAAAGGTTCTAAAATTGTGGTGATGGAGGCACAGTTCCGTGAATATACTGAAAGCTATTGAATTGTAGACTTTGAGTGGCTGAACTATGAAATATGTCAATTACATCTTGATAAAGCTGTTAAAAAGAATACCCAGCAACTCATGGGCTAATGTGCTATTTAAATATTTTTCAATGTCTATTAAAAACATATACCCGTTAACCTTTAAATGGTGGGGCTTCCCTGGTGACACAGTGAAGAATCCGCCTGCCAATGCAGGGGACACAGGTTCGAGCCCTGGTCCGGGAAGATTCCACATGCCGCGGAGCAACTGGGCCCGCACGCCACAACTACCAAAGCCCACACTCTAGAGCCCGCGAGCCACAGCTACTGAAGCCTGCATGCGCCTAGAGCCCGCGCACAGCAACAAAGACCCAACGCAGCCAAAAATAAAAATAAATAAAATAAATAAATTTTAAAAACAGACAACTTTAAATGGTCATGCACGTGCCACGTAAATTACACTTTGCAGGCCCCGCAGGCTCTATCTCCCACCTCAGCGCTGTTCCTCTCTAGACCCTCTCAGCATACATCCTTCGAGATCTCAGAGGAAAAATACTACCACCTGATTAACTCAGAATCTTCAACTCACAAAGCTCTGGGCGCACCTGGAGACGACTTACTGGACTGTGGACAATACACCACCGAGATGGGGGGGCCTGTGTGGCCGACGGGGCGACAAAGACATCGTGGTTTTCAGCTATTGTCCCGGATTCCTGCCAGGGAGGGGTCCAGGGCCACCTGTCACCTGGCCATCAGTGCAGCATCTGAGCTCGACCCCGCCTGGCACACCCTCCTCCCCGCACAGCTCCATATACTCACTGTTGAGACATCCAGAGGACTGGAAGGGGCCCCTCTACTCAAGCTCCAGTCTGAGAGGGCACAGAGGAGCCCACGGCGGCCAGAAAGTTCTATGAGGAGCCCCCTCCCCTCCAGAACCTTCCCCAAGGAGCCCACATGCAGCCTAGGCCCCACCTCGCCCAAATCACCCCTCATGAGCGTTGGGGTTCTACCCTGTGTGAACCAGGCTGGCCGTCCGCCCCGGTCATGGGTAGCTGCTCCTTCTGGGGGGGCCCATGCCCTGGAGCTTTGCCGCAGTCCCCACCCAGCCCAGCAGCCCCACGGGACCTGAAAGGCCTCATGGGCTTTTGGGAGTGCAACCCATGCTTTAAAAACAATGAACCATCTCAGCAGTGCAGAAATGGCCCTGTTTGAAACTAACCAAAGCTGGCAAACAACCCGGGCCCACGTGGGACGAGCAAAGGCCCCGGACCGTCAGGGTGGACATCACAAACCACAGGCGCTCACGTAGTCTGGGTCCCAAATGTGCCTTCCCCACCATCCCCACAGTTCTCAGATGCCACCGAGGGCTTCATTTTGATTTTGGTAGCACAGTCTCTATTTTATCTAGAATAGGGCTCAGGGGTCAAATCGGCTGACCCACTAGTCTCAGAAGTAAAGTTCTACGGCACGGCTAAGCGCCGTCACAGACATAGAGCCCAGCTGCTCTCGGGCGAGGAGAGCAGAGCTGAGAGGCTGAGACACAGACCACGCGAGCTGCGCGCTCCCGACCGCAGCCCCTTGCTCCTGACCCCCCGGCCCCGCACTTACTTCATGGGTTTGAACAGCGCTTGCCCGTAGTTCTGGAAGGTCACGATGAGCTTGAGCTGTGTGCCCCCAGACTTCATGGCTGCAACAGGAGGGAAAGAATACAGGGTCACCTGCGGCCTTGGGGCAGACCTGTGAGCTCGACGGTGCACTGCTCCAAGGTCTGGGGGGACTCCCGGGTAGCGGTGGCCTGAGGCTGTGGGGTTAGGTCAGGGTATGGGTGCAAATGTGAGGGTCGTGGCGGTGCAGTGGTGAGGATCCGGAACCAAGGCCCGGGGCAGGCAGGTGTTTCAGGGTCGGGAAACGCCAACCAGGGGCTGGAGGAGCCGTGCTGAGGAGGGTAGACGGGGCCTGGGAAAATGCGCCGGCGGCAGAGGTGGCGGGAGGGTGCCACACTTGAGGGTTGGGTGTGCAGTGGCCCCAGCTGGCACCCTAGACGGTGTCTCCGCTTGCCCCGACCCTGGCCCCTCTGTTGAAGGGGGCTCAGCACATCCAGCCAGCCTCCCCCATGGGGCTAGGGGCAGGGCGAGACCCACTCGTCGGTGCCTCAGGGGACTCAGGTGAGCACGGGGGCGCATTGCACCCTCTCCCGGGGTCGCTCTCGTGGGGACCGGGGTCACGCTAGTGAAGCACCTGGAACAGCGTCTGGCATGTTCAGGTCTGCGGACTTCGGGGGTGAGAGAGGCAGGACCTCAAGGTCCAAGTTCCCAGATGTTTCAGGGGCTGCAGGGCTCCATGGGCGTCGAGGCCAGACCTGTCCTCCAGGTCCCCGGCCACCTGCCTGACTCCTGCTGCCAGGTCAGCAGCTCCATCTGAAGGGGACCTGGACTCAGCATCGGAGACGGTGTGACCCAGGTCTGTGGGTGAAGCTCCCCAAGCCTGTGCCCTCCCCATTCCTAACAAGATCCCTGACCCGTATTTGGCTGGGCCACCCTGACTTGAAATGAATGAACTCCGTCTCTGGAGACTGGTGGACCACACAGACACCTCCGTGTGGGAGGTGCTGCCAGGTGCCAGCAGGGCCACTGACGTTGTGCCCTCGGCCTTGGCCAGTTCACCTGTGAAGTAGGACCAACGTCTGGCCTTAGGGGTCAAGGTCAGGACACTGGTCCAGCTGTTTTCACAGCCCCTGCCTTGATTTAAGGGTCAGAAGGAGCGAGGCCTGGCCCAAGGACGGCTCACATTTGGAGAATGTGACACCAGGAGCAGCTGGGTCCTCTGTTCTCCCCACCCAGCCCACAGCCACGGAGAGAGGCGAGAGCGCGTCCATGTACAGGCACTGAGGGGCCAGCCCCGTGGGCACCTGCCCCACGTAAGCCTGTGCTCCAGCCTGGGTCCTCAGCCCAACTCAGGGGTGCAGCCCAGACTTCAGTCCATGACACAGGCCCCAGGATGTTTGAGAAGCAACAGCTTCCAGCCTGGACTACGACTGACGCCGTGATTTGCTACAATCCAGCCCACCCTTACTGGGGGGATTCTGCTTACTTGAAAGGGAAACCACAGCACCGCCCCAGGTGGAAACCAGCTCCCGCCCTGGACTTAGACGGAACCCAGTCGGAACACACGCCTGGTGGATTCCGGAGCCGTGGCTGCCAAAGGTTCAAAATGGAGAAAGCAAGGGCCGGGGGGGGGGTTGCCGCTGGTTCAGCAGCGCACAGGCTGTGTTTTTGACCTTCAACCCGACAGCGGCGAGAGATGAGGAGGAACTCAGCCATTCACCGCCTTCTCCGGGTCCCCTGGGGTGGGCTTTGTCCTTCCTCCAGGATGACTTAAGGCCCCTCCGGCCCTGGGCTTGGGCGTCCAGCTTACTGGGCATTTTCAGTTCCCTTCCTCCGGGCCAGTCGAGACAGGCTCCTGGGACTGGGGCCCGAAGCGGTGGTGTCCCCGGGTAGGAGGGGGACTGCAGCCTTCCTGGGCTCAGAGCCACCTTCCTGAGCAGCCCCCTCATTAGGCAACTCCCAGCTCCCTGGCATCGGCCCAGGTCAGCAGAGCCCCTTCAGCCTCAGGATGGCCCAGACACCAGTAAGGCAGTGCCTGGACCCCCGCTCCCAGCACTCAGGCTACTGGGGCCTCCCTGCACCCTACGCGCCTCCGGGGACTGTCCCTCCCACCCAGGGCCTCTGCCCACCCCCTCTGCCCTTGGAGCTATTTATTAGTGACTAATCGGGACCTTCACAAACAATTGCCTACAGGCCTGAGAACAACGGCATCAAGCCTCCACACTCAGAAACCACTGCCGACACTTCTTCCTGAAATCAGTAACTGGATGCCCTGAAACTTCTGATTCAGCAGATGCCAAAGTAGTCCGAGGTGTCTCCTCCAAACTGCTCTGTGTATGGGGCTCTGCCCTGGACAGGGTTGAGCCCTCGTCGCTCCCCGCCCGCACGAATCCCAGGAGCACCCGGTGGGCTCTGAGGCGGAGCCCCCCCAAACAACCAGAAGATGCTGAGCTCCCCAAGGCGTCTCCCTGCAGCTGCCAGGGGTGCCCCTTCTTAACCCGCGGTGGGGACACATGGTGCACCGCCCCGGCAGAACAACCGGACGGGGTGGGCGGCGTCTGGCCCTGCCTTGTTCGTCTTGCAACGGCAGGAGGCGGCCTCCCGCCGCTGCCCCCAAATACTGACAGCATCGAAGGCCCGCAGGCGCCTCCTCTGGGAAGGCTGACAGTATCAGTCGCCCACGAGGTGATGCTCCAGCAAGGAGAGCTGGCCGGGCACGCGGGGCACCTACCGACACTGGTGATCTTCTGGGCGCCGAGGTCACGCAGCAGGGCCTCCACCGCTGGGTCGTGTCGAGAGTACAGCTCATAGCGGTTGATGCCGATGTGGAACTTGAGCCAGTTGGGATACAAGTCCACGGCCGCCTCCCCCGTGGGTAGGAATTCATCCTCGGGACCTTCGTGTGGCCTGCACAGATGAAGGTGACCCAGGTCAACAGGGGAAGAACAGAAGGGCAAGGTCTCGAGATGGATGGGGGAGTTGGCGTCGATGCCAAGGTTTTCACTTTGGATCCAAACGAACATGGATTTATTCAGAGGTGCCTCTACTCAAACGGGACCCTGCGATGTCCGCACTTTTTCTGTGGCTGTTGTTCCACCAAGTAATAACATTATTTGAAGGCCTGTAGTTCTCACTTACCCTTGGGAGACACCACAGACAGCTATAACTAAAGCAGCCCAAACCCAGACCGTCAGCGCTAGGCCCCGCCGCGTCTGTCCCGGGGTCACTGAGACAGCCTGACAAGCATGATGCCAGCCTGGGGTGCGAGGGGCTGCCAGCTTCCCCGGGGCAGATGAGCCCCGTCTGGCGGAAACCTGCGCTGGGTGCTCTGCTTTGGGGCAGCGATGATTCAAGAGGCTAAATTTGGTTTTCAGGAAGCAGCCTTGGGTGGGGAGGGAGGAAAGTGGCACTCACTCCAGCCGAGGCCCAAATCGAGGACCTGTTGCCAACGTGGCCCCATCCTTGTCTCCTGAGCCAAAGGGCTGGTCTGGGGGAGGACAGGCCCTGTTTGCTGCTGGAGGGAAGAGCGGGACTTGTCTAGGTGCTAATTCACCTGCAAGTGAGGCCTTTTCAGCCCCGAGCTCGGCCCCACAATGGACACGATGGGCTACGAGAAGCTGCCCAAGGGCCCCGTCACTGGCCACTGGCTCTGGGCTCTGCCTCTCCTACAAAGAGGCCCAGGCCTAGTACACGGCTCTGCCTCTCAAATTTCTGAGCATTTCCGTGAACCTGGCCAGCAGACAAAGCTCAGAGGCCACCAAACACCTTGGTGTGTTTAGACAGAAAACACTGGGTCTGGTCCAACTGCAAAGGAGAAAGGATGTTGTGAGATGCTTTGGAAAACTGGCCTTTCCCCTCTGTTGCCTGTGTAACCTTTGCAGGTACTTATTTATCCTGGCCTTGCTGTTGGTTAATATTTCACCACCCGGGGCGGCAGCATCTGCTTATTTTGATCTGTGTGGCTGAGGAGGGCCTTGGGGGAGGGGTTTAAAGCAGGACAGTTTAAAGAGATGCTCCTGGGGGATGCTACTCGCCTTTTAGGAAGCTGTCACCCCCTTGCAGCCTGGGCGGGGGAGAACGCCTTGGTTATGCCTCGTGGGGGCCAGCATGCCCCTCTGCCGATTGTTTCTCAGGGGCCGGCTTACAAGGCTCATTACGCCTCTCCAGACCCTCCCGACACGTCCGCCAGAGCGGTGGTGCCAAGCACCGGCAGCTTCCCAAGGAGGCACCTTCACTCACTGCCCGAGTCCCTTTGTGAGCCAGTGACCAGGGCCTTGCTGGCAGCACTGCTTTCCTGTAAATGCAGAACTCACTCTTCCCGGCTCCTGCCTGCCATGTCTGCCTTCCAGGCCAGTGGCCGCAGCAAACAGCTCCCAAAGCACCCAGCAGCCCTTCTCAGGGAGGCAGTCACTCCGGAGACGAAGGCAGTGCCCAGCGCCTGCACGCTGCCCACCCCCCAAAGCTCCCCTTCCTGGGGCCTCGGCCGTGGGGTCCACGCCCTCTGCGAGTCTCTGACCCTGAGCCTCTTTACGCAGCGCCCTGGATGTGCAAGGGTACTTTCCGGGGCGGATCTTTATTCTCGAGGGGCGCATGGCTACCTCGGGGGTCGGGCCTGCCAGCACCCACCTCAGCAGCCGCAGCCCCACTCACCAGTCTGGGTTCTCCGCTGCCGCCGCCTTGGGGTTGAACCTGATGTCGCTGTTCACGTTGAAGAGGACGTCGTCCTCCGTTAGCGGCGGAATGGCTACCTGGTACAGTGGGTGCTGGAACAGCCTGGCCAGGAGGGAGCCGTCCCCGCTCGGGCCGGGGGGCGGCACAGGTCCACGCGCACCGGGGTCTCTGAGCAGCGGCCGGTGAGCGGGGTCTAAGGGTCGCAGGGCGCCGGGATCCTGCCCCGGCAAGGCGCCCTCGGCCGGTTCGGCTGCGGGTGGCAGTTTTTCAAGCGAGTGGGACGTGAGGTTGGAGGAAGGGTCGGAGCTGAAGTCCTGCAGGATGCGCAGTGTGTGCTTGTTGGGCCAGCCTGCGTCGCCGGCGGCGGAGGCTGCTGCCGGGGGCTCCCCGGGGCGTCCGCGCGCCTGGGCCCAGCCGCCTGCTGCCGCCTCGGCCGCGGGCTGCGCGCAGGAGCAGCCGGGTTCCCCCGAGGGCTGCGCTCCGCTCCGCTCCAGCTTGGGCAGCAGATCCAGCACGATGTGCAGCGCGCAGGCCACCAGGAACGCCATCAGGATGAGCACGCGGAACCTGCGCACCAGGATCATCTTCATGGCCCGGCGGGCAAGCGGGGCCTGGAACTCCGGGCGCCCCCAGAGCGCGCTCCGCCCGTGCCCTTCTAGTCTTGGCTTGGCACGAACGCGGTGCCGCGGCGCGGATCAAGGTCCATCTGGCGTCGGCCAGCTACTCGTCCCGGGGCTGTCCCACGCGTAGGGCGCCCACCGCCAAAGCGCCCGCTCGCCGGGCCATTTCGGGGCCGTTCTCTCTCGCCTCTCCGGAGTGGCCGCGCCCTCAGCCGGCCGGGCCCAGCGGCCCTCGTCCGCGAAGCTGGGGGCGCAGCTCGGGGAGGCCCCGCGCACGTAGCGGCCCGCTTGGATCTCCGGGGCCGCGTCCGCGCTCATCAGGCGCGCAGGGGCCGGTCGCTTAGGCCCATCCCGGCCAAGGCGCGGCGGCCTGGGGTGGGGGTTGGGGGTGGCGGCGACCGCGCGGCGCAATCCGATCCGAGGCTCGGCGCAGTCTCTTGCGCTGCTCCGTGGGCCGCGCTAGGCGCCGGGCCGGCCGGGCGGAGAAGGGGCGGCTCCTTCGGGCAGGGCTCGGTTCTCTCACTCTGCGGCCCGCAGGCGGGGACCTGGAGGGGAATGAGGGCGCAGGGCCGCGGGGACCGAGGAGGGGGCGGGAGCGGGGGCGGCGCACGGAGCGTCCGGCGAAGTCCCCGGGCAGGTGCACCGGCCGTCCCCGGAGCGCAGCCCCCCCGCACAGCCGAACCTCTCCCCGGGCGGTCAGATATCCGAGCGCCGCGGAGCCGCCCCCCGCGTCAGAGCCCGCAGATTGGCGGAGCCGCAGCCCCGCGAGCCCGGGCCTACGCTGCTCCCTGTTTTCTCCTCCCCTCGGCCGCGCCCCGCGATGCTCTGCAGCTCCCGGCCCGCTAAGGAGAGGGCGCTTGCTTCCCGCGGTTTGCCCGGAGAAGACAGAGAGGAAAGCAGAAGGCGCGGATCCCGCGCTGCGGGTTCTGCCGGGAAGGGCTCCCCGGCCTGGCTGCCGCGCCCAGGACCTGGGCCCGCCCGGGGCAGGCCGCCGCCAGCTGCAGCATCTCGGCTCCTCCCCGATAAGCCGAGGGCCAGAACCCAGGCCAAGTCCCTCCCCGGAGGCGCTGGGCGTCTGCGCCGCCGGATGAGCTCCCTCTGGGCGGCGACCTTATGCCCCACGCCCCCGCCTCGGGCGGGTGCCGCGACCCCAGGCGACCGGCGAAGGGCAGGAGGAGGAGGCGTTGGGGTCGCCACCGCTGGAGACGAGGAGAGGAGCGGGGTGTCGGCCCAAACCCGGAGGGGAGGCCCGCACCGGGGCGAGGCTCCTGCATGCTGGGGCCCCATTCCACCTCGAGGGGACCACGCCTGCGCCTTAACTATGGCGGCGCCGGTGCCCCAGTTAGAATTCGCTTGGCACAGAGAGGTGCCCGGTGTGTGCGGGAGGCGGCACCTCCCTCGCTTTGGGCGGGACTCTGTGTGTGTGTGTGTGTGTGTGTGTATTTGTGTATCAATTGGCCTCGCCAGATGCGCAAAATTGGCCACCTACAGCCAGGGGCTGGGTACTTCTGTGCCCACACAGCTTCTGGACCTCCAGCCCCCAATAGAGAATATACTTTTTAAACTTATTTATCTTATTTAGGCTGCGTTAGGTCTTTGTTGCTGCGCACAGGCTTTCTCCAGTTGCGGCGAGCGGGAGCTACTCTTTGTTGCGGTGCGCGGGCTTCTCATTGGGGTGGCTTCTCTTGTTGCCGAGTTCGGGCTCTAGGCGTGCAGGCTTCAGTAGTTGTGGCGCACGGGCTTAGTTGCTCCGCGGCATGTGAGGTCTTCCCAGACCAGGGCTGGAACCCGTGTCCCCTGCGTTGGCAGGCGAATTCTCAACCACTGCGCCACCAGGGAAGCCCCCCCAGTAGGGAATGCTAATGTGCATTTCAGCCTACAGTCATAGTTGGGAAGGTAAGTGAACCTGGCCAAAGGAGATGTCACAAACACACCTACCACGAGGCTCACTGCCCCCTGCCCTTCAGGGGCTGCAAGTTTCCAAGGACGAAGCCTCTCTGGGAAGACTGAGGGGAGGCCAGTCTCTGGTGGGAGCCCTGGCGTGGGACCCCTAGTCTCCCACTGACTCACTGTACTGCCCTCTCAGGACTGCAGTTTTCTCTTGCATGGATTCAGGGGCCATTTTCCCTGAGACTCACCATTGAATCTCAGTGCCTGGCCCAGTGCCTGACATTCAGAAGCCGCCCGTTAGATACTTGGGGTGAAGGAGGGGAGTCCCAGCCCAGCAAGTCAGTGAAATAGATGTTTCTGAGGCCATCTGAAGTAAGTGAAGGGCTGGGCCCTCCTGGAACTGGATCTGGAGGATGTGTTGGGGCCACGGCTGGGGGTGGGTGGAGACCAGAGGGTGAAGGTGGACTTGACTGGAAATGGAGCATTTAGGGGCATTTTCACCCCCTGGAGATGGAGCTCCTCCCTCCCCCCCTCCCTCTCACACTGACAGCACCATTTGTGTGCCGAAGACAGGGTTACTCAGAGGCCAGGGAGATGCTGTGCAAACTGAGATGGAGGTTGAGAAGCACCAACCCCCCTCTGGGGGAGGGGGAACCAGGCGGGAAGGAGCTTAGGTCTGTGCTCACCACAGTGTCTACCTTGGCCTTGGGGTTCTATGGGCTCCAGCGCCCCACCTACCCACCCAGGCCTCCTATGTTCAGTGTCCTTAGGGTGGACGTGGGGTGGGCGGATCCCATGAACCATGCACATTAAGAGTGGCGGCCTCACTGGGGCTCCCTGTGCACTTAGGTTACCTCTCCCCCCGCCCCCATCATTCTCTTGGGACCTATATTATTTGGACCCCACCGCTGGATGGCTCCCGTGCACAGTTCTTGCTTTATCTCAACTATCGCCTTGGAAACTCATTGTCTCACTAGCGTCACCGCACTTCCTCTCATCCCGCCACTGGAATTATTTTCCCAGCAACGCCATCACCGTGTGAAGATACTGTGCCATCTTCTGTTCTCATTTATGGTTTGTATCCCCTGAAATGCACATGCCCCGCTGAGATCAGTGCCTTGTTCACAGCCGTGCCCTGGGCAGATGTAGGGCGTGTGTCAAAGAAGGGACCGCAAGCCACCATCCAACTTGGGGTCAGGTGTCAGCGGGCGAAGGTGATGTGAAAAAAGCCTTTGGAGACAGAGCACTCACCACAGGAGGTCAGAGTATGGAAAACTCTTGGCCAGGTCTTTCTGCCTGGTTCCTTATATTTTGCTCTGAGAAGTAATTTGATTTGGCTTAATGGACTCAGCCGAGGAAATGTACACACACACACACACAGACGTGCACAGACGCACACATCCACATGCACACACAGAGAGGCGTAACCACGGACAAATACTCACACTCAGAGACACACAGGTACACACACGCACGCAAACGCGCAGGGTCCGAAGCTCCCTCAGGCCTCTGCTGTGCTGTCCCTGGGCAGAGGCCAGGACAGGTGGGGTTACTCCAGGAAGGGCCCCAGGAGGTTAGAGGCGGCCTCATCCAAGACCAGGAGCGTTTTCCCCCCAGAGGCCGGCGCTCCGATAAACCCGTGTTAAATATGTCACGTGGTGCCAGGAATTACGTAGGAAAATAAAGTTGGTACCACAGAGAGGGAATAATGCACGTTCTGGGTGACGTTCAGGGGACGGCCCCTGAGAAGAGGACGTTTGGCTAGAGACCTGCACGGGAGGGAATAAGCAACTTGGAGGTCCGTGCGGCTGGAGCCCTCGGCGGGACCGGCCCTGGTCCTGAGCGGGGTCACCCGGATGCTGAGCCTTGTGTTCGTCGGGGGTCCTGGGCGGGAGCCACCTTCTCCGCTGTATGGCCTCCCCTGGGCTCACCCAAGGAAATCCGACCTGAGGCCCCAGCTCAAGGCTCAGCGGCCGCCCTGCAAGGACGGGAGGAGGGACTGGGGCTGCAGGGCTGGGCGCACCTCACGGGAGGCGCTGGCACTGGGTCAGAGGACAAATGGGGGCTCCCGGTGAGGAGAGTGTTGCAGGCAGAGAGAGGGGAGGTCCCTGGGGACGGGCACAGGGGAGATGCCACCTGCCGCTTCCCCGTCCAGGGCCCCTGGTTCCCCCACGTGCCGGGTGCTCCTTCCACCCCAAATCTCCCCAGCGTGTGGGGACCCGCCAGTGGGTCCAGCTCAGGGGGCTCTGCTGGTCTTTTCAAGCAGAAAGGGCTGCCGGTGGCGACTGGAGATGGGGGAACAGGGCAGTGGCTGCCTTTGTGCAGAAGGGGAGAAGTGCACGCACTCGCTCGCGGGTGTCATGTGAGGGGTGCGGGACCAGCACTGGAGCCTGATCCAGTGGCACCTGCGCAGCGGCACCTGGAAACCTGGGACAGGCCGGGAAGAGGCTTGGGCCGTGAAGTCCGAGTGTGCGTGTTTGGGGTGGGAGCAGGAGGGTGTCCCAGGACCTGTGGGCCGACAGCTGCAGGGTGGCAGTTGTCCCGCAGAGCCAGGGAACATTCCAGGAGGGCCCGGGACCCTCCTTCCTGAGTGGGGGGTAGAAAGCGGAGCAGCGGAGCCTGCAAGCTGGCGTGCCTCCTCCTCCTGGGACACCAAGCCTGCCCCCCCCCCCCCCCCCCCCCCCCCCCCCGCAGCCCCTCTGTACCCGGGCCAGCCCGTGTCCAGCCTGGGATGGAGGAAGGAGACCTGGAGGGACCCGCCCACCAGCTCAGGTCCCAGTCACACCCTTGTGTTTTCCTAAGGATGACTTATCCCGGACCCACCAGGGAGGCTCCGGGGCTGTTTACCACAGGCCAGCCCTGGCCGCAGGCTATTCTGGGAGCTGGGGGTTGGGCTAGCTGGGCTGGTGGAGGAGGCTTGTCTCTGGGCAGTTGGGGGGCGGGGGCGGGGGCGGGGGCGGGGGGGGTGCTGTGGGGGGGGTGGGGGGGGTGCTGTGGGGGGGGTGGGGGGGTGCGGGCATCCATGTGTGCCCAGGTGTCACGGGGTTTGGGGTTTTAACCCTTGTCAGGGGGAACTAAAAAACATGGAAAATTCTTGCCCTCCCCCGCCTGCCTGGGACTCAGGGCCATTGGGGTAATGGGCCTGGAGAGAGGGATTTACACTGACCACTAGCAGGAGGGACGCCTCCACAGGAGAGGGAGACAATAAGACCAGTGTCATCTGTGCTGGGCTTGGGGGACTCGGAGGGGTGGCCGCATCCTGTGGACGAACCGGGCCCACCAGCCAGCCCACTGAGTACCTCCTGCTGGGGCTCTGGCCCATTCATTCTCCTGTCCTCCTCCTCACAGCCACAGCCTGAGGGGTCTTTGGAAAATAGAGCCCCTTTGTTCTAATTTAAAATGACAGATCAAGAAGCCGAAAACACGAGCAAATTAAACAATTAAAAAGCTTGATTTTATTTTGCACATTTTGTATCACTCAAATACATAATATGCTATTTTCCATCATATATGGAATAGCCACCAAAAACTGACCATCTACTGACTATAAGGGAAATTGTCAAGAAATTCCAAAGGAAGAAAATCTACAGTCTGTTCACTTGAGTATGTGTGTGTGTACGTGTGTGTGCGCACACAGACACGTGTACATACAGATACATAAGCATATATAATCTACAGTTGGTTCATGGAGTATGTACCTATATATACCATATACATATGCATACATCATCTACAACCTGTTCACTGAGCACAGTGCAGTTTAATAAAAAAAAAAAAAGAGCTAAGTTTAAAAATATTCTACCTGGAAATTAATACCACAAATAAAAGCACTGCTATATATAATTCTGGGATTATGGAGGAAACCAAAAGGCAAATTAGACCATTTAAAAATGAACACAAACGAGAACAGCACCTATTGGAACCTGTAGGACGCCGCCAGAGGGTCCCTCAGGAAACTTGGAGTGATAACCGCATTTGGTAAACAATGATAATGACTAAAAATAAGCGAACTAAGCTTTCAGCTAGAGAAACTAGGAAGAGAGCAGTAAAATAAGCCCCAATAAAGAAGGAATGGATTCCCACAGAACAAACCAAAACCAAATGCCATAGAAAGCAAACAACGGTGGAGATGGCAAATCAAACAAGACGACACTTCTTTGAAAAGACCAGCGAAGAGTCAAAATGCCGTGAAATCTGATGGAGAGAAAAGAGAAGAGAAAGACGCCTCTAAGCTAAGGGGCAGTGTGGCTAGAGGAGTGAGTTCTGGTCCCGCAAATCTCTGGCCTCGGGAAAAGCAGGGTAGAAGGCGGAGTGGTAAGAATCTGGTGGTATAAGACCTCCCGAGCCCAGGGAGCGTGGCGGGGCGGGGCCGGGGAGCTCCACGAGGGCCCCGTAGGGTGGGGGATCTGGCAGGTTGAGAAGAAGGGGACAGTTACCAGGCAGAGCGCCCAGAGCACCCGGGGCAGAAATGGACCTCTTGAGGGCGTCTGCGGCGCCCATCTCCCAGAAGCCCTGGCGCAGGTTTTGTGGCTCTGGGTGCCGGCTGGGCACCGTTTGCCGTATCGGCCCAGCTGGCACCATAGTGCACTCTGTCCTGTGAACGCACGGATATCGCAACGCAGGCGCCTTCGGATCCAAACGGAGAGGCGTGCGAGAGTGTTTGGGGCGCTGCTTTGGGACCACCTGAATCATCCAGGGCCCTGGCCTCCAGGATGGGGGGGTCTGGGCAGGATGAGGACACAGTCATTAGAGACGTTATTAATTTGGTTGTCTCTTTCCTTTCAATAATTGAGGGATAATAGATTGTCCATGGCTAACCTGAATGGCAAAAGCCAAAATTGATAAGGCTTAACTAAATATTTTTGTCTCCAAGTTACCGGCGACACCATTTTGTCTTTTCTGGGGTGTAGGGGAATAATTTTAGAAGGAAGCGTTTTGTAAAATTAAAAGGCATTCGCCAAACATTATTTTATGCATGAATGTAATTTACAGGTTTAATGATTAGAGAGGAAAATGCAAATATCAGACGAATAAGATTTGATATTTAAAGGCAAATGCAAGATTCAAGCGAGAGAATAAATTACAGCAAAACTTCTTATTCAGGGCTACCAAATTTCTGGATCTGGAGCAAAAACCCCATGCTGACAAGCCACACGGTGAGATGTCAGGCTCTCCCTGGGGGAACAGCCTGCCGTGGGGCCCACTGACCCCGCCCGAGCTTCAGGTCCACCCTGGTGGCCCCATCCGACACCCCTGTGGCCACAGCGATGGCTGCCAGTAATCAGCCCTTTCTGAGAACTCCGTCTCCTCCTCTGCCAAGCCATGAAGATTCCATGTCTCCCCTGGCGTCGGGGGGCAAGCCCCAGGCTCTGCCCTTGGGGGGGGCATGGCCAGAGGGGTCCCCTCACAGCCCTGGCCAGGGAGGACCCCCGGAGTTAGGGTTTCACGTCCAACCCAGACAAAACCTGCTCTTCTTTATGGTACCGTAGAAACAGATACAGGGCAGAGCTCAGCTCCTCCTCCCTGGCAAACTGGAGCTCGCTGGCATTTCTGGCCCTGCGTCTGGGGGCAAAGGGCACAGGAGCCCGGCTCTGCCACTTGTCACTCAGGGGGACAGCGGCCTGTGCTCCCGAGGCTGCTTGCAGGACCACAGGGGAGGGTTGAGGAAGCGTCAGACAGTGAACACAGTAAAAGTCAGGGGTGTAAAATGGTTTCACGTAAATCATCTGGAAACAGCTGCCTAGAATGTTCTTTACATTGGAAAGTATGCTTTGAGGTGATTATTCAGGATTTTATAGGCCATTGCTCGCCTGAGCCCCAGGCTGGCTCCTGGCTTTGCAGAAAAGTGAGGTCGCGTTTTACGAGTGGCAGAGGCCCTTCGTCACACCCCTGCGTCATCGCCATGGTGACAGGGCTGTGCGCCGCCCTGGGACGGGTACCGCGTGGCTGCACGCGGGCAGACTCTGCAGATCGGGCCTTGAGCAGGGGCCCCTGGACGAGGCCTGACCGAGTGCGCTCCTCTCTGCAGCTTCCCGGCCGGTCAAGCGGCTGCAGCAAGGACAGCCCCCGTGCCCCCTGCCCCAGCCCCGCAGGGATGGCGTCCACTCTAGGGCCCACGGAGGCCCCTGGCCTCCTTCATCCCCGCTTTGCTCTGCGGTCACCTGCACAAACTTCCGTGGCCGAACCCCGTTCTCTTTATCAGAAGACAACAAACGCAATCCTTCTTCTTCGTCGGCGCCCCTCTGGCCCGGGCCCTCATCGGGGGCTAAAGGCCAAGGCTGCACTCCCCTCTGCTCTCTCCCACTGGACGCGAGGTCCACGGACGCCGCGTCCCGGGGGCTCCCGTGAGCTTGACCTGCCCCAGCCTCCCAAGCGCTGCAACAGAATTTGGAGAGAAGGACTGAGTTCACTCCAGGGAAATAACTGCATTTGATCCAAAGAGGCCACAGCTTCAACTTGCCCTCAAAGCTTTGGCTCGTCTCCACTCTCTCCGGAGATTAAAGGAAAACTCGGGCCCACCAGAGGGGGCCCAGCACCCAGGACCCCAGCTGGGCCTCCAGGATGAGGAGTCAGAGCAAGGCTCAGAGGCATCGGCCAGGGCAGGTGAGGCAGGGCAGAGCCCCGCGTACAGACTGGTCCCAGGCCAGGGGCGGAGGGGGACGGAGGCGGCAGAGATGTGAGTAGGGGGCCCAGACCCTTCTCTAAAGGATCCCAACAGCCCAAGCCCATGTCTCCGGCTCCCAGGAGGGAGGAGAAGCGGCGCCAAGCCGGCCCACTTCTCTCGGGCACTCTAGGACCTGAGTCAGTGCAGCGTGTGGCCCCTGTGCCTCCCAGGCCACACTCCCCACTTCATCGCTGTTGCTCTGAGCAGAGCCCACTGCAGGCTGCTGCCCCCAGGCAGGATCCGACCGTGGTCCATGCTGGCGCCATGCACAGTGGCCTTTATTTTCTCAGAGGAGCCAGGGAGGGGCCCCCGAGTTCCCTTCAGAAGGCACCTCCCGCCACTGGCCCTAGGCCTCAGGGGACTTGGAGGGGAGGGGACCCCTCCCTGGGACGCAGCCTCTGCAATGGTCTGTGCTCCCCCATCATGTCTGACTCTCAGCCTGGCCTCTCACTTCAGAAGGCAGGTGTGGGGGAGATCTGAACGATGTTTTCAGACGTCTCAGCAGTTTGGACTAAAAATAGGGTTAATGAGAAGTGGAGAAGCCGGAGCCGAAGGCTGGACGAACACTAGTGCCCGCAGTGATGTAAAGCAATGGTAACTTTCCAGAAATCCCAGCCTGCAGTCCGGAGCCTTCGGCCGCAGTATGCCCTGCCCGATCTGTGTCGTTCACTCTGCAGAATGGTTGGGGTAACCCCCGGGACTGGGATTCCCCCAGCAGCCTCCCAAGGCCCCGCATTGCCTGCACTGGGGTGTGGCCTCCCCGGAACACAGGGGCCTGCAATTGCTCCCCTGGGCTCTGGGCACAAGGCCAGCACGACCAGGAAGCAGGGGGCCAGGTGTGACGGGGGGGGGGGCGGGGGGGGATCGCTGCTCCCTCCGGAGGAGACCCGGGAAGTGACCTCTTGGACAAGGTCGCAAGGCTCCCACAGCAGTGATGTTGCCCTGGAGGCCTGGGGGTTAGGGGCCACGCCCGCTGTGAACCCAATCCGGTGTCTTAGGACCAAGAACAAAGTGAATATTGGGGGTGTGGCTAATGATATTTTAAACACCTGTGGATCCAGCTGATCTAAACCCCAAACCCTTTCTGAAAGCGCTGAGCTCAAAGCAGCAGAATATTCCTTCCCCTCCCACCAGGGGGCCCGGCTCCACCTCCCTCATGGTCGCTGCAGGGGGCGGGCGGGGTGGGGTGGGCTGGGGGCCGTGTTCACCTCCCTTCAGCTCCCTCCGTCCACACAGCTCTCACAGGGTGCTCAGGCAACTTCATCAGAAACACCACAGCCTGGGCGGCTTAAGTAACATCTATTTCTCAGTCGGGAGGCTGGACGTCGAGATCAAGGCGCTGGCATATTTGTCATCTGGTGACGCCTCACTTTCTGGTCACTAGCCGGCTGCCTTCTCGCTGTATCCTCGTGGCTGAAGGGGAAAAGAGCTCTCTGGGGTCTCTTCTCCCCAGGGCCCTGATCGCACTCCACCCCTGGGACCTCATCACCCCCCAGAGGTCCACGTCCTGCAATCGTCACGTTGGGGATCAGGTTTCAATACACGAGGTTTGTCAGGGACCCAAATGTTCAGTCTGCAGCAGAAGTGGTGCAGGACCTGCCCGGGTCTCATCTCATCCCAGAGTCCAAGTCCACTGGCCAAACAGAAGGGGAACTGACCCCTGCCTGCACCAGCCACCAGCCCGCCCGCCCTCCCTGTGAAGAGCAGAACAGGGTGGGAGGTGCCCGGAACACAAAGGAGCGCCCAGTGGACAGCACGCGGCTTGGGAAGAGCTGGAAGAGGAGGCTGGAGGGGAGGGGACAGCCAGCAAGGTCCCCTCCCAGCAGAGAGACCCTGGAGGACCCCTGCCAGCCCAGCTGTTGGCCCAGCGCCTGTCCACCTGAGGCCCGACCTCCACCCTCTGCCCCCAGCCTGCACGCCCGGCCCGGCTCAAGGAGAGCGCGGCCGCCGCGCTCACACTCACACCATCTGCGAAGCCCTGGCCATTTCTTCATGCACGTGGGGGCCGTCCAGCTGGCCTCCGGGCCTCGGTGCTCAAAGCAGTGTCTGCTCCAGCCATGACCCAGCAGCCTCCTGGGCAAGTTTTTCCCAGTCCCTGGGATCCACCATCTCTCTTCTGCCAGGAGCACCTGGAGAGTCAAGGCTGCTTGGCTTCCTAGCCTCGTCGGGCTCTGCCCCAGCCCTCCATGCAGGCCCAACACAGGAAGTCAGGGTGTCTGGAGCGGAAGAGGGCGTGGTCTGTGACACGGAACATTTTAGCCTCTGTGGGTGTAGCTGGTGGGAGGCTGGGCCCAAATAACACTTTATTACGGACAGTGAAATTTAAAGTTCATATAATTTGCACGTCAAGAAATAGTCTTCCTTACATTTTTTTCCCAACCACTTAAAAATACGAACATCATTTCAGTTTGCTGGTAAGTGAAGATGGAAGCGGAACAGGACCTCAGATCTGCAGTTTTCTGCCCTGGCCTTAGATGGTTCTTTCTAAAGAGACCTTTGGTTTCCATATTTTAAATACAGAATATTTTATAGTTTCCTTTTATACACATTTTTAAAAAATGTTACTCTAGGACCACACTTGCCACTTGGTTTGGAATTCGTAGATTCTGTCCTAGACTTCTGGGCCTGAAGCCCCGGGCCAGGCAGCCAATCCCAAGAGCCTTGGGGAGGCAGCTCCCGAGACCACGCAGCCCCCGGCTCACACGTATACATGGGCCAGGGAACCTCCCCATCCACCGTCCCGCAGCTCATTCCATCCGAAGGACCCAGGATGCCTGGAACCTCGCAGCAACCCCCAGGCCGAGGGGGTGTCCACCAGCTGAGGGAGGCCAGCGGTCGCCCGGGCTCCAAGTGACGTTCAGAAACCTCGGTTTTCCGGGTCAAGCTCTGCTCGCTCTGGACCTTGTATATAGAGGTGTGCGTACACCTCAGAAACTCAGGGCCTGGGCTGGGGGCCGGTACACAGCCATATGCAGGTGTGGGGACCAGAAGGCAGTCCCAGGCCTTGGCCCCGGGTCCTTGCAGACATCCTTCTGTTTCAGGAGCCCAGCGGGGCCTCGGGAGAGTGGGGAAGGGTCAGGGTGTCCCGCATGGCAAATTTCAAATGGACACCAAAGCCAGGCCGGGAGGACGGTAGGTATGACGTCCACGCCTGAGCGTCCCACTGACACACGGCCTCCCATGGGTGCTGGAGGATGCCCGGCCTTCTCGGTCCCTGTGCAGGGGAATGGGTGCAGCTTGGGGGCAGGGAAGTGGGGGGTCGTTCCCCACATACCCCCACATACCCCCACATATGTGGTCGGGACACACTGGCTTCTGGCCAGCATAGGAGGGGTGAGAGCCCCGATCCCCTGGGACGGGGTCTGCACAGCGGTTCCAGGCGGAGAACCGCCACGAAAGACCGGACACAGAGCTTAGGCCTGAAGCACTTTTCCAGCCTCCCCCCCACAAAGAGAAAAAGAGGCAGAAACGATCTCTCTAGGCCAAGGATAAATTAGCCGAGGGCAGACACAGCACAATGCTCATTTATCATCTTGAGCCCGAGAGGGTACTGGGAATCCTGTCCTGGCCTCAAGACTCAAGGTCAGAGCTTCTGCTTTGCCTCATTATTTCTATTTTTAAAAACTGTGCTCAGGCCTCTTGCAAAAATAGCAAGAGGTGAGGACATGTCAAGCGCTAACATGCCCCCCTTTGTCAGAAAACCTCAGGGACGCAGGAAAAGCCGGCCAGGGACTGGGCAAGTGGCACCGAGCCGTCCACCACCAGGGCTGCTGGTCCCCCGCTCGCTGCACAAGTGAGTCAACTGAGGTGCCCCAGGGCAGGCACGCACCAGGGTCGGTCCAGGAGGAAGGCCCTGGGGCCATGGGTACTGGTCGCTCTGAAACGCCGGCCCAGGCGGCCAGAAGGCCCAGGTCCTGGGGTCCTGATGGCAGGGGAGCAGCGACATCAGGGCTGCCCTCCTGTAGGGCCCCGGCCGCCCTGCTCTGACCACAGGGGAGGGCCTTCCCAAGCGGTGCCTGAGAGCTTAGATGCTGGACTTTCAGTCCCGTCACAAGGAAATTAGGATGTGCCCCTTTGGGAAGAGCTGAGACACAAGGAACAGACATGTGTGCACACACAGACGTGGGTGAGTGTGTACATGTGTACACGTATTTGTGTGTGGATGCGTGTGCACACACGTGCGTGTTAGTATGTGGATGCGTGTGCACAGCCCACTTCCGGGCCGGGAGGAGCAGGGATTCTTGCAAGGGCCAGGAAGCCCCCGCTCCTCCCCCCCCAGAAGGCTAGGCATCAGCCCCCACCCTGGAGCAGTTGCGAGGCGGTGAGTCAACCCAGGGCAGCGGGCCCTGCCGTACCTCACGTTAGAATCACCAGAGCAGGTCCAAGTCCGCCGAGCCGTGCGAGTCTGGAAAGGGCCACCCTGAGTTGACGTGCCGGGGCCACACTCCACCTCTCATTTCTGTCTCCATCTAGAATGCAGCATCCGGCTCCGGGCCTGCAGCCGGACGGGTGGCCCTGGAAAGAGAACAGAGAAGCGGCTGCAGGACAGCCACCTGCTCCGTCCTCCCGCCGGCCCCCCGAAGGCCCCCGACCCATCCACTCGGAGCCACACCGGCCGGCTGGGGCTCCTTGGGAAGGACCCTCTGGGGCCGACCGGGGACCTGCCCTTACACAGAGGCCTCGTTTAACCCTCTGATCTCCTCACCCCTTCGTTAGCCGGACACACATCCCGAAGCGCCCACAGGGAGCCGGCCTCTGCCCTCAGCCCTCGCGTGTGGTGCGTCCAGGGCGAAGCGTAAGAGAGACGGGGGCTCCCGTCCTTCCTGGGCCCGGGGGGCTCCCACTCATCGCCGGGAGACCAGCGGCGTCGCCACACCTTCCCTGGGGGCGGCTGGGAGCCCCAGGGTCACTTTCCCAAAGGCCTCATGACCCCCCTGCAGGACAGAGGCTGCTTCCTCCACCAGAGCCCTGGGCAGTTGGCGTGCAGACAGCGCTGGGCCAACACGGCCTTGCAGAGCAAGCGGTAGCTGCAGGGCAGGCTGACTGGGGGAGATGGCTGCGTGGACCCCTGGACCCCTGACAGAGGGAAAGGCACTGCACCATAAAGTGGTCCAAAGCCGGTGCTACTTACCGAATTGCCCAGGACCCAGCACCATAAGATGACAGCATTTGGCTTCTCATGTTTTCTGTGGTCAGGGGATCTGGCGGCCTGGCTGTGTCTTCAGCTTTGAGGGCTGTCAGGGGGTGGGTTAGGGGTGCCATGGGTGCCCCCAGTCCATGTCACGTGGGCCCCTCTGCCTCTTCATTGGCTGCTCACAGCAGGGCAGCAGCCTTTCGAGAGAGAGACAGAGAGAGAGAGAGAGAGACAGAGAGAGACAGAGAGACAGACAGAGTCCTTACTCCCTGATCTCTGAGGAAGAGCCCTCTATCCCCACACTCTCCCATTAGAACCTAGACCTGGGTCCTGGCTACACACACAGCAAGGGGGTTGCACAAGGGTGGCTACTGCCTGGGATGATAACACTGAGATGTGACACCTTAAGGGGAGGGGACCCCACCTGACCCCAGAGCCGGGCCTGCCCCTTGTTCCAAGTGTCCTGCCTGCCATGGCTCAGTTCTGAGGACCCACCCAGGTCTCTACCGAGTGCAAGTGTCGCAGCCCTGCAGTCTGCACAACCTTTTTGAAAGTCAAGACCCTTAAAGCTAGGGACTTCCCTGGTGGCGCAGTGGTTAAGAATCTGCCTACCAATGCAGGAGGCACGGGTTCGATTCCTGGTCTGGGAAGATCCCACATGCCACGGAGCAACTAAGCCCGTGCGCCACGACTACTGAGCCTGCGCTCTAGAGCCCACGAGCCACAACTACTGAGCCCACGTGCCACAACTACTGAAGCCCGCGCGCCTAGAGCCCGTGCTCCGCAACAGGAGGAGCCACCGCAGTGAGAAGCCCGCGCACCACAAGGAAGAGTAGCCCCCGCTGTCAGCTACAAGAGAAAGCCCGCGCGCAGCAATGAAGACCCAACGCAGCAAAAAATAAATAAATAAAATGTAAATAAGTTTATTTAAAAAAAAAAAAGACCCTTAAAGCTTCATCCCATCGACCCGGAAGGAAATTACTCAGCTGAAGGACAAACAAACAAAAACATAATAGCAACAAAAAAAAGGGTTCCATTCCTAAAGAAATTTGTGACATTACGTGTAAAATATACACATGGAGGAAAAGAACATTTCAGCATTCAAGGGATGGGAGGTGAATCATGGCTGACGAAGTTACTGGAATATGATTGAGTTACAACAGGTTTCAGCATGACTTAGATCCCGAGAAAATAGTGCCAATTATGTGTTAAAACAAGGTGGTTTGTGCACTGAGACAGAGGCCACGTGGAATGTCCACATCAGTGCTGAAAATGGTAGTAGGTGTGAGCAAATGTGAAAAAGAATGTGTTAAAGTAACAGGATTATGGGTGTGTGTTTTCCTCAAATTTCTCTTTAACAGAATGATCCAGGTTTTGTTAACATAGAGGAGATGAGAGGTCAGGGCAGGGCGTCCTTGCTGAGCCAGAAGAGCCTGGGGGGGGGGGTTGGGGCCCAGGGGCCTGGGAGGTGGAACAGGTGGGTCTGAGGAGGGAGAGGTGGGGAGAGGGTCCGGGTGAGGAGGCCCCGCCTCTGGGAACCTCTCACTCAGGCTCATCGTAATTAAAGAAAGGAAGATGAATGGTGTTAACATTCTTCCAAAATGATGATGGAGAAACTAAGTACTGAAGAAAAAAATTAAGATAATGGGAAATGAGGTGTGTGCATATAAATATTTTCCCTTTAGTTGTAATGAAGGAAGGCAGTGCCTCGGGCTTTTGTGACAAGATACATCCCCCCACCGTCCTGGACGGCTGTCACTCAAGCTGGGGCTTGACGGTGAGGAGCAATTGCCCACCGGCTCATTTTATGGCTCATTAAGCTAGCACAGCAGATGCCTAGTCCTGCTTTCGGCCTTGAGGAGAGTTTGAATGTCTGCAACTGCTAATGATGGGGGACTTAGCAAAGGTCAGAGCGAACATTCTCGGAATCCGTATCCTCACCGAGTCAGGGCCCTGTTTCCTCCTCCTGCAATCCTGTGGGTGTGACTAAGAGCCGGGCTGGCACCCACACGATGAGGAAATTGCACGACTGCCTAAGGCACTGGGGAGGGAGTGGCAGGAGTCCCCAAGGGACAGACACATCTGCCTCCCGGGCATCAGGAGCAGCCCTGACTTCAGGAGTCCGTTTTGCAACCAAGGCCACAGTTAAGGATTCCATAGGAAGCGGGGTCTTCCCCTGAGGCAGGGAGCAGCTCAAGTCCGTTTTCCCTTTGAAATAGTCCTCTTGATTTTTAACATACAAGTGGTTTAGATTCACTGACTTTATTCTTGTTAAAAAACATATGTGGGCCTGTAAATCAAAGTGGATAAAGGGATTAGTCTCTGAAATTTACAAACAGCTCATTTGGCTGTTTGTAAATCAAAAAAAACCCACACAACCCAATCAAAAAATGGGCAGGTGACCTAAATAGACATTTCTCCAAAGAAGACATACAGACGGCCAAGAAGCACAGGAAAAGATGCTCAACGTCGGTAATTATTAGAGAAATGCAAATCAAAACTACAATGAGATATCACCCCACAGCAGTCAGAATGGCCATCGTCAAAAAAATCTACAAACAACAAATGCTGGAGAGGGTGTGGAGAAAAGGGAGCCCTTCTACACTGTTGATGGGAATGTAAATCGGTGCAGCCACTATGGAGGAGGACAGTACGGAGGTTCCTTAAGAAACTAAAAATAGAGCTACTGTATGATCCAGCAATCCCACTCCTGGGCACGTATCCAGGGAAAAACATGGTTCAAAAGGATACATGCACCCCAATATTCATAGCAGCACTATTCACAATAGCCGAGACATGGAAGCAACCTAAACGTCCATTGAGAGATGCATGGATAAAGAATATGTGGTACATATACACAATGGAATATTACTCAGCCATAAAAAAGAACGACATAATGCCATTTGTAGGAACATAGGTGGACCTGGAGATGATCATACATACTAAGTGAAGTAAGTCAGACAGAGAAAGACAAATATCACATGATATTGCTTATATGTAGAACCTTTAAAAAAGGATACAAATGAACTTATTTACAAAATAGAAACTGACTCACAGACGTAGAGAACAAACTTATGGTTACTGGGGAGAAGGGTGGGAGGGAGGGATAGATTGGGAGTTTGGGATTGACACGTACACACTGCTATTTATAAAATAGATAATCAACAAGGACCTACTGTATAGCACAGGGAACGCTGCTCAATATTCTGTAATAACCTAAACGGGAAAAGAATTTGAAAAGAAATAGGTACATGTATATGTATAACTGAATCACTTTGCTGTACACCTGAAACTAACACAACATTGTTAATCAACTACGCTCCGATATAAAATTTAAAAAAATTAAAGTTCAGCCCTTGATTAACTGAATGAATAAATAACAAAAATATGAGGATATGTAGATAAAAGTGGATAAAACATCAAAATGCAGCCGCTGAAGGAGTTGCAAGGGGTAGGGGACCTGGAATCCCTCGACCCTGGTCTTGGGGGGGCCAGGGACACCCCTACAACTCTGCAGGATCTGAGGGACCCCACTGGAGACCCTGGATCCTTTAGAGTGGGAGCAGCCAGGCCAGCCACGCAGGCGGCTCCACAGGGGTGCTCCCTGCAAGCAGACTCAAGTCTGGGAGGCTGGCTGGTCTGGCTAGGAGCATGGTACCCACGACCAAGAGGACTGTGCTGCTTGAGAGATCGCTGACCCACGGACCATGTGTGGCCACAGAGACAGCCGTCGGTGGTGGGTGGTGAACGAGTGATTCTCACACACACACCGGACGGCGGCACCTGAGGCCACGGAGAGACCCTCTAGAACTTGCTTCTTCTGCCAGTAGGACGCCTCTGCCTGCCCCCAGAGTCCAGGGGAAAGGTGGCCAGTCACAGAGATCCCACTGGGCTGCCCCCCTGGCTCCGACCAGGTATTGAATAGCCACACTGACGCCTGCAGTGCAGCGAGGGCTAGACGGCCACATCCACGGAGATGCCGCGCACACCACCTCCTGCCCCAGGCTGGCGACACGGGAACCCACGTGGCCGCAGAGACTGTGTCCGAGCAGCCGGCCCACAGGACTTTGTGTGAAGCTGGTGATGACGTGACATGAAACCGTCTGCTTTCAAGAAGAAAGAGTGGGGAACGGTGGGCGCCATCAAAAGCGGCCGTGCGTTTGCAGGTTGCTTGGGAACTTTCCTGCAAACATTTCTGGGGCAGAGTAGGCCAGCGTGTGTAGGCCAGGGTGGGAGTGGGGACCTGTAGGCTTGACTTAGCCCTTCCTGGGACGCCCACCCAAATTCCTGGGATGTGAAGCTTGTTCTGAGCAGCACAATTTGAAAACCCCTGGCTTGTCCTCCGGGCTGGAGGGCAGCTGCCGTGGCCCTGGATGTTCACCTCAGCAACTGCCCTGAGAACCGCTTACACTCCAGGGTGGTGCCGAGGGGACCCCCTCGGGGCCTCGAGCAGCCCTCCGCGGTGGCGGGGGGCAACCGTGCTGGCATCTGGCCGGGGGACATTCAGCCGGTCCGGGGTAGAGGGCACAGCAGTGGTGAGAGCTGAGGCCGGAAGCTCGTCCTTCCTGCTGGCACTTCTCTCGAGTAAAAGCCGGGTCAGGAGGTACGGGGGGAAGATGGCAGGGTCACGAGAGACACTCGGCAACTGGCCAGAAGCAATAGCTGGCCCTCACGCCTCCAGCTCCTCAGAGAAGCAGATTCTGTCTGGCGGGCAAGGGAAGCTGTCGTCAGGCTGGAGCTCCTGATGCCCGCGATTGCCAGGGTCTGGTGCCCAGAGCCCCTCCACAGTTTAACCTCACAGCTCAGGAACCCGCTGTCGTCTCTTACCAGGATGGGGAAGCACCGTTTCCTCTAAGAAAAGCCTACCGTTCAGACCCGTGATTTCAATCAGAGGGTTAAACTGGGAGCTGATGAGAAAGCACCTCATCAGTCAAGCTGAGGTCCACCTCAGCTTTACTGCCGAGACCTGGCCCCCTGGGACCGCGCCGTGAGCCCAGGACGACGGGACGTGAGGGCAGACCCTCAGGTCTGCATGCAGAGCAGCGTCTGCTCAGAGCTCGTAGGAGCGGGTCCTTGTCGTGGACCCAAAGCTAAGGAGAGCTCTGTGCGGGCCGCAGCGGGAATAGGGATTTTGGGCCAGTGGCCGTGACGCCGTTCCCTGAGCCCCTAAAAGCTGAATCGGACGCGAGTGAAACCAGTGCTGTGTGGCCAGGTGAGGGCTGTGTCCAGGCCCCGACAGACGCCCACAGGATCAGCACCACTGGCCCCAGGAGAGGTTCCGGGAAGTGTGGCTCTCGTGTTCCGACCGGAGGGCTCCTGCTGTCCACACCCATTGTGTATGTGTCGCCCCGGACCTTCCTTCAAGGTAAATGTCAGCGTCTTGTGGGGCCAGCCAACAAAAACAGCAGCTGAGGGAAATGTCCCTGAGACTCTTCCCTGAGGAAACCTTCAACGCTTTCCACGGGTACTTTATCCAGGTCTGAACACTGTGCTGCCCTTGACAATGGGATCTCTTTGTCTTCTGGCCAACAGCGAGCAGGGGCTTTTGTTTCTACTTTCCAGAATAGAAGCCTGCTCAGGGAATCCTTCCCCGGAGCACCCAGGACAGTCTCTCCGTGCACACCCTCTGCGAAGTCTCCACCTGACACCTGATGCCCCAGCAGGGATGGGATGGCCACCTGCGGAGCCGCGAGACTTGGTATTAGATGTGAATGTGAGAGCTAAGAGGACTGTTCTGCTTTTGCTCTGACACCACCTGCTCGGGTCCTGTGTCCTAGAAGTAGCCAGGGCCGTGCAGAGCCGTGAATGTGACACAGGACACCTCTACCAGGAGCTGGACTGGGAGAGCCCTCGTTCTGAGAGATGCAGGTCGTGTCATTCATAGGCACAAGCTCACCAACTTCCTGTACGGAAGGCCGGCTGTGGGTTTTGTCGGCAGCCTCACGTGAGCTGTGCTGGTGAGCTGCATTTTCTCTCCCTGGATCTGGTGAGATCTGGTGGGATTTGGTGGGCAGGCACCTGGCTGAGGCTGGCCAGACCGAGCCCCTGGTCCCTCCGACGCGTGATGGGCCCAGGGTGAGCATGACCCCACGGTCTTGGAGACCACCTTGCAGGCTCACGTGAACCCGAGTGTGGAGCAGAGAGAAGAGGTCTGTTTCTCAAGATCACCAGCTTGAGGGAGACGTAAGCCCAGAATGGGTCTGGTGCCATTTGTGGAGGAGCTTCTGGAGAGCGAAGCCGAACTCAGGGAGCCATTCTGGAGATGAGCGAGGGAGGGAGGGCCCAGCGACTCTGTGGGTCTCTAAGGCCATCTGTATGCCACAGTCCAACTCCTGCAAGTTTTCAATGACCTGAACTAACAAAATTATGTTTGATTTTTATTTTGCCTGATTTAGTTTGGCTTTGATTTCTATTACTTTAAAGAAAAAGAATCTTAGAGAGATGCTACTTCCATCTGCAAAGGAGAAATGTGAGGCTTAGGTGATGCAATGGACTGAATGCTTGTGTCCTCCCCAGATTCATATGGGGAAATCCTAATGCCCAATGGGATGGCATTTGGGGTTGGAGCCTTTGGGAGGCAACTGGGTCATGAGGGCAGAGCCCTCATGATAGGGATTAGTGTCCTTGTAAGTAGAGACTGGGGTTCCCTCGGCCCCTTCCACCAAATGAGGCCATGGCAAGGAGATGGCCATCCCTGAACCAGGAAGTGGGCCCTCTCGTGACCACGCTGGCAGCCTGGTCCTGGACCTGGAGAACTGTGGGAAATAAACACCAGTCTGTGGTTTCTTTGGTGTGGCAGCCAGAAGGGCCCAGACAGATGGGCAGGGAGGTGTCCAGGGTCGCCTGCCTGGGAATAGAGGCAGCCTTTCTCAGCTCCCATTGCTTTCATCACCAATAATTCTCAAGCTCCAGTGAACATGGGATTCACTGAGGGAGCTTGTTAAATGCAGACCGAAGAGCCTCCACCACAGATTCTATTCAACAGGTCCCAGGAATCCGCATTGTCCACAAGAGTCCCAGGTGATTCCGGCGCAGACCACATCTTAGTGAAGATAACATCTACTCTGCGGGACTTCCCTGAGGGTCCAGTGCTTGAGAGTCTGCGCTCACGCTGCAGGGGGCATGGGTCTGACCCCTGGTTGGGGGAGTTCTGCATGCTTCACAGCGTGCCACCTCTCCCCCCACCGCCGAAAGAAACCTACTCTGCGACACTGGCTGCCCTTGTTCACCCCTGGTAGCATCTGCACCCCAGTCCTCACCTAGAACCACAGACTTTAGCACTGTCGTCACGTCTCAACGGGCAGAGCTTGGCCCCTGAACAGGCCTGTGTGTCTGACCTTGGGGCTGGCCCTCAGGGGCCAGAGGCTGGCCCCTGACACTTGTGTTAGGGACACAAGTGTGTCGCCTCCTCCAGCAGGGCCTTTTGTACAGAAAGCCCAGGTGACAGGCCTGTCCCCTCTCACACTGTGGGACTTTGGCCTCGTGATGAATCGTGGACGAGATCTTAGCACCTTCACAGGCAGACATGTGGCTCTGGCAACGGGACATGGATCCAGGAGGAAACTCTGCTGTGCAGACGCGTCCTCCAGCGTTCTGTCTTCCCTGGGTCTGCGCCCCACGCTGTGCCGCCTGGGCCTTTCCTCAGGGGCCTCGGTGGGCCCAGCCTGGACCGAGCAGGGCATCGGGACAGGCCAGCTTGAATCCCCCCCCACACCCACCCACAGAGAAGGAGTTCTGTTCAGACCTGCAAACTGTGCTGCAAGTGAACAGCCCCAGTGATCAAAACTTTACCAGTGAAATTCATATTTCTTGGGCTGCCTCGGAAGGAAAGGGGAATAGGCAGTTAGGGTAAATTGTGACCCCTCTGTGTCACCAAGGGGTGGAGCAGGAGGCAGGAGGCCCTCCAGCGACCCCAGTGGAACCGCAGCCCTTAGTTTAGGGAATTTTTGAACTTTGTGGACCAGCTGGGGGCTGTGCTCACAGGGGCTGCCCACGCCCGTCTACCCGGCACCACGCTCCCTCCTGTGGCCATGGCATGGCACGGCCCTTCCCTGTCGCCCTCTAATTCTCCTGACCGGCCACAGATCCCACGCCTTCCTGAAACACTTCCCCATCTGGCTCCCACCCACCACATTTTCCTGTTTTCGTCGGTCCACCCGGCCTCACCAGCCTCCTTCGCGCAGCGTCACCGTCCTGGCTCCGTCCTGGCGCGGCTCTCCCCGCATCACTGCCCTGCTTGTGACCGCGACCCCTCAGCTCTGAGCATTGGCCTCTGATCCCCAGCCCCAGCCCCAGCCCTGTCTGAGTCCAGGTCCACGTGCCCTGCAGCCGGGGGGACCTCTCCTACGGCTCGTGTGATAGATAGGCCGACCATGTCCCCTCACGCCTGCCCTGAGCCTGCCCTCTGAGCTCAACGGTTCTGTCCATCCCCTCGGCCCGCCCTCTGTCTACCTCACTTCTGTCTCGGACCCCTTCTCCCTGCCCCCACCTTTCCCCAGGGTCAGAGCTGCTGCCCCTCCCGAAGGCACCACCGAGGCCCCTCCGCACTCGCCTCCTCCCTCCTTCCCCCAGTAACTGGGCCGCCACCTCCTCTCAGGAGCTTCTACTTTCCATCAGAAGAGCAGCCGAAAAGAAAGAGAATTTGTGAATACCTGTGACAAAGATCGCTTGCTAGTTCGAGCTGAGGTCTAGAAACCCCCCTGCTTTCCTGAGTCACGCTCACCCCCTGCACCAAAAAAGTGAGTTTTCCCACACCAACTGGGTGCCCTATGGTGCCCTCAGTTCTGACAGATCCCATGGGTGATGGCGCAACCCCTGGGGTGGCCCCCACTCAGGTGCCAGGTCTAGGGTGTTACCTGTGCTTCTGAACGACCAGCTATAACACAGGGGGTCCCTGGCCTCCTCTTTGGGTTCAGTAAGCTGCTGCAGTGGCTCACAGAACTCAGGGAAACACTCCTTGTGTTTACTGGTTTATTACAGTAAAGGATGTGACCTAGGAACCGGGCTGCACAGCGGGAGGTCAGCGGCAGCAGAGGGAGAGAAGCTTCATCCGCCTCTCCCGATCGCTCTCATTACTGCCTGAACCATTCCCCACTACCCGTCCGTGGAAAAATGATCTTCCACGAAGCCGGTGCCTGGTGCCAAAATGGTTGGGTACTGCTGATCCAGGATACAAATGCCCAACTTTCAGGTGGGCACATGGTCACCTGAGCTATTGATGCATTTCCCAGACTCTGCTGCAGCCGGTATAGGTGGACAGGTAAGCTGGCGATGGAGATGTATAAGCAGGAGTGGTGTCTGAGAGCTTCTGGAAATCTCCTTGCAAGCTGGGGAGTGGGCAGATATGAAGGCTGTAGCCCCAGCAGCCACTTTGGGAGGGAGAAGGGAAGCCACGAGCAATGGGGCAGAAGCAGTCCTGGTCACTAGTGACCCGGGTGTGACTTTCACATCAGCTGGGAATGCCAACCTCTGTGCTTCCTTAACGTGAAATAAAATGCACTTCTGACTTGGTGTAGCCACTGTTATTTTGGGTTTCTGTTTACGCAGCTGAACCTAATCATGGGAAGGACAAACAACACTGGTCACATCCGTGATTATTCCGAGGCAGCTGCTGCCACAGTAACACACGGAGCCTTCGTCAGCATCCGCTGCCACGTCCACGTCCTCGTGGCGGCCCTCAGTCCCCCGGCTGCTAAGAGGAACTGACCGCTCTGACCCTGCTCAGGAGGCAGCTTTCGCGCATGCTCCGCGCATGCTCCGGGAGACCCACGCCTCAGGGCCCGCCTCGCATCGCAGCGCCCTGCCCCCACTGGTTAACGTAAAGTCCCGCCTTCCTGATCTTGCCACTTGTCACCAGGTAAGACCTCCTGGACCAGGGTCTTCTGCCCTGCAGACCACGCCCTCTGTCACAGCTTCCGGGCTGCCTGTCGCGCTGAGATGCCGACAGAGAGAGAACGGGGAAGCAGAGGTCTACAGAGGGGCCTAGAGAGGGACACGTGCCGCGGCCACCTGCCCCCAGGCCGGTTCGAGGAGGCTCTGCACGCTCGGCATCTCCTTACACTGTGCCGTGTGGTGCCCTCTGTGGTGGACGCCATGACCCCAGCTCTGGAGATGGCGGGGAGGTGACCATCCAAGGTCACACAGCAGGTCCATCCAAACCCAACCTGTTGTCTTGACCACCTGCTCTGTGTGAACAGCTCCGGATGCAAACCACGTACAGCCTGTGCCCAGATACTGCTGTCAGTTCCTCAGCACCTGAAACTTCTGTGCCCCCAAGGGAGTGTGTCACCTGCCCACGAGGCCTGAACCTCGTGTGGGAGGAGCTGAGCCAGTCTGGTCACCTGCAGTTGGTTCCCAAAATGCAGCCATGCAACTGCCCAAGACAAAACAGGTCCTGTATAGACGGCAGATCCCGGAGGTACCCACCAGGAGTGGGACAGGAAGGAAGAAGAAACAAAGGCTCTGGAGAAAACCCACGGTCTCAGGGCGAGGTTGTTGGGAAAGGCCAGGCCCTCCTTCTAGACCCATCGGGTCAGCAATCAAGCAGCTGCATTGAGCTGACTGTGCTCACTGACGATATTTTAGGATTTGCTAAAATTCTAAGCTTGTCCATCTTTCATAATAATCCAACAGTGGCTCATCCATCATGGTTACAGCCTCAGAAAGAGAGGGTAGCAAGTGTCATGTCCTATAATGTCCCCAGCAATGTTTATTTTTTCTTTAATTAATCTCCAGTGCTGCCTGGAGAGCAGCACTGCCCACGTGGATGGTGGACAGTTAGTGGGGAGGGCTCGTGTAGCTGCGGATGGGACCTGAATGGGAGGCCACACCGGCGGCCTCCTTATTCCAAGGAAGATCCAACGATGACCAGAAAGCCCTGTGCCTTCCTTCCCTCTGGGCCACCACACACATGGTGGGCCAGGGCCAAGAGGAGGCTGCCCGCAGGGCACGGCATGTGGTTGTGCAACCCTCCCACCACCACCCGTTTGATGTCTCTGGGATGATCCTGTCACTTAAACCTATTGTCACAGACACACCCTCTGTGTGCTGTGGGGGGGGGGGTTCCATTCCGAAGCAGCTCGGGCCAGTAGTCCATGCTGAAACCCTCGAGGTCCTCCACCCCTGCTCCATCCAGGAAGGTGGCCCACCCAGCCCAGGCTTGGCATTTGCAGAGGTGACCCTAGCCACCCACCCACACTGTGTCCTGGGACTAATCACCTGCCCTCAGGGCCAGCCTTCTGTCCCTCCAGGAGTGCCCATGACAACCCCAAATGTCTCTAGAAGCATCAGACCCCTGAGGTGTAGCTTCAGGACCCGCTCAGCTCCGGAGTGAGCCCAGGTGTGGAGCAGAGCAGGTCCAAGACCAGGAGGGAAGAGGCCTCGGCGATGGTGGCCACAGGGGGGGCCCTGGAGAGTCAGGGCCGTGAGACAGGAAGGCTGGGCTCGCTGGCGACGACGAGCCTCTTAGACACTGCTGAGGAGGAGGCGGCTGTCTCGTGTCTCCTGGCTTTTCTGTAAGTACCTGGGAATCTGCTATGACCCTCACAGGGTCTCACTCGGGTCTAACCTCTTGAGGACCAGGACAGCATCCCTGGCCATGATGTGCTCAGCACAGACCACAGGGCATTTGCTGAGTAAATGCACAACTTGTCACAATTATAAGAGTCAAATGGAATCACTGAAAATCACCAAAATCTATGCAAAAGTGGGTGCATCATGCAATAAGTAAATCTCCTTGTATCTGAACTTTGCATAACTGCAGGTATAAAAACTGCAAGAATTTGACGGAATAAGAAATGAAGGTTGACCCATCCCAGGGCAGAACCCCACTGGTGGCCGTGACTGTGGGTAAAGGTCTAACAGCTGGCTCTCAGGAACAAAAACATATGTATGTACGTATGTGTACAAGCCTATTGTAAATTCTAGTAAAGTGTCTGGAGTACATCGTTTACAAGTAATTTAAAAAATACACAATACTCTTCATTGTAATTTCCAAACGACCAATTGATTCTCACGAAATACTTCTGTTGCTTTTTGGCGAACTCTTGTCTCTACAGGTAACCTATGCCTGTAATTGATCAGCGAGGGTCCTTCCCACGCCCATGTTGGTGGATTTTTTTTTTTTTCACTAACAGATAAGACAAAAATGAAGCCACAAAAGTCAGTCTGATCGTCTCTTGCTTGTCAACGACTTTTTGGCTGAACTGGATTATAGTTTTCTAATACTAAAAGAATATTTCCTCCATTTTCTTGTGCTGTTCACACTGTATTGGCTTCAACACAGTATTAAGTTTAATCTGCACTGTTAACGTCTTCTCTGTTCTTTTATTGAGTCAAGACACTCTGCACAGCAATAAATCAAGTGCTGCTGTGCAGGTATGCCCACATCTGGGGTGTAAACATTCCTGCTAGGACCTAGTTCAAGCCACACCTCACAGGACTGACACAGCACGGAAGCAATGGTCAGCGGTAACTGCGGGTGGAACTAGGAAAGGGGAGACACAGTGTGTGGGGTGTCTTAGGCACACACACTGCCACCCGGTACCAAGACCAGGGATTTAACTACGGTTACAGAACAAAAGGCCTATGTATCAGCTTCACAAATAAAAATAACCATTTGATAGGAGATGAATGGGAGCTGAAAGGGGGAGGGAGAGGCAAAGGGGCAGGCAGGGCACCCACCTCACCTTGCACGACTAGAGAGAGGCCTGCGCATACTGGCTTAAACCAGCTTCCTTGGGAGGTCCAGAACGGGCACCTGGCGGTCTGCTGCCCTGCGTTCACTTTCATCTGGTTCCTGGCTGCTCCCTCTGGGCCCTGGGGGTCCCCTCATCTGCTAGTCTCCTCTCCACTCCTCTTCTTTGCTGAGCCCCTCTTACAACACAGCACTCTAAAATAGCTTTTCTTTATTAAAATCCATTTATTCTAAAGCTCTTAGGCAGCATTATGAATACTGGTTTTAAACATTAGCCAGAGGGTTACAGATAAAATAGAAACTATTTCTCAAAGAAATTTCATCTAGAAAGATACCAGTTTCGCTCCCACTTATTTTACTGAAGCACATCAGAGGGACTGCTGGACCTGTGTCCAGGTGAAGGTCACTTACGCCTCTTCATGTTATTCCCAGGAATTACTCAAGAAGAGATGAAAAAAATAGAGGGGAGTTGTCTAAAAAGAGGTGTCCATGTAAACAGGCCTTCCCAGCCAGGGAAAAAGAGCTTTCTGCATAAATAATTCAAATAAACCGGGACAAAAGGTGTCCCGGCCCTGAGGGTGCTCAGGACCCTGCCATGTGGCTGGACGTTACTGCTCACGGAGCTTGAAAAGCCTGTACTGAGGAGTTCCGGGGGCTGTTTCATTTGCCTGCCATTCTTCCCTTGATCTCTGAAAGCCCTTCTCTCCCCAGATTCAGTTAGTCGTTCGGGAAGAAGCTGCGGAGACAGCCCGACTGACTGGGCTACTTAATTAACTTCGTTCCAGTTACTGAAAATGAACGTCTCGCTTTAGTGTCATGGGTACTTGATTTCATTCTCCATTTGCAACAGTGAAAACGGCATGATGGCATATGGTGAAATACCCCCAAATTATGATGAATTCTAATTAGCCAACAAAATCTTAGTGCACTAAAATCTTCATTGACCAGAACTGAAATAGCCAGAATTGCCATGCTGTGTTCCATTTATTTATGAGAGACAGATCAAGTAGAAATAAACCAAATTATAATACAAATTTCAGGCAACAGTCTGGGATGGGTCTAGCACTGCCCACCTGTAACGCAGGCCGCATTCAGATTTGCCCGTGGGGACCACGCTTTGGTCGGCCCCTCCATCTGTCCCGCCAGGCCCAAGTGCCCTCACCTCTCCACACCTGGGGGGGGGGGGTCAGGCCCTCCCCTCTTCTTCCTGGAGGCCTTCCTCCCAGCCTACATTTCTGCCTGGGCCCAGCCACTCGTGCTCCTTTCAAACGCCCGGCTGTAGGCTTGGCCGACATTCCTTCCTTGACCTTTGTCTTCACTGCCTTTGACGAATACATCACTCTTGCCTACGAGAGTTTACGACAGGACATACCTTCCACCTACCCCCATGCCAATACCCATGGACCTCACTGCCACAGCCCCCAAATCTCAAGAAACATAACTCAAGGGGTGTGGGGAGAGGTGAGTGGGTGGGCTGTCTGGGAGCTAAGGGGCACCTCCCAGGTGGGCAAAGCATGAACAGGAAAGGCCTCTGTTTCCCCACCTGGCCCACCTCCCACACAAGGGGGAAAGGAGGCATCACTCTCACCCCTCAGCCCAGACTGCGTGGAGCTTGTTTGGCTACGGCAGCCCTTCTCTCCCCGTTACTGGGCAGGGTAGCTGCACGTGGAGGGGGTGACACCACCCATCTGAAAGTGGAAATGACCCCCAGAATCCCTTCTGGTGAGAAGACCTTCAGTGAACTGTCCAGGCCGGGGCCACCCACTCCTGTCTATGAGGCATCTCAGCCTATTTCCCAGGGGCTCCTTCCCCCAACTCTTCCCTGGTCTCCTGACCCCACACTCCCTTTGACTCCCCGCACTCCCTGCAGAGCCCTAGGCTGGACAAGGGGCAGAGTCCCAGCAGCCAAGGTCCCCGCGGAGAAACGAACCCCGCCCCCCACCTCCAAACAAAGCCAAAAAAAAAAATCTAACAAGGAAGCGGGGACCTTAGTTGGCCGCGGGCCTTTAGAACCCAAACGAAGCTACGACGGACAGCAAAACCGAGGCCACTAGGACATGTTAAAGTGATGACCGTCCCTTCTTGATCATTAGTATACACTTAGAAAATCGTAATTCCCATGACATCCCTGTTAGAGAAAACCTTAGGCTGAAGACGAAAAACTACATTTTGTGTCCGTGTGGGCGATAACCCGCACTTAGAAGCTTAAAGCCGGCTGGGAATTGCGAGGCATCGCGCAGGCGCAGAGCTGAGCGCCGGATCACCGCACGTCTCGCTGCCGGGAGAGGTGAGGGTTCGGGAAGAGAGAGGAGAGGTGGTAGCGGACATTCGAGGGCTAAGGGTCAAGATGATGGTCAGACGAGCTGAGGTGTCGGCCTTCTGCCGGCTGGAAACCCGAGTAGAGCGTATGCCTTCGAACTGGGCAGTCCGAGAAGGCCTTGACCGGAGCAGACGGGGGCATACAGGGACACGCAGGCGCCTGAGGGGTGACGAAGAGGGCGCTGCGCAGGCGCGGTATGACCATCGGGCCCGCGCAGGCGCAGTCTGGCGGCGGCCCCTGAGCACGCGCGGAGTGGACGCCCGTGGTCGGCAGGCGGGTTGAGGAGGCTCGTCTACTGTGTCAGGTGTGCCTCGCCCGTCTCCTTCGCCTGTCATGGTTTCCGCAGGGGCGTTTGTGGTGCGCGGCCGCCGCCATGTAGGAGCCTCCGCAGGGAGCCGCCCCTGCCTTTCACGCGGCGCGGCTCAGGCCTGGTGTCCCCTCGGCGCACATAGGGGCGACGCGCTCTGCCTTTCTAGCCCGCGCCGGCAGGTGACGCCATCGGAAGGCGACCGGAAGAGCCGGCGCCCCGTGTCCGTCCGACTATGGCTCCGCGTCACCTCCGCCCCCTCCCCTCCGCCCCCTCCCCTCTTCCTGTGTCCCCTCTCCGTATCCCGTCTCTTTTTCCCTTCTCTGACTGCAAAGTGGGCCTCTTTAACCTGTTTCTGGGCCCCGTGGGGAAGGATGAGAAGCAGAGCAGGAGGCGAGGGAGCAAGGAGCGAAGGAAGGTCCTCCCTGCAGATTGTCTGCAATCAGACCACGCTTTGGTTGGAGCAGGTGCACGGATGAATTTGTCTTTCAAGTAAACAGGTGTTTAATAACGGTTTCACATTTATATTTAGTGTGTTGTCATCACTGCTATGAATTGAGACCTCCCTGGCCAGCAAGGGGACCACCCAGGATGACCCACCTTCCAGGGGCTCGGCCCCGGGTGCCCTGTGGGAGGGCTGGGGCCAGGCAGGCTTCTCCTGGGGTCTTGCATGGAGGGGTTGGGGAGGGTGTGTGCCTGGCCTCTGCCCTCAGCTCCCTCTTCTCCCAGCCCCTCTTAGCTAAGGTCCTCCAGCTCAGACGTTACTGTGTAGATTTAGCCTCTCCGACTTCTTCCTGTTGTTTAGTCACGCGTGACCTCGTGCACCAAGAGGAAGGCGTCCTGGAGCTGCATCCTTCCTGCGTGGGCCATGGGGGCGTGAGTGTGAGGAGTGGGTAAGACTGGGCATTCGTGCAAAATAAACGTGTTGAAGTGGTAGCCGTGTGTGTTCACCTTATGTTTTGCCTTTCACCCTCATTTCAAGCCTGTGGTTTATGTAAGTCATCGTTCCAAGGATTTTAGTTTGTTTTAAATCAGAATTACTCTGGAGTTAATACGTAAGCAGATTCTCATGAAAGAAAAAAAAAAACTAGGTGGGGAAGGGGATGCAAGGAGAGTGCTTATGAGAAGTTCTGACCTAAAAATATATCCAGAACGACCATTTCTTGCCACCTCCTCAGGGTAATTGATACATATTGTGGGGGAGTTGCTTTGAGGCTATGCCAGCATCCTGTTTCTCCTCAGATTTTTGCCCAATTTCTGGAAACAGTTATTACAGGGTGGTTTGCCTAATGGTGATGGTCTATTTCCCTCATTTCTTCCTTATTTATTTATTTATTTTTGGCTGTTCCTGGAGGCATGCAGGATCTTAGTTCCCTGACCAGGGATTGAACCCGTGTCCCCTGCATTGGGAGCTTGGAGTCTTAACCACTGGACTGCCAGGGAAGTACCCCCTTCCTCATTTTTAAAAAAATTTAAATATTTGTTTATTTATTTGGTTGCGCCGGGTCTTAGTTGCGGCTTGCCGGCTCCTTAGTTGTGGCATGCGAACTCTTAGTTGTAGCATACGTGTGGGATCTAGTTCCCTGACCAGGGATTGAACCTGGGTCCTCTGCATTGGGAGCGTGGAGTCCTAACCACTGTGCCACCAGGGAAGCCGCTTCCTCCTTTGTTAATAACATTTTTTTCTGTAGGAAAACACTTTCTTCTTCCCCATTTATTTATTTGAATATTTATATGAGTATGGACTGAGACCTTTTGGTCTATGGGAGATTAGCCAATACTGTCATTATTAATTAATGGCACACATTATATTAATAAGTAAATATTACTTTTTCTTCAAATCATTCCAGCTCTGGCCATTAGGAGCTCTTGATATCAGACTCCTTGATACTTACTCCGTGAAGTCCTCAAGGCTGTCCTTCTTTCCAACATCCTGTTTGCAGGTGGAGATGTGGGGTCAGTTTGCAAGGAAAAAGAAGTCGTTCAGACGGCTGGTCCCTGGAGAGGTGATTTACTGCATAAATGGCAAAATCGAAGGATGAGCACTGATGGTGGCAGTGATGGTAATGTGGCCATTTGTCGGGTGTATTGGGTAGTGGGTGAAGCATTTGGGACACATTTTTTTTTATTAAACCCTCATCGTAAACCTAAGCCTCACCTTCGCTATCCTGGTTTTACCCACGAGGAGGTTGAGTCTGGGAGCCTCAGGGCCTGAGCTGGGTTCACTCTGTGTAAGAAGGGGAGGAGGGGTTCCAGGGAGTCCGTCCTTCCCCATTTGCTGGGCATCCACGCTTGGAGGGAATCCCCACCAGGCAGAGCAGTGCTGCGCTTGCCTGCGTCCTTTGCGACGGTTCCATCCTTGCAGGGCGGCTGATAAAAAGGGCCCTTTCTGTGTGCACCTGGGCACATGTTACACCCATTCCCAGTGGTGCTCCAGGGGCTAAAAATAACCACGTGTTTTCTGTTTTATCTAGAAAAGAGGAAATGTGCAGTATTATTTCGTAACATTTACTATTTTGGAAAACTTGAATTTTTTCCACATGTATCTTTAAAATGTCTTTGGAGCTGTCCTTGGAGGAAAGGACATGATGCAGATTTCACCAAGGGTCCGTCTGCTTTGCTGTCCACATCTTCAGGAAACAGCTCCATGGAGAAGGGGAAGCATCCCTCGACACACACGGCCAAGGGATGGACTTGCAAGCATCCCCCAGATCAGGTCACGGGGGTCGTAGGAGGAAAGCCAGCTCTCAAGGGGCCCTGGGACCTCGCAGGCCAGGTCAGAGGGGAGAAGGGGCCTGCCCACGGTCCCTTGGCATGGCCTGTTCTGTGTACAAGGGGAGGCGTGCTGTCCCACGGCCACCGGCTGCCTGCAAGAGAGCCAGGCTTCATGGTCCAGGCTCAGCATCGGACCTTCCCCTGACCCCCTGGGGCTTTGTGCGGCCTTTGTTTTTTGAGGCTTGTTTGCTCCTATGTGAGCCAGCACTGCTGAGACACTGTCCCGGTTGTTTCTAAGGCTCCCCTGTAGGAGGCTACCAGGCTGATGGTCACGGGCTGGTGGTACCAGTGCAGCTCCCTGCCCTTGCTTCTCACTGAGACTCCGGAAAGTTAGGAAATATGGAAAGAACAAACAAAGTAAAGGAGACACAAGTGGCCCACAGCACAGGAAGCCGGAATGTGGGTGTGCAGTCATTGAGGCCAGAGGGATATTTCGGGTGAGCCCAGGGCAGAAGGGCTATGGGCGGGGGTGGGTATGGCTGGGCCCGCAAGCGCGCCCTGGCTGCCCAGACCCCTCCCGCATGTGCAGACTTGAGCAGGGGTACCGGGCAAGCTAGGAACGAACTCATCCAGGAAGGCAGAGGCTTAATGTGAGGAAGCTCAGTGTCACTGAGGTGATGAAAACGGTGTGACCGAGGCAGAGACAGCTGTGCACTGGAGAGCATATGAATCCTTCTGGGTGTTAAGGACTCAGGATAAGTCAAAGCAAAAATATATCTGGATCTTTCTAAACCCACTGTATGGTTGCCCCCGCCCCCAAGACGGAGGTTCTCTTGCTCTATGGACGCCCCCCGGTCGTCCACCCACTCACGTGACTGACTTTCCTTTTTCACCCTAGAGCCTAATCAGTAAAATGCCTACATGCCTGCCCCTGGTCCCCCCAGCTAGTGACTTCTGATCTTCAGAGCCAAACATCTCCGCCATGACAGCTTATCACAGGGACAGGGAGGGCCGTGCTCCTCCACTGGTTTCCCTGGTAACTCAACTGATGAGCCAACCTGAGTCAATTCCCCCGTAACTGGTAACGCCCCCTCCCTCCAGGAGGGAAGACAGTCCCCACCTTGCTTCAGGTGCATAAGGTCCCTGTCCATTAAGCCACTGATGTCTCTGCCGCTGACTCCAGGCTCTCTGGTCTTGAGGCTGGGCAAGGACATGGCTCGTAGGCCTGCAGGGGGCAGCCCACCACCTACTAATGTGATTCAAAAGCTCATCTGGAAGGACAGGTGGACAGAAGATCCCCAGTGTTTTAACTGAAGAGTGTCAAGTACAGAGGCCCTTTATCAGATACTAAACTGGCACACGTGGCCGCTGTGGGAGTCCAGACAGGACTGAGCTCTTCTGACTCCAGAGGGCCCATGGCTCGGGGACCTGCGCTGGATCCTTGGCAGGGCTGCGTGGCGCTGACGGTTAGAGTGACGGAGTGAAGCAGGGTTATAACTCTGTCGCTTCCTGGCGTGATGTTGACATAGCAGGGTCCTGGTTTGCAGGGAACGTGTGGGGGTTATGGAGCCTTCTCGTCGGCAACACACTTTCACAGCAGCTAGGAAAACACCCTCACACTATACTTCTACTCCATGGGTTTGAGATTGTCACACACACAGTGTTTGAAGTAAACACACAGGCTCTTTGGCCCAGCAGTTCTACTTCGGGAATCTGTCCTCGCAAAATAATGAGTGACCCCAGCCAAGCTACGACCCCAGCCAAGCCAAGCCACGTGCAGAAAGATGTTTACTTCGATATAAAACATCAGAAACAATGTAAGTACCTACCAGTCAGGAGATACATTGCGATACCATCATATGGTGAAATATTTTGTGTTGAGTTGTGTTTGTGGCAGTGGAGTATTTCTGAGGTATAATTTCATGGGGGTAAGTTTACAGAATAGAATGTACAGGAAAAATAGTACAGCTCAAAAAAAAAATGCACAGAAAAACCTGGAAGGCAGGGAGGTTTAGGAAAGGAGGCTGACTTTGTATGCAAGTAAGTCATGTGGAGGGAGGAGAGGAGGGAGGGAGGAGGGGTTCCAGCAAATCCAGGGGAGAAGCTTGTGGAAGACAGGGGACCCTCCCCGCCCTTTAACCCCTTCCTGACATTTCTGTCCTGTGGCTTGGCCTTCCCTTAGGTTACCAGCCACAGGATTAGCTCAAGTTCAGGAGCCCAGTGGCCTTTGGACTCCCCTGAGCTGGACCAAGCCTGGCAGATTTCCAGGGCAGCTGGGCTGCCGGGGGGGCTCTCAGGGCAGTTCCCCAGGCTGGACCACGGGCTCCACCACTCTCCTCGCCCGCTCCTTCCCCACGCAGGCCTTCCAGAAAGGACAGTTGTTCTCCCGATGCCTCCTTGCCCTCCTGTCCTCAGCGGGGACCCCATCACCCTGTGGAAGGGAGGTCCTTGCAGCCCAGAAGCAGGCCCAGCCCTCAGGGTGCCCCGGCCACAGTGGGCTCTGTCTGGGAAGGAAGTTCCACCCACAGTCAGGCCCAGCTAGTGGCCAGGGCAGGGCCATGCTGACAGCATGGTGGACAGTGTCTTATGTCACTGGGCCTGCACGTCTTGGGCCTTGCCTGTGCCAGCCTGTTGTTTGCAGGGAACTGGAGACGCACAGGTTCTGAAATGAGACGGCAGTTGTCGCCTCCATTATGTTCTAACCCCAGGATGTCTTGGCAGAGATTGTAATTGAAGGCTCCGGGGGCTGTGCTGCTTCTACTTGGGGTCTCTGGGTTTGGTGTGTGTGTGATGGGGGGCCCTGATGGAGGGTTCCAGGTGCAAGAGAAGCAGCCCCACCAAGTGTCTTGCCGCAGCCCGGTGGTGCCTGTGAGCCTGGGCTCAGAACCTGGCAGTCAGTCACTCAACCCCTCGGTGCCTCGGTGTCTCCATCTCTGAAAAGGATATGATAACAGCAGCGATTTCGTAGACCTGTTACGAGATATTAGCAACTAACACACGTAGAAACACCTAGAACACAGGGTGGTGTGTGGGAAACCCTTCAACGTCTCAGCTTGCTGTAAAGACCGGTCTTCTGTCCTGACGGTAGAAGCAGGCAGCAGGCTGCCCCTAGTGGCCTGGGGTCACCAGGAGGGCCGGTGCAGTACTCAGGGCCGGAGCTGTGCCATTGCCCATTGATGACACAGCCACCTTCCCACGGGTCACTCTCTAAAGGACAGGCAGTTAGCAGGGTCCAAGGATTTCAGTCCGCACGACCTGACCTGTGCACCCAGTGCCCCTGTTAGTGGATCTGAGCCATCCCGCCCCTGGGAGATGCGGGAGCTGGGCTGTCACCTGAGTGTCTGCGGCTGAGGGTGCACTGACACATTCCAGGACGCAGAGATGGGGCCCAGCCCTTGGCCGCTCACTTTGACGGCCTTCCCTGAGCCCCAGTCTGGGAGCGAGGATGGGGTGAAGCCACAGTCCTCATAAGATTGTTTCCCCTTCCTTGGATTTACGAGCCAAGCAGTGGGGTTGGGCTGTGTATGATGGTGGCAAATCGGAGGGGTCTCTGGGCTCACATGAGAGGGCAGACCCGGTAGCCTACCTCCTTCCGACAGGAGTTTCACAGAGTGGACGCCGGCATCTCCTGCAGCATGGGTGGGGCCCAGAGAGGACGCACCTCCTTGTCAGTTCTGAGACTGGGGCACGTTGGACGGGGGTCTCCCACCCACGCCAGGCAGCTCTCAAGAGACACGGGCAGGCCACAGCCAAAGGGAAAGGCAGATGCTTCGATGCACATGTCGGAACGGAGGGAGCAAAGCAGCGGCAGGCTCAGCGCGTACGTACATGCGCGCCCCGGGGAGGTGAGAAGCCTCCAGGGTTTGACACCAGCGTGAGCCAAGCCACGGCAAGGGCGTGGGGCACCAGGAGCTCTCCCATCCCGTGGGTGGGAGGGCACGCTTGTAAGATCCTAGAGCCTCTGGGCAGCTACTCGGACATCTCTCCCAAGGCCGAGCGCGCACTGACTTTGGGACCAGCGAGTCCAGAGGTGTCGGGTGCCCCTCGACAGCAGAACGAACTCACGTACAACGTGGGGACAACCGGTGGGAATGCATCTCAGAAATGCCAGTTCAGTGGAGGAAGCAGGATGCCCACAGCACCACCGCGGACAGGCAAATGCGCCCGTGATGGCGGGAGTGTGGGCAGTGGTCCTCCTGGGGGACTGGTGATTCAGGCACTTGGGAGCCTTCTGAGGTACTTGGAACTTTTTATGTCGTGGTCTGGGTGTGGATTGCACGTGTGTTCAGTTTTTAAAGCCATACTCTGAGCATATCCGCACTTGACTAGCGTGACACTCGAGAAACAAAAGCGCCTTGGCCAAGGGGCTGCAGTCGTGGCCCACGTGAGGCGCCTGTATGGCCTCGGACAACCCTTCCCACCTGGGCCTCAGTTTTCACGACTGTGGAGCAAGGGGCTGGACGCACCTGAGGAGACCTGAGCCCTGTCCACAGGCGTTTGCACACTGACCTTGACCGCAGGGCTCAGGGTTGGGAAATCGCACTGTGGCTCACTTCCCTCAGCTCGTCCAGAGCCAGCCAGACCTGATCTCACTTTTTCCACTTGGAGGGAGCAGCGGGGCGGGGGCTCTGAGTGTGGTGGGCGGGTGGACTGGGGGGACATCCAGCAGCCCTGCTAGCTGCCCCACCTGACCCTGACTCGGGGCCCTGGGGATGCAGGTGTAGGGCCGTCTGTGCCCGGGGCTCCCACTCTCCTTCGGGCCCCTCCCTGCAGCGGGAAGGGTCTTCGGGCCTCTGTGGAAACTTGTTACCATGATGGCTCAGAACATCTGAGTAATCGATTAACACTCAGATTGTGAAAATGGCCGTGGTTCGACACTTTCTGTACGTCAGGCTGTGCTAGAGACTGTAGCCTTCAACACATCCGCCTGCCGGGGGCCGGCCCAGGGCTGGAGAGTTGATAACATCTTTTACAGGAGGGTAAACTGAGGTCACTTGCGCCGCCCCCAGGGTGGCCCCAGTGACCACAGCAGCCTGCACATCACACACTGGGTGCTTGCTAATTCTTTCCTTTTTGCATTCTCATTGTATTTAATCTTTGTTCATCCCTTTATTTGTTGATTCATTTTAAACAGCTTTATTGAGTTATAATTTACAGACCACACAATGCACCCATCTAAAGGGTCACCTCAACGGTCTTGGTTTATTCTTGGGTAAGAGCAACCATCGCGTGGTCAATTCCGGGGTGTTTCCATCACCACAAAGAGCAACCTGTACCCGTTAGCTAGCGCCCCCACCCCCGCCACGGTCAGGTTTGGCTATAAGGGTTGGTGTGCTTGGCGATGTCTAGCGAGATCCCATTCTGGCTCAGCACAGTGACCCGTGGCCCAAGTTGCCCCTGCTGGTGGCTCCTGCCTGGGCTGTGCTCTGTGCTGTGTGTCTGCCCAGCTCTGTCACAGAACAGCCGCCTAGGGGCAGGAGCGTGGGACCCGGCCTCCTCCAAGCGGCCCAGACCTGCCTGTACCGTAGAATCTCCCTGGAGTTACTGAAAACATGAATATAAAATAGGAAACAAACGGATATGCCTCATCTTAACCATTAGAGAATCACCTGGCCTAAATACCCAAGATCACAGCGCGGTCTGCCCTACAACCTCCCATGATGGGCGTGGGTGCTTGACCCAGCCTGGGACCCCACGGACTCTACCCCCTGATGGGCCGTATTAAAATAGTTAACATGGCCCAACATGAGTGAAGACCGGGCCCTCAAGTTTGAGGCGCATTAAGCTAGCGAGGGAGCAGTTATTCCCAAGCTCGTCCGTTCGTCAGCCTCTTTTGGCCTGTTCTGAAATCTGCGTCGTTGGTTCTGTGAGTCCATTCCAGCCGCGCGGGCCCTGGGCCCTGGGGATCCCCGGGAGGTGTTCACTGACAGCTGCTCTAGCCCCGTTTGCACCAGTCATGGCTCAGATCGGCCTCAACCCTGCTTTCATTGTAGCGGTATTATTTTGAATAAACAGATTTATTTCTCAGTCTGGGAGAAATCACTGCGTTTGGCCAAAACAGACATGTTTTATGTATTTTAAAATCAGCTCTACTCTGGTCAAAAAATAAAGAAAAGATGGGCAAAGACAGTCTGGGCTGTTTAGGTGACACCAAGGGAACTCCAGCAAGAAGCCCAGGGCCCGAGGGCTGATCCAGTGCCAGGAGGGTCATTTCTGAGCAGGTCACAGGGTGATGAGTCAAGGAGCCAGAGCTGCGATGAGTCAAGGTCACAGCTCAGAAACTCGTCAGACACCAGCTGCTGCAGGACCTGGGCCCCCCATGAGAAGCACGTGGGGGGATGGGAGTGGGGAGGGGGCTGCAGGGCTGCGTCTTCCAGAGTGTGCGTCGGTGCCCTGGACATTCTCAGTCCTGGCTGCTTCCCTAAGCAAGCGACACCCTTCCTCCCTGCACAGGGGATCGCTGAATTCCTCACATTCCTCCGTCTTGGACCCTCACTCACTGCCTCTCGCACGGCTGTGTGTTAGCTGCACCCACTCTCACACTTTGTGCTAAGCTGGAGAGAATGGACCAGATTTTGTTCATGCGAGTTTCCTTGGATCCTGGGGAATTCTAGGCAAGAGTTTGGGATCAGCACTTGGATACTCCTCTCTAGCCATACTGAGTTCCCGATGGCTCCTCAGACCCCACGCCTCTCCATCTGCAGAGACAAAGGGCACCTCCCAGCTGTGCTGTGACACTTAGCTGTTCACACCAGCACCCTTAGCCAGAAGAAATCTCGTCTCTCCTCCCAAAGTCCAGAGCACAGCTTCTCCATCCCTTGAAGGTCAGAACGATGCTCCTGACCCTGTGGCCGTTTAGGGCCAGAGCTTCTCTTCCTGATGACCATGTCCTGTGGGCCCCTAGGGTCTGGCATGTATGTGTGTGAGGAAGGGGTCCCCTCTCCCTACACTGCAGTGCGCCCTCTGTTAAGGTAGTGATCTGTTTCTCAAGTCCGTTGTAGTGAAGCCATCGTGACCTTTGAAACAGATAAAATGTATACTTTTTCCAAGTGTGGCTCAAAGGATGTGAGGTTTGTGCACAAGGCAGTTCTAAAAGTGGATGGGTAATTGCTGGCTCTCCTTCCTGTGATGATTTTGCAAGATCACGAACACTCACCCCTTACAGAAGACAACTAGAAAATCTGCGCAAAATGCAAAAACGTTCTGCTTGCAGGCATCAGGGACTGAGCGGCAGCTGCAGACAAATTCTGGGTGGGGCTGTGTGAAGAGCATTCTGTGGCTTCCAGTCTGGGGCTGGTGCAAGCGGGCGGTGCATGGGGGGAAGAAAAACGAGGTTAGGGTTAGGGTGAGGGTTAGGGTTTAGGGTGAGGGTTAGGGTTAGGATTAGGGTACGAGTTTAGGGCATGGTTTAGGGTTAGGGATAGGATAGGAACTCCTTATCAGATATATATATATATATATATATATATATATATTTTTTTTTTTTTCTATTTTTAAAAATTTATTTTTTAATGCCCGACATTGGAAGTTCTACATCTTGAGTTTTGGGTGGTGGTTTTATTTATTTATTTATTTTTATTGGACTACAGTTTATCATCATCATCTAACATATTTCAAACACACACAGCACACAATGTTGCATTGTATAGATATACTGGAACTCGGTGTATAGCGGATAGCTATAGACACACACACACACTTTCCCCCCCCGTTATTCTGGTAAGTCATGCTGAAATCCATGTCCTCATGACCACAAGTGCATTTTCCCCAGTGTCCCCCCCACACCCATTTGTTGTCTTTGGACGTTGTCACGGTGTATGCAGAGATAAATTTTTATTTCCACTTGTATGGGTTTGAGCGTATCAGCCTTTCCTTTCCAGCTTCTGGGCTTTCCCTGTACATTCGAAAGACCTCCTCCGTTCGAAAGCATGGAATGAAAACCGACTCATGCATTGTTGCTCTCTGAGCACTTGCTTGGTTTTGGTTTGCTAGTCCACGGCTTCCCTCCTTTGCAGAAGCCAGGACCTCGCTCTTGCACTCGGGGCAGCCCTCGCTGGCCGCCAGGCCCCGCCGGCGTCTCCGTGGAATGTTCACCACCTGGAAATCGCGTGGCTAGTGTGTCTCCGTGGCGGCAGACGCCGGCCAATATGTTCCCAGGCTCCTCTCCGCGCCCCCTGTCCTCTGCGGGGCTCGGTCGAGCAATGCTGTGCCCTGCGAAGCCGGGAGCTAAGTGCCGCGAGGGTGCCTCGGGGCCGGGGCGGACTGCCTCCCCGCGCCCCGGGACAAGCTCTGGCTTTGCGGCGGCAGCGCTGCGTCCTCGCTCCCGGGCGCTCGGGATCCGTCCCGCTTCCGTTCGCGCCCGTTGTCTGGCGCCACCTGGCGGCCTCTTTTATATCGTCTCTTGCCTCTGGGGCTCTGGCGACCTTCGCGACGGATGGACGCGGCCTCCGAGCGTGAAGCGGAGCTCCGGGAGTCCGCGCAGCTGGCGGCGACGGTCCTGGTCACGCGGGGGCGTGGGGGCGTGTCCCGCTCTCGCCGCAGGCTGCGCGTGCGGGCGCGGGCAGCGCGTGCAGGGGCGTGGTCCGCGCCGCGCTTCCACCCGCACGCGGAGCTCCCTGCGCGACGTCCCAGTAGCCACTGGCGCCCCTTTGGCTGCGCGCAGCCGGCCTACGGTGGCCCGGCGCTGCGAGGAGGACAGGGAGCGTGTCCCGCGCCCAGACGCCTGTGGCGCGGCTGTCCTTCGTCAGCCCTATTAACTTCCGCACTCCCTCTACCCCTCCCGCTCCTGAGCAGAAGACTGGCCGGTATGTGCCGAGGCCTCTGCAGTGTGGCATGGACTCAGCGGCGGGCACGCTTGAGTCCGGGTGGCTGGGTTCTTTCTGGTAGATTTTTCGGAGTCGCAGTCAGGAGGCGGGTACCGCCCCGGGCCATGAGAGATACCTGGGTAGGCTGGCGCGGGGCTGGGTGTTGTCCCTCTTGGGGCCCCGTCGTCAGAGATGCGTGTGCAGAATTTTCCCCAAGTCCCCATGCAGAGACGTGGACGGACCGGTACCTGCCAACTTGGGCGAACTGGAGAGGGCATACCCCGCCCGCTCTTTCCCTCATTCCTGCCGCGCCCCCAGCCCTTTTGCTGCCACGCTACCCTGAGATGGCCGTGAGAGCTCTGGGGCTGGCAGTGATGGGGTAGTGCTGGGGACCAGTGGCTGGACTGAGGTGCCAGGGACCCCCTGCAATTGGTGAATAGCCAGCCCCCATCGCTGGGTGTGGTAAGGTTTTCACCGTATGTGGGCGTTTTTTCGCTGCTAGAGAGGTGTGGTTTTCTTCAGCGCGTGTTGCCAGGGGCATTGGGCTTTCTGGACGTGCATAGTGCTCTGGGTTTGACCACAACTTTGCACCTGGCTCTCCCCTTGCTTCCTGAGCTGCCTGCCTGGCCGTGTGCATCGGCTCGTAGGTGTGTGTCCAGCTGACCCATCCTACATCATACTCCACCTCTGGCCCCTGGCAACCCGAGGGCAGTGAGGCCATGCAGTGTGGGTCCTGTCCTCTGTGGTGGCTGTGATAACCTCATCTCACAGGTGTCATGTCAGCGTGAGATGTAATATTCCCAGAATTGTTGGGCCCTGTCACGTGAGAAGAGGCGGCTGGTGAGGCTGAAGCAGGCTCTGCTGGTGACGGTCTCCCTGGGTCTCCCCTTTGGGGATTCCATGCCCATGGATTGGTGGTTATGTCGTGCTCTCCAGGGCTGGGGCTGAGTTGAACAAGATGAGGGCTGGAAGTTCAAAGCAAATGGGGCCGCTCTTGTCCTGCCCCTGGGGCCCTTGCCTCTCCCCCCTGCCTCTTGGTGGTGTGTGGAACTCAGGAGTGGCGACTCTATCCCGACCTTAGTCTCTTGTCCTTTGCTTCAGGGCATCAGTGTGGCTGTGGTCCTCTGATGCAACAGACACTTTTGTCACCTTCCTGACGTGTCTCGCAAGTGGCACTCCGTGCCCTGGGGAGAGCCGTCCCCCCACTCTGCTGCGTGCCTCCTTGGTGAGCGAGCATGTGTCACCTACTCTCTGTGGTGCCTCTGGAGTTGTACAGCTTGTCCCTCGGGAGCTGAAAACCAAGCAGTGCTGTCCCCTTTTCCCAGCAAAGCCCTTGTGTCACCGCTGTGCTGGTGTGTCGCGTGAGCAGCGTTCTTGGGCGCCTGGGTGGTCAGGGGGCGCGCCTGTCCCACTCTGGGGGCAAGTACCTCCTCGTGGTCCTCCCTACTGTGCTGGAGGGACTGAGGTTGCCAGGGGAATGCCACGGATACCTCTTTTGCCAGGACTTGTGTGCAATAGTGGCTGGCTGGGCAGCACCGAGAGGGCCTCAGTCAGACTTCAGGGGAGCCCCCCCCTGTGGCAGGCAGGTGAGCCTGAGGCAGCGCAGACCTTTTCCAGTCCCCACCGCACCTGCTCAGGTGGGGCGTTTGCTTCCCCGTGCCACAAACGCCCCAGGTGCAGCCCAGTCCTACCATGTCTCGAAGCGCTTCTGCTGGCCTGACGGGAGATGAGGCTGAGGGACAATGTGCCCCTGCTGAGCAGGTCTCCAGGGACCTGAGAGGGAGCCTCGGAGCGCTGGAGCCCCCGGCCGCTGCCCTTCCAAAGTCTGCAGCAGCCGCTGGTGCGACTGCCACGGCCTGGGGGCAGAGCCCGCCGCCTTGCTGCGAGGTGTGTGCGGGCTCTGTGCCGGGGCGGAGAACCCCACTTGCTCTACGACAGCCTGTGCCTCCCCGGTCGGAGGCAGGGGAGGGTTCTGAGAGGGTGGCATCCCGTGTAGAGCTGTGTGTGTGCCTGTGCACGTGCTTCCCCCGCGCTGCGCCGGGGCGGGGAGAGCGCTGCCTCCTGACTGCCCCGTCCCGCTGCTGTGAGAGCTGTCCTGCCTGCTCGTGTCCGGAGACACAGACTGTGCTTGTGCATGGATTAGGCTGCCCTCCTCAGGAGCATGTCCTCTGGACATGAGCCCAGGTCAGAGCAGATGGAAACAGGTCGATATGTGAGCACGAATGACAAGGTGAGCGGTCCCCCTGTGTGGGGCTCATCATGCACAGGGGCAGGTTAGGGTCAGGGTCAGGGATAGGGCTAGGGGTTAGGGGTTAGGAATTAGGGTTAGGGTCAGGGTCAGGGCTAGAGGTTAGGGGTTAGGGATTAGGGTTAGGGTCAGGGTCAGGGATAGGGCTAGGGGTTAGAGGTTAGGGGTTAGGGTCAGGGTCAGGGATAGGGGTTAGGAGTTAGGGTTAGGGTTAGAGTCAGGGTCAGGGGCTAGGGGTTAGGGTTAGGGTTTGAGGTTAGGTTTAGGGTATGGGTAAGGGTACACTTTAGGGTCAGGGTATTTATTAAACCTCTCCCACTCTCCAGATATCACTTAGCATATAAAGGAATATTATTTGGGGTCCAGCCATGGAGAAGACTTGGAACACTAGGATAAGACAAAGAACACACACATTATAAATAAATCACATTAGGATTTTTTTTTTGCGGCCGTGGCTCACTGGCCCAGCCGCTCCGCGGCATGTGGGATCTTCCCGGACCGGGGCACGAACCCGTGTCCCCTGCATCTGCAGGCAGATTCTCAACCACGGCGCCACCAGGGAAGCCCAGCACTAGTGTTTTAATGTACAGGTTAAAAACAAATTCCTAGGGCTTCCCTGGTGGCTCAGTGGTTGAGAGTCCGCCTGCCGGTGCAGGGGACGTGGGTTCGTGCCCCGGTCCGGGAAGATCCCACGTGCCGCGGAGTGGCTGGGCCCGTGAGCCGTGGCCGCTGAGCCTGCGCGTCCGGAGCCTGTGCTCCGCAACGGGAGAGGCCACAACAGTGAGAGGCCCGCATACCGCAAAAAAAAAAAAAGAATGATCATACCTAAGTCCCCCCGTGTTGCTTCAACTGGCCTTATTTCATTGATTTCATGGCTGAGTAATATTTCATTGTACACAAGTACAACATCTGCTTTATCCATGTTTTCCTTCCAAGGACATTTAGGTTGTACCAACTCGAGGCTATTGTAAAGAGAGCGGCCCGAAACATTGTGGTGCTTGTTTCCGGAGGATTTTTGTTTTTCCGAAGATGTATGCGGATGAGCGGAAGTTCCGTATGCTCTGTACATCTGTTTTATAGATTTTTTAGGAAACACAGTCCACTTCTCTAGAGTGGCCGTTGGCAATTTACATTCCCACCATCAGCGTAGAGGGCTCCCATTTCTCCACGCTCTGTCCTGAATTTCTGGTTTTTACACTTTGTGAGGATGGCCCTTCTGACTGATGCGGAGTGATACCTGCTTGTAGTGTTCATTTGCGTGGCCCGCCTGTTTGGGAGGCCATAAAGGGCGTATGCGTTTTTCCTTAGTATATTCAGGAAAAACTTATACGCCCTTTTGGCCAACTGCATCATAGGCGAATTCAGCCGCTTTTCATGTGATTTAATGACGAGTCCAATCTACCTCTTGAAATACCTTTGCTGCAATTCTATCTTGCTTTGAAGTCCTTTTTGATGACTTACCTCGAGAGATTTTTCAACAATAGGTATCATTTACAAGCCTGCAGCTTTGTGAATTGCAGTGCCCCTGAGCTCCAGTTTTCAACTGACTTTTTAGGGAACTGGCCACAAAAGAGCAGGATTGCGTCAAGCCCTATTCTGGTTCCGGGGGCAAGCTGAGCCTTTGCTCAATTCGTCTTTCTGATTGGAAATTAGAGCGACAGGTGCCTGTGCGAACACCTAGGGCTGCTCTCTCACTGTTCCCCCCATTCCAGTTCATCCTCCGGACAAATTCCAAACTGTTTGAAACAGGATGTTGAAGGTGCTGATTCCCCAAGTTGGGAGATTGTTAGGAAAGAGGCTGGAGGTGGGACCCCAAGGACCAGGAGATGAGGAGATGAGGGGCCTTTTCCAAACTCTTCCCGATCAGAGGGTGGACCATCCTTTGTGTGTCCCGTGCATGTTTTTGCTGTAGGAAGATTTCCCTGCACCTGGAGATTTGGGACCCATAGAATGGGAACCAGGCACTATTACTCTAAAGGGGCTGCATTTGCTGGCCTGTCCTCACCAGTCCTCTCAGCCCGATGAGTATCCAGCCTTATGTCTCATCCAGCTGTGGGTCTAGATGTGGTCAATCCTGGTTGCATTGCAGCCCCTGATCGAATTTTGTAAGAATTCCTCTCTCTCTCACTGTCGTTTTTTAAAATGTATTTTTATAAGGGGTTGTAGCTGATTTTCATTGCTGTTTCTTGCTTCTATATCTCCACTTGATGCACTTACAGAGAGACATCAGTAAATTCTTTTTCAGTTTCTCCTAGTCAGATATATTCTTTTCCTGTGCATAGAGTGTGCTGAGTCCAGTTTTTTGAGAAATGAGTAGGTCTTGTCAATTCCAGTATTGGTTTCTGGAACGGTATCTGTGCCAATTTCAACCTCCTGGTTTATGCGTCACCCCACCGCACCTTTCCCCTTTAGCAGCCATAAGTGTGTTTTGTAAATGTGTGACTGTTCTGTTTTGTAATTCAGTTCATGTGTGGCGATTTTTAGATTCCCCCTATAAGGGGGAATAATATTATCTTACGATAATATTCACTTTGTCTGCCTTATTTCACTCTCACTGACCGTAGTTAAGTCCCCCCGAGTTGCTGCCCCTGGCCTTATTTCATTGATTTCAGGGCTGAGCAATATTCCATTGTACATAAGTACTAAATCTTCTTTATCCATTTTTTCCTTCCAGGGACATTTCAGTTGTACCCAGGTCGAGGCTCTTGTAAACAGAGCAGCGGTACACGTTGGGGTGCCTGTGTCCTGTCGATTTTTGTTTTTTCCAAGATACACGCCCACGAGTGGAAGTGCCGTATGCTCTGTAGCTCTGTTTTTTAGATGTTTTAGGAAGCACAGTACAGTTCTCCAGAGTGGCCATTGGCAATTTACATCCCCCCCCTCAGCGTAACAGGGCTCCCTTTTCTCCACGCCCTGTCCTGCATTTGTGGTTTTTATCCTTTGTGAGGATGGTCCTTGTCACTGCTGGGATGTGATACCTCTGTAGTGTTGATATGCATTGTCCACTCTTAAAAATTTTTTTAATATATTAAAAAAAATTTTTTTAATTAATTAATTAATTATTTTATTTATTTTTGGCTGTGTTGGGTCTTCGTTTCTGTGTGAGGGCTTTCTCTAGTTGCGGCGAGCAGGGGCCACTCTTCATCGCGGTGCGCGGGCCTCTCACTGTCACGGCCTCTCTTGTTGCGGAGCACAGGCTCCAGACGCGCAGGCTCAGTAGTTGTGGCTCACGGGCCTAGTTGCTCTGCAGCATGTGGGATCCTCTCAGACCAGGGCTCGAACCCGCGTCCCCTGCATTGGTAGGCAGATTCTCAACCACTGCGCCACTTGGGAAGCCCTGTCCACTTTTTTGTTTGGCAAAAAACGGTGTATGCGTTTTTCCTGAATATATTCAGGAAAACGCATACACCCTATTTGGCCAACTGCATCCTTGGCGAAGTTCAGCCGCTTTTCATGTGCTTTAAGGGCGAGGCCAATCTACCTGTTGAAATCCCTTTCCTGCAATTCTGCCTTGCTTTCAAATCCTTTTCGTTGACTTACCTCAAGATAGTTTTCGATGAGAGGTATCATTTATAGCCCTGCAGGTCTGTGAATTGCAGTGCCCCTGAGCTCCATTTTTTAACTTGATTTTTGGGGAACTGGCCACAAAACAGCAGGATTGCTTCAAGCCCTATTCTGGTTTTGGAAGCAAGCTGAGCCTTTGGTCAATTCATCCTCCTGATTGGAAATGAGAGTGACATGTGCCTGTGCAAACACCTAGGGCTTTTCTCTCATTGGTTACCCGCCTTCCTCTTCATCCACTGGACAAATTCGAAACTGTTCGAAACAGGCCATTGTAGGTGCTGATTCCCCAAGTGGGGAGATTGTTAGGAAAGAGGCTGGTGGGCAGAACCTGAGCACCCGGAGATGAGGAGATGAGGTGCCTTTTCCAAACTCTTCCCAAACTGACGGTGTACCATCCTCTGTGTGTCCCGTGCATGTTTTAGCTGTACGAAGGGTCCCCTGCATCTGAAGATTTGAGATCCATGGATTTGGGACCAGGCAGTATTACTGTAAAAGGGCTGCATTTGCTGTCCCATCCTCACCAAAACTCTCAGCCTCACGAGTGTCCAGCCTTATGTCCCGTCTAGCTGTGGATCTAGATGGGGTCAATGCAGGTTGCATCACAGCCCCTGAACGAATTTTGTAACAGTTTCTCTCTGTGTCTTTTTTTGTAATTTATTTTTATAATGGGGCATAGCTGATTTGAATGCTGTCTTTCTTGCTGCTGCACATCCACTTGATTCACTTACAGAGAGACATCCATAAATTCTTTTTCAGATTCTTACCAGTCGTATATATTCTTTTCTGGTGACTAGAGTGTGCTGAGTCCAGTTCTTTGAGCTGTAGAGTAGGTCTTGTCGATTACCTATTTGGTCTTTGGAACGTATCTGTGCTAATTTCAACCCTCTGGTTTATGCCTCACCCCATCCCACCTTTCCCCTTTAGCAGCCATAAGTTTGTTTTCTAAATGTGTGACTCTGTTTCTGTTTTGTAACTTAGTTCATGTGTAGCCATTTTTAGATTCCACGTACAAGTGATATCTTATGCTAAGTGTCTTTTTGTGTCTGACTTACGTCACTTAGAATGATCGTACCTAAGTCCACCTGAGTTGTTGCAACTGGCCTTATTTCATTCGTTTCATGGCTGAGTAATATTCCATTGTACATAAGTACCATATCTTCTTTATCCAGTTTTTCCTTCCAAGGACATTTATATTGTTTCCAAGTCGAGGCTCCTGCAAAAGGGCTGCGCTAATAGTTGAAGTGCCTGTGTCCTATGGATTTATGGTTATCCCGAGACATACACCCAGGAGTGGAAGTGCCCTATGCTCTGTAGCTCTATTTTTAAAAATTAATTAATTAATTTTTTTGCCTGGGTTGTGTCTTTGTTATTGCGTGCAGGGTTTCTCTAGTTGCAGCAAGTTGGGGCTACTCTTTGTTGACGTGCATGGGCTTCTCATTGCAGTGGCTTCTCTTCTTGTGGAGCACGGGCTCTAGGCGTCGGGCTTCAGTAGTTGTGGCGCACGGGCTCAGTAGTTGTGGCTCACGGGCTCTAGAGCACAGGCTCAGTAGTTGTGGTGCACGGGCTTTGTTGCTCCGTGGTATGTGTTATCTTTCCGGACCGGGGCTCGAACCCGTGTCCTCTGCATTGGCAGTTGGATTCTTAACCACTGCGCCACCAGGGAAGTCCCTATAGCTCTATTTTTTAGAATTTTTAGGAAACATCATACCTTCTCCAGCGTGGCTGTTAGCAATTGACATTCCCACCATCAGCGTAGCAGGATTCCCTTTTCTCCACGTCCTCTCCTCCATTTCTTCTTCTTACACTTTGTGAGGATGGCCATTGTGACTGGGGCAAAGCGATACATCTTTGTAGTGTTGATTTGTATTTCCCGCATGTTTGGTTGGCTACAAAGGGCATATGGGTTTCAACCTGTACGCCCTTTTTGGCCAACTGCATCATAGGCAATGTTGAGCAGCTTTCATGTGCTTTAACGGCGAGTCCAATCTACCTCTTGCAATCCGGTTCCTGCAATTCTGCCTCGTCTTCAAGTCCTTTTCAGTTACTGACCCCGAGACGTTTTCCCCGATAGTTGTCATTTACACCCCTGCAGGCGTTGCGGATCGCGGTGCCCCTGAGCACCTGTCTTCAGCTTGTTTCTGGAACCGGCCACCAAGTGGCAGGATTGCTTCAAGCCCCATTCTGGTTACAGGGGCGGCCTGAGCCTTTGGGAAATTCCTCTTCCTGATTGGAAATTAGAGTGGCATGTGCTGTCCAAGCACGGGGAGCTCGTTTTTCATTCCTGTCCCCCCTTCCCCTTCATCCTCCCGACAAATTCCAAGCCGTGCACGAGCGGCTGTTGAGTGTGCGGACTCCCCAGGTGGGGAGACTCTAAGGAACGAGGCTGGAGCGGGGACCCCTCCCGCAGGACATGTGGAGATGGGGTGACTTTTCCAAACTTCCCGCCCCTCGGGCCACCCATCCTCTGGGCTTCTGTCCGGACGCCGCGGGGCTTCCAGCGGTGCGGGGCTCGGGGTCCGCCCTGCGGGGAGCAGCCCTGATCCCGCGCCTGCAGCCCCGCCTGCTGGTGTCTCCGTCCTGCGTCGGTCACGGTCTCCACCTTCCCCGCTGCCTCGGGTGCCCTGTCTCCACACTGTCCGGCGCTCAGCCCCTCCTCCCACCGCCATCACGCCCAGCTCCACACCCCTCGTCAGCCTCAGGGATGACCCAGGACTGGGCTCCCCGCCTGCCCACCCCCGGTCGGTGTCCTCAGTCCACCTCTGCAGACAGGTGGGGAGCCCCTTCAGAGGCTCCCGAACGCTTCTCCCCTCCATCCACCCCGGGCTTGGCCCAGGTCCTGTCGGGATGTTCCACCCTCACCAAGCCCCCATGTACATGTCAAGGGCAGGCATCGGGCCTGCTGCGTGCACGGCTGTGCGTCCTGCTGTATACACAGGCATGACCCTGCCCCAGGGTGCAGGAAAGGCAGCCTTGCCTCGGGACCTGGGGAGAGGGGCTGCCCACAGGGCGGACGTCGACGCTCGGCTCACCAGGCAAGGGCAGCATTGTTCTCGCTCCTTGGCCCTTTCTCACCCAGCCTGACCCTGACCCGGCTTTGTGCCCACCCCCGCTGTCCCTCCATTGGCCTCGCTCTTGTGAGCAGAGCAGGACAGTGTGGTCAGTGGTCACAGGCTGAGACACAGACACTGGCTGACCCACGTGCACCCAGCTGACCCCATGGAACGGGCACCGCACCAGGGCCCCTGCGGTGTGGGTTCACCTGCCCACAGAGAGGCCGGGCCTCTGTCCTGGCTCCAGAGGTCACCTTGAGTCCTACGGGAGTGTCCGTGCTCCGTGGGCCTCGCTCCAGGCTGGTCTCTGCTGACGGCGTGATGCACGGTGGGGCTTCCTGAGTCGCCCCCGGGGCTGGAGGCCAAGGTCAGGCACATGGCGGTCCCCACATGGACGAGACAGACCCCAACAAACCCTGCACTTCAGGACTCAGGTGGGCTTCCCTGGGCGGCCACGGCCGAGGAGGCTGGACCCTGCTCGTTGCCTCTGTCCTCGCTGATTTTAACTTGCATCCCTCACCGTAATAAACCCTGGGTATAACAGCTTCAGGGAATCTGGGAGCCTCCAAGAAAAGAGAAGTCGGGGAGGGGGTCTCTGGGTCCCCGACTCTGCAGTTGGGGTCAGAGGTCGGTGGGGAGGATCTTGGGGCCCTGGAATCGGAAGGGCCCCCCTACCAGGGAGGGGTAGGAGACCCGGGTGGTAGTTAAGCTGAGTCCAAGGCCCTCCTGCGTAGGAGGGATCCGAGCCCCGGGGATCCTGAGGAGGCCGCCCCCTCCTCCCCTCCGCCCCCAGGCCTGGTGCCTGCTCTTGAGAAGCTCCCTAGGGTGGGGTCCTGGTGCTGGAGGTGCCCCGATGCTGTGGCCTCCCGAGCCTCCAGTGAGGATAACGGGGGCGGGGGAAGACTTGCTCACAGAGAGGGAGCTTCTGCCAGAACAGAGCCTGGGTCTGCTGCCTGATCCCAGGTGCACTGGGGCAGGAACGTGAGAGCGAGGCTCCTGCCCCTCCCAAGACACCCAGGACACATGGGCGCTGGTCGCTGACTCCCACACAATACTAAAATCTCCCACGCAGGCCTGACGGGTGAGAGACACTATTTAAAGACTATTAATGGGGCCAAGGTGGCCCAGGGGTTGAGGCTGATGTGGGGAGAGTTGGAAAATCACCCAAGGACACGCTCTCCCTGCAGCGACCCCCCAGATGAGCTCAGGTAGAGGTGGACCCATCAAGTCAGAGCCCACATTCGGGGTCTTTGGGGGAAAAATAGCCAGGCACCCCCAGTCCTTGCCCTCACCTGCTGCAGGTAGGGCCTGCCCTGTCTTCATGGCCAAGTTCTCACCCGCCCAGAAACCCTCTTGGGGGCTAATGCGATGGGGGTGTCCATGGCAGAACTGGAGGGTCTATGGTGGGCTGGAGGCCACGTGGCAGGCAGGAGGGCTCCCACCGATCCTGCCGGTCCACACCTCCTGGTCCGAGGCCCGCACAGAGTCCACCAGGCTGTGGATGTGGTAGAAGGTGCAGAGGTCCGGGGCCCGGTCCAGCCCATGCAGGTGTCTGACCACCGAGCGGTCGGTGTGGAGCATTCCCAGGGAGCCCTGGCCGTGCTCGGACCCTCCCGGGAAGGACACGTCAGCGTGGTCCCTGGAGTGACCGGGAGGTCGGCCAGAAGCGCCCCCCACCCAACCTCACTGTCACCACAAGAAACAAGAGACAACTCCGTGCGGAAACACAGGACAGCACCAGCCTGATGCTGTCCTGAGGGAGGTCGGCTGGCGTCTGGGAACTGGGTGCTACAGTGGGTTGAATGCGGGGCGTCCCCCCCAAAGTATGTCCATGTCATGCCCCCCAGAATCTGAGAATGGAACCGTATTTGGAAATAGGGTCTTTGCAGGTATAATTAGTTACAGATCTGGAGATGAGGTCATCCTGGATCAGGGTGGCCCTGAATCAGTGACAGTGTCCTTCTAAGAGACAAGAGGAGAGACACACACAGGAGACACCATGTGAAGATGGACGCAGAGATGGGAGAGATGTGGCCACAAGCCCAGGGACGCCTGGAGCCCCCAGAAGCTGGAAGAGGCAGGCAGGACCCTCCCCTGGAGCCTCCGGAGGGAGCGCGGCCCTGGGACACCTTGATCTCAGACGTCTGGTCTGCAGGACTGAGAGAGGACGGGTTTCTGTTGCTCTGAGCCTCCGTTTGTGGTCGTTTGTCACAGCTGCCCCGGGAAGCTAATGCAGCTGGTGAGCAGGCCCCTGCCCTGATCTAAGCCCTCCCACCTCCCGTTAGGGGCAGCCCCCTGCGCCTGTGCTGTGTGCACAAACCATGTGGTTCATGCTGAACCCCGGCTCCCCTTCTGGGCACCGGCATTTTGGAGGGTGAGGGCAGAGAGCACCACGTGACCAGCCCCCAGCCGGGTGCCAAGCCTCTGATGAGCTTCCCTGAGGACACGGGGGTGCAGGTAACTGTCGTGGTTCTGCCCTTTGTGGCTGGGGGAAGAGACACCCTAGAGACCCTCGAGGGAAGGAAGGGGCGTGGAGGGTCAGGAGGTGACCGGAGCAGGGGCCCTCCCTCCCGGGCATCCTTACTGTGTGCTGTGACCCGTCTCAGCTGTGAGCACACAAGCCACGAGCATGTGCCGAGTCCTGTGAGCCCCCCAGCCAGTCCCTGAAGGTGAGGGCGGCCCTGCAGACCCCAGCCCTCTCCTCCACGTCTAGTATGTGGAAGACCCACTTCTCCTTGCCATTCCAGAAGCGGTTCTGAGCTGTCCTGGGAGGGCTTCTGGGGTTATGCAGGCTGAGCCCCTGTTGCTAAGTCCCCACTTCCCCACAGGAACTACCAGAGCAAGCAGTTTGCCCTGTTGCCTGAATGCCCCCCACCACTTTTCTCAGGAAAGAATCAGGGTTTCTGTAGCAGCGTCCGCAGGCAGCTCTGCATCTGGGCCCACGTTCACATCTTCTGTGTAAACACCGAGAACCTTCGCTGACACGTGCCCCGGCTGACCACCTCCGCAAGCCGACCACAGGCCCCAGTGCGGGCGTCAGACTGACCGCCCGTCTCAGGCTCCGCCTCTTGTTGTCAGAGCTGCTCCAGGCCCTGCTCAGAACGCGTGCTCCCACCTTTCACAGGGCTGTCCTCCACCCCCCACCTTCAGCAGGAGTTCACCTAAGTATTTAAGTTAAGGGGTCCAGAGATAAGAAAGGAAGCTACAAACAAACAGATGGACCAGCTGGACCAAGATGGCAACGAATGTGACCCGCAACAGACCCTGAGTCTCATCACGTGTTGAATTTACTATATCAGCATATTCAGTGACACACCTACCGGTGGCCGTGACTGGACATGAACGACCAGAAACGGGTAAAAGGAGGTGGTGCCCCACCCCCTTGGAAAAAGCCCCGCCCCTTCCCCGGAAGGCCTCTTCACCCCGTCATCAGCCTCACTCCTCCTTCCTTTGTCTTTACTCTTTAAAATTAAAGCACTCTCTCCAGGAGGGCGAGAAGATGATCTGTGAACTTAGTTCCCACTTCTCCATTCTTTGGCCACTGAACAGAGCCTGTGCTGTGCTGGTCTCAGCTTTGGTTTTGTTATTTGCCTACTTGCACCCCCGTGGTAAAAGGAAAGCTTCCCCGCTGAGGCAGAGCGCCTCGCCAGGCCGGGGCCGAGCAGGGCCACGTGACTTCACTTGGTAACAGTCTGGAAGGGGGCGGTGCTCTCTGCCCGCGGGGTCGGGGAGGGAACACGTACAGCCACAGCACCGGCTCCGCGGACGGCACGGCCCCTCGTGGGCCTGGACCCTGTGCTCTCATCCCCCCACGCCTGACACCCCCTGACAGTCGTGACGCGGTGACACTGGCTGCCGGGCGTCCAGTCAGGAGGGACCAGAGGCAGCAGCTGGTGCCAGATCAGACGTGCCTTTTCACGGGCAGGGGACACAGGAGATATTAGGACTTTGTGTCTAGAAAAGAAAGCAAGCGGCTGGAAGGTGATCTGAGCTGTGGACTCGAAACCCACGTGCGAGGTGAGAGCTCCCCCCGGACACCGGCTCGGAAGCTTCCGAACAGGCGAGACCACCCAGTGCTTCCTGCTCGACCCCTGCAGGCCTCCCTGTGGGCACAGCTGGACCTGCAGTCCTCGGGCTCCCCGGCCCAGAGCCTGAAGGGCCGAGGCTGCCAGGGCCTGGGACGCGAGGGGTCTGTCCATCCACGCTGCTCGGCCCCTCCTCCCAGTGACCAGGGGAGGGAAGCCCCGCGGAGTCTGAGGCCCGGCACAGGCACAGCTCGCCCCCCGCCCCCCAGGACCCCCGGCCCCGCCCTGCTCCCTCAGGCCCCCCATCTGCACCTCCCAGAGCCCGCGCCCCACCGACCCACATTCCCGGTGTGGACGTCCACGCACACACGCTGCTCCGTGTCCTCTTCCCACATGCGACACCCCCATCCCAGCTTCTCTCAAATGGCGGACTGGACCTCGAATGTTCTGGGCAGGAAGATGGCAAGGAGGACACCGGCCTGTCCCGTCTGCCTCCCGGGGGCCCAGACACAGGGCTCGGGGGCTGCTGGGCCTTGAGGTCTGGATGCTTCCAGGTGTGGGATGAAGCTGCCACTGCCCGCTGGAGCTGCTCCTTCCGAGATTCAGGAAACAGGGGGACCCACGAAACGGAGCCCCTCCCCCGGCTCTGCTGCAAGTCTGCTCGGATTTGCTCGCCTGACCCTGAAGACAGACCTGCGGGAAGCAGGGCCTGCGATTCCCATACTGACCGTGTTCTGTGGAATTTCCACTAGACCCCTTCCTACCCTGTTCTGAGCAAATTACTAGTCAGTCCGTGCTGCCATCACCCCACGAGCAGACCAGGAAGCTGAGGCTCCGAGAAGCCAAGTAATCCAGCCGGAAGCACAGCTGAGGGACCACGGAGTGGGGTCGCCACCCGCAGCCCACCCAGGGGGACTGCCCACTCCCCGCAGGTTCCACGCCCGTTCCCTTCACCCCCTCCCGGGGCCAGCTCACAGGGCCTCCTCCTGGGGGGACTCACTCACCTTCTTCTAACAGGATCCGTCTCACTGTCCTGTTCTGGGATCACCCGGAAGGCTTGTCACTGAAGCACGTTCAGCCTCACGTCACCAGGGCAGCTTTCCTGGATCACACGCACCACCTGCACGTCCACCGCCAGCTCAGACCCAGAAAGGCTCCCTCGGCCCCGAGCCCCATGGCTCTGCCTGGGCTCCCACCCTCTCCTGCCTGGTCCGTCCCTCTCATGTCCCCTGCAGGGTCACCAGGAGCTCCCACCTGCCCCAGGCAGGCCCTCTGCTCTGTCCTGGGGAGGCCTTCGTGGTGTCAGGTGGAAGACACAAGAGGTACCCGTGGGGCCTCCCACACGCAGCCCAGTGGCCAGCACCCGCCTACTCACCTCATCACTCGGGATGCACAGGGGTTCAGGGGGTCCGTGGCATCTCCTGGTCCTCATTTCATCCCAGCACTGCCCACAGGGAAGTTGCTAAGCAACTCTGTGCCGGCTGCACAGAGAGGACGCTCATACACATGGCCCTCTCCCAGCCCACGGGGCACTCATGGTCAGGCCCCTCCCAGGGTATGGAGCTCGGCTGAGCTGGTACCCAGCAGCCCCCGGGGCTCTCGTGGTCACGCCCCTCCCAGGGTATGGAGCTCAACTGAGCAGGTACCCAGCAGCCCACGGGGCTTTCGTGGTCAGGCCCCTCCCAGGGTATGGAGCTCGGCTGAGCTGGTACCCAGCAGCCCACGGGGCTCTCATGGTCAGGCCCCTCCCAGGGTATGGAGGTCACCTGGGCAGGTACCCCGGCAAGGCTGGGCACACAGGAACTGTGCACGTAGCTCTCATTTCAGAGCACCCCCAGCTCACCTGTTGGTCAGAGCTGACACAAAGCACCTCAGAGCAGGACCTGAACTAACAAACAGCAGCTCCGGGACAGGTCTGTGACCGTGGGCTTCACTCTGTGCGGCCTCCTTCCACCGGGTCTTCCAGAGGCTTCCACTGCAGCTGGGGCACCAGGCCTCTGCTTTCACCCACCACCCCTCCTCTCTCTGACTCCTGGGTTCTTCTCATTAGGAGAGGGTCTTCTTGAAGTTGTTTCCCACTCATGGACCAGACAAAATGATTAGAAAACAAGGCAGAGCTGCAGCCCTTTGTCTATTCTGACCCTCAGGACCCCACACCTGTTCCTTGGACCTGACCGGTGCAGCAAGGCCCATTTTCTGCAACTTTGAGCCCCTGAGGGGCGAGGAGTGGCTGACCTGGGCAGTCTGACCCGGCCGGCCAGTCCTCCCCAGGTGTGCCTGGGCTGAGGTCAATATAAACCCCGCTCCAGGCAGCAAGAGCGCCTGCAGCTGTGCCTGACGCCATATTCTCTGCCCCATCGGCAGTCTCGGGGCTGGGCTGGTGGGAGGGAGTAGGGCCCACGGCTCTGTGCGTGGCCCGGTGCGAGTGGGGCTCTGCTGGACTTTCTGCAGGAGTTCCCGGGCTGCCACCTGCTAAAGAAGAGGATGTGTCACCCATACCTGCCGGTGGAATTTCTCCCCGGGCAGAGGTGAGGAAGGAAAAAAGCAGTGGGGGCCGGGACAGGAGGGGTACATCAGGCAGGGAAATGGAAAGCTTCCAGAAGAGCGCCCGGGGCCAGGACCATGCTGGCTGGCCTGCAGGCCCCAAGTCGGCCTGCGTGCCGTGGCTGGTGTGGCTCCACGGCCCTTCCTCTAGGCTTTCAAGTCCTTGCGCACATTCAGGTGTTTTACCTGGGAAGGGTGGGAACAGTTCAGCAGCAGCTGGCCTGGGGGTCAGCTCATGTTTACTCAGGGACGCCTCGGCCCGGTCCCCCAGCTTTGCAATGAGGACGCGCCTTGCGGGGGTGCTGCTGGCTGCGTGGGAGACGATTCCCCGCCTCTGACCGACGTCAGAATTGTTTCCCACTGGAGCAAGTGTCCTGATATCCTGATAGGGTTTTCCTCTGTGTAACTAGTGGGTTCTTTATTATTATTTTTTTTAACAACTTTATTTGAGTATAACTGTTTTACAATAGTGTGTTAGTTTCTCCTTTACAACAAAGTGAATCAGTTATACATATACATATGTTCCCATAACTCTTCCCTCTTGTGTCACCCTCCCTCCCACCCTCCCTATCCCACCCCTCTAGGTGGTCACAAAGCACAGAGGTGAACTCCCTTAACTAGTGGGTTCTTAATTGGCAGCGTGAACGGTGATATCAGAGGTCTTGAGTCAGGATGGAAATACTTATCCCCAACTTGTACAGGCATAAAAACCTGGGGAGGCCGTGTGCAGCCGGCACCCTTAGGGATTGGCTTCCGGCTGACCCCTCAACGTTCTGGTGTCCAGCCACTGCTTTAGAATTTCTGGGGCCCAATGCTGACTCTAAGGGTTCTGTAACCCAGCCTCTGTTGGTCTTTAATGAGACCCGCACTTCCAGGGTCCCACAGAGCAGGGTCCGTGTGACTGTTCTGTGGCTTCTGTAACAAATGACCACAAGCTGGGTGGTTTAAAACAACAGGAATTCATCCTCCCCCAGTCCTGGAGACCAGACCTCTGAGATCCAGGTGTTCCAGGATGGACGTCCCTCCAGAGGCTCCAGGATAGGGCTCTTCCTGCCTTTTCCAGCTTTGGGGGGCTCCAGGCACCCCCAGGCTTGCGGCTGCAGCCCTCCTGTCTCTGCCTCTGCCTTCACGTGGCTTCTCCTCTATGTCTGTGCTTCTCCTCTTTTGTCTCATAAGGACTCTCTCAATTGGATTGAGGGCCACGCTAACCCCAGATGGCCTCACCTCGAGATCCTTAACTACATATACAAAGACGCTTTTCCCAGATATGGTCCCATTCCTGTGTTCTGGGGGGCACATCTTTTGGGGCCAGCATTCAACCCATTACCTGTGTATAAAATAACCCTCATTGTAGGAGATTACCAAGGTCCCGTATAGACTGGCACAGATAGCAGCCAGCAGCCATGTGGGTGGGGGTCTGGGGAGAATGAGGACCCTGGAATCACCTGGAAAGGATGAAGTCCTGGCTGCATTAGGTGAGCTCTTCCACCATGGGGCCCGTGGAAACAGCCACTCCACTCTGTCCGTGGAAAGGGACCCAGTGCCGAGTCCAGAAATGGTGATATTGCAAAGCTGGCTCTTCTGGGATGTCATCACCAGTAGCATCATGTAACCAGTAACTACGGGCTTGGAGGAGTCACCCTGTGGCACCTGATGACAGCACTGTCACTTTAGGCTCATCAAGCTTAGAATAGGAATGTTTGAAGGAGAAGAGTTTGGGAGATTGCGAAGCTTGGTTGTCAAGGAAACTTCTCCCTTAAACTGAAGGCAGGGCGGGGAGAGCTGAAATCCAGGGATCTTTTAAAGGGGCTGCTCTGAAACACCATCACCTGAGAGGTGGTCTCAGCGTGAGCTGGGGTTTGAGAAACGTGTGATGAGATGAAGCCTGACTTTCTGTGACAGCTGGGGAGGGGTTTGTAAAGCAACTTAGCGTTTAAGGCCAAGTTTGTTGCTGGAACATAGTGTCTCCCCAAACTGGCCTGAAGCTCAAGATGTCTCTGTCCCCTTCCTGTGAGAGTCCAGGGCAGGTGGGTGTCAGTTCCCAGGCTCTGCCCCCACTTTGTTTCTCCTCCCTGCTTCCAGGTGAGTGTTTCAACCAGCGGGGTGGGGTGACCACAGGGACATCGTGCCCTCCGTCCTAGGATGCAGGCTGGCCAAGGCCCTCACCACCTCCACCCCTTCCCCTTGGTAACACGAGACACTGCGCCCCAGCTGTAAGGGGTGGGAAGGCTGGGATGTGCAGGGTAGCTGTGCACAGGAAAAAGGGAAATGGGTTCTGATGGGCAGCTGTGCGGCTCTGTTGTGAGGGTCGCCCAGACACTAGCGCACAGATTCTGGGTTCTGTGAAGCTTCGATGCTCTGTGGTTCTGGAAATCCTATAGGAGATGGTCCACAGCAGGTGAAGCTAATGCTCGCAGTGGAGGTGGTGAAGCCAAAGGTCTGCAGTTCAGACTAAAGGTGCCGATGTACATGCAGGACAAAACCATCTCAGGTGAATGGACTTCAGGCACGTTTAACATGAATGCAGTCGTGTTAATGCCTAGCATCTTCTATCTTGTGCCTCCTCAGGGACCCCCTCCTCAGTGCCTGGGGCTCCTGTAACTCACGTACAAGGGGATGGAGAGCGGGGTCTGTCCAGTCTGAGCCCTGGGAGTCTGCTCGGGACCACCGTAACAAATACCACAGACTGCGCAGCTTGAATAACAGGCCTATCTCCCAGTCCTGGATGCTGTCGGAGATCAAGGTGTCTGCACGCTGGCTTCTCCTGAGGCCTCGCTCCTTGGTGCTTAGACAGCCATCTTCTCCCCAGGTCCTCACGTGGTCTCCCCCTGTGCCTATCTGTGTCCTAATCTCTTCTTGTAGGACATCAATCCTATTGGATTAGGATCCACCCTAGTGACGTCATTTTTACTTTGATCATCTCTTTAAAAATCCCATCTCCAAATACAGACACATCCTGGGGTCCTGGGGGTTAGGCATTCAGCATGTGGATTTGGGGGGACATGACTGAGCCTATACCGTCCTCCTTAGGAAGCAAGTGTGCCTCGGTCCTTCCTTCCCTCAAGTCATACGAGGTGAGCTAATGGCTCAAGGAGAGGCCACTCGTGCAGAGTTTGTGTCCCAGCTGGGGAACCCTTCTCTGCTCTCTTTGATCAGGCAGTGGCAGTGCCAGCCCCCTCCTGAGGTGAGCAGTTCTGGGGTTTCCTGCCGTGTCACCTGGCCTGCTGAGGTGCTCAGTGTCTGGGAACCCAGGAGTCAGCAGCCTAGTGGGGCTGCCGGGGACTCTCAGGGCCTTGGCAGATACCCTAGCGAAAGTGGGGAAACTTTGGGGGATTACAGGAGGGAGAGAGTCACAGTCTCGTTTATGCTTCAGAAAGACCACGTTGGGGTGGGATGTGAGACGCACCGTGGGGCAGGGAGCTTTGCCAGGCCTGATGGAGGAACCAGGCACAAGACCGGGCTTGGGCCAGGGCTGTGGGCGTAGAGGGGAATTAGTGTGGGAACTGGCCACAGGCTGTTGTCGAAATATCGGTTTCCCTGTGCACTGAGGCCAAACAGAAATACGGAGATGGGTTTTGGAGGAAGAGAGAGATGGTTTTATTTTTCTGCCAGGCAGCAGGGAAGACACAGCCAGCTAGAGCCACAAGAGCTGGGCACCCCTCTTTGAGAATCAGGGAAGATTTTATATGTGGGGCTCCCGCAGTCCGGGGTAGAGGATAAGGATCAAAGTAGTGAAGGTCTTGCATTCCTCCTTTCCTTTGCATTATTTCAAAACAGTCATCGCTGGCATCAGGTCGCCGGTAATTGGGGTCCAGCAGACTGGTAATTGCGTCCATTTGCCTCTGGTTTATCGGCCGGTGACCTTGTCTCTGAAATGAAAAACTAGGGGGTGATTTGTTGTGAGGGGCGTATAGAATGTAAGTGCGTTACATAATAAGGTTAGGGAGTGAGAAGCAGGGGCTGTAACACACACAGTGAGGGGTGATGGGTGCCGAAGGTAAATCCCATAGTGTCGGAGTGAGGTTAGCTTTGTAGAGTACAAATCTAGTTACTACAAATGAGTGACAAAGTGAAACAAGGAGTGATGAGCTCTTTCAGCCCAGGTTACGTTTCTTCTCTAGTCTTTTCGCTGTCCCCTTGTCCTCAGGGCAGGGAAACTTCGTTTCTGTTTTTGCTGCAACAAGACTGTGGAGGAGGAGCTGACAGTCACTGGGGCACAAGGCGAGTGGGAGCCTGGGAGGCCCCAGTGTTACCGAACCGAACGTGGGTCCGCTCGCCCGAGGGCAGCAGAGCCAGTCTACTGACACCGGGGGTGGTGGAGGAAGGTGCAGCCTGAATTGTCAAAGTGCCGATACAAGGAGGCCAGGTGGCCTGTGCTTTAGAACCCCGAGCTCCCTGAAGGATTTCAGCAAAGCAATTTTCAAGGCCAAGTGAAGGAGGGGGGTCGCAGGGTATGTGATCAGCTGGTGCACGATTCTCTGGTTGATGGTGAGGTAACGGGCGGTTAACGTTATAAATTCTTAAGCACCAGGAGCTCCGGGGTTACCTGTTCCTGATCATCAAGTAGTTAATTTCTTCCCCTTGGTGGTGGAGGAAGCATGCGTCGGGCACTGTTATCCAGGTACTTCAGAGAGGAGCTACAGCAGAGGGTGTGGGGGAGGGGTCTGTCCTGCGAAGGCCCCACAGGGTCCTGCTCGGTTACACCTGGTGCCTGGGCTCAGCAACCTGGGAAGGTGGGGCTGCTCCTGGGTGTGGGGAGCTGCAGGATCCCAGTCCTCTGAGGCCCTGCTAAGCCCCCAAGGTGAGATGGGTGTGCAGTGACTGGACGGAGGCGTCTGGCCTGGGAGAGGGGTCCGGGCTGGAAATGTCACTGGAATCATGGCAGGGAGGGAGAGGAAAGGCAAAGTGGGGGCAGGTGGGTCACAGCAGACTAATGCAGGTGACTGCGGTCTTGTTGGAAGCAACTCAGAGCCAGAAAGGAGTGGCCGTCAGGGGCTCAGCTCCATTCTCTTGTTCCTTTGTAAAACCACTGTGTCAGAGTTTGAGACGCCGCCAGGAGACGTCTGGGCCCAGTGCTGCCATGGCTTCATCAAAGGGCCCAGGGGGAACACAGAACCACTGCAGGCCCCGCCCATGTCCTCACTGGGAATGAGTCCCATCGGGGCTCCTGGGCTCACAGACTTCAGGGCACCTCTGTCCTCAGGACTGGTCTTCCTCCTTCCTCTCACCTGCTGGTCAGAGGTCCAGGAACCCCCAACCTGGCTCCACCCCCAGGGCCTGGATTCAGAGACCCAGGAACCCCCAACCTGGCTCCACCCCCAGGGCCTGGATTCAGAGACCCAGGAACCCCCAACCTGGCTCCACCCAGGGCCTAGATTCTGGGACAGCTTAGGGGTAAGCAAGACCCTCACGCTCCTTTATCTGCTTAGGGGTGAGAATGTCTTAAACGCTGCAGTTGACTGATTACGGAGTGCTGAGTGTTTCCAGCAGGTGTGGGTGGAAAGATGGGGTGTGAAGTTCCTATGTCTGCAGGGTCTTCCCGGCGTGAAGATCTGTGTGTTCCCCCCGGCCAGTCGGCATCCTCCCAGGAAGCCCAGATCCAGGATTACGAGGGCAGAGGCTCTCCCCTTGCGTACCTGTAACTTCGCACTCCCACAGCAAGGAGCCTGGCTCCCACCATCTGCCATTTATCTATGCATTGCTCCTTTCCAGGTTACATGTGCAGAGGTTTCAGAATTGGTAGCTGCTACACCCTGGAAAGAACTTCATAAAACAAAGCCCACTGTTTATATACGGGCCATTTTGCCTTTAGCCTACAGATTCCATTCATTTCCAAAGGTAACTTAAGTCAGCAGCTTTTACCCCATCCCCTACAGTGAGTTGTTTCCATATATTTCTAATACAGTTAGATTCTGTCACATGACGTATTCCGTCGTGCAACATCCTACACCCTAAATAACTAAATTTGAGTAGATTATGATTGGCCCCTTGGGCTACACACATCTATGGGCTTAGACAAATGCATAGTGACAGGTATCCATCCTAGAGTATCACATGGACTTCTTCAAACCCCCCACCCCATGATCTGCTTATCATCTATGTAGCTTTGCCTTTCCCGGGATGTCATCAATGGGGTCACACTGTGTGCAGCCTGCTCAGGCTGGATTTTTCACTTAGCAGTACACGCTGAAGGTTTATCCGTGTCTTTCCATAGGTGGATGGTGCATTCCTTTCTGCTGAGTAGTATTCCACTGCACGTGTATGGGAGGAAAAACAACTTTCCCTCTACTTTTCTAGGTTCTTGGTTGAGGCCCCCCCCCCGCCCCTGTAATAAAAGACAGATTACCAGGAGAAAAGCAGAAGTTTAATAACATGTATACCTTCTGAATAGAGGGGGGATACCACGGAAAACTGAGTCACTCCCTGAAGTGACCAAAACCATCCACTTCAATACCGTCTTCAGCTAAACACAGAAAAGATGCTGGGGAAGGGGGGAAGGCCGGTTATGGAAGGTTATCATGCAAAGCACAGTAAACAAGGGTATGGCTGTGTGCACATTTAAGTCAGGACTTCCCCATTGAAAAGAGTTACTTAAGATTTAATTATCCTTCTATGTTTGGTGCAAAGAGGGACATACCCTTATAAATGGAGATTTCTCTATTGTAAATGCCCTTCATAAAACGGCAAACTCAGCTTTCTGAGATTTTTTTAAAAACAAATTTATTATTTTATTTTTGGCTTCATTGGGTCTTCGTTGCCGCATGTAGGCCTTTCTCTGGGTGTGGCGAGCAGGGGCTACTCTTCATTGCGGCCCACGGGCACCACATTGTGGTGGATTTTCCTGTCGTGGAGCACAGGCTCTAGGCGTGCAGGCTTCAGTAGTTGTTGTGGCACACGGCCTCAGTAGTTGTGGCTCGCGGGCTCTAGAGCACAGGCTCAGTAGTTGTGGCGCACAGGCTTAGTTGTTCTGCGGCATGTGGGATATTCCCGGACCGGGGCTCGAACCTATGTCCCCTGAATCGGCAGGTGGACTCTTACTCACTGAGCCACCAGGGAAGCCCTATTCTTTTTAAAGCAGACCAATAACCCTTATGCCAGAGAGACATATTTTGGGGTGCCATATTCTACTCGCCTTGACGTGGATGTACCCCAATTTGCTTATGCATTCATCTTTTGAAGGATATCCTGATTTCAAGTTTTTAGCCATTATGGAAGTGCTGCTGTGCATAATTGCATCCTTGTTTGCATTTGGACAAAGATTTTCAAAGCAGTTGCCTAAATACTGGAAGTATGATTGTTGGATCCCAACGTGAGACTTGTTTAGCTTTGGAAAAAACTGCCAAATTGTCTTACAAAGTGGCTGCACAGGCATCCCCCCAGCTATGAGGGAGAGTTCCTTTTGTTCCTCACCCTCTAGCAATTGGTATTGTCATAGTTTTGGAGCTTAGCAGTCGTAATAGGTGTGCTATGGTGTCTCATGATTTTAATTTGTAGTTCCCTAATGGTATATGATGTTGAGCTTGTTTCTGTATGACTTTTACTATCTGTATCTTTTTTGGCAGGATGTCTGTTCAGATCACGCTGTTCATGTTCATGCTGGGAGGAGCCCTGTCTCCTCGGGACCTGCTGGGGCTTTGGCTTCGGGAACACGCGGGGCTGAGTCCACGCTGATGGCCGGGCTTCGGTACAACCCGGGGCCAAGTCCACACTAACGGAAGCCGGCTCTCCTCGGGACCCGCTGGGGCTTCAGCTCTGGGACACTGGGGGGTCCAGTTCAGGCTGAGAGGAGCCTGGTCTCCTCGGGACCTGCCGGGAGGTGCTGCCGCTGAGGGAGAAGGTGAGGAAAAGTGGGGAGAAGGTTCCTGTGCGTGGCTGACCGCTGCGGGTGTCTGTCTTCAGAGGACCCGGGAGAGGAAGGGCTTGATGTGGAAAACTGGGTGTTTGGCCCCTTTTGTGTGGGGTGTAGACAGAGTTCAGTGTTGTTCTTTGGCGAGTGGCGTCTGGTTTTCCCAGCACCGTCTATTGAGGGGCCTGTCCTTTCCCCGGCGTATGTTCTGGGCTCCTTTCTTGTGAATTAACTGATCGCATAGCTGTAGGTTGACTCCTGGGCTCTCTGCTCTGCTCCTCTGGCCCGTGTGCCTGTTTCTGTGCCACTGCCACACTTCGCTGGGACTGTAGCTTCGTAACGAAGTGTGAAGTCAGGGAGCGAGATGCCTCCGGCTCGTTCTCCTGCCTCAGGGTCGCTCTGGCTCTTCTGGGTCCTTCGTGGCTCCACACACAACTTAAGATTGTTTGTTCTGTTTCTATGGAAAATGTCATTGGACTTTGGGTAGGGATTGCATTGAATGTGTACATTAATTTGGCTAGGATGCATATTTTTTTAATTTAAAAAAATTGGGGGCCACACCATGTGGCATGCAGGATGCGGGATCTTAGTTCCCCAACCAGGGATGGAACCCGCGGCCCCTGCAGCGGGAGTGCAGGGTCCCGACCCCTGGGCGGCCAGGGAAGTCCCACCTTAGAATGCATATCTTCACAGTATTCTGTTTACTCATGAGCACGGGGTACCTTTCCATTTATTTTTGTCTGTTCAGTTTCCTTTCTCAGTGTCTTCCATTTTCAGTGTGCAGGTCCTTCACGTCCTTGGTTCAATCTACTCCTCGTTATCTTTTTGGATGCAGTTGTAAGTGAGATTTTTTAAAAATTCTTTTTCTGATGGTTCCTTATCAGCGTATAGAATCGCAAATGATCTTTGTGCGTTGATTTTTCTTTTTTTGTATCCTGCAGCTTTACTGAATTCAGTTTTTAGTTGTAACAGTTTTTTGGCGGTTGAATGTGGAAAACTAGAATTCAGCAATCCCGCGGTTTCAGCTACATCCGGGTCTTCCACGGCACCCAAGACACAGTGGCTCCCAATGTAACCTTCCCATGGTGCCTCCTGTAGTATGTGGACTGCTACAGGGCTGATTAGCATCACCACTGCGGGTGAACTGGATCTGGGTAGAGCTTGGCCTCTATAACAGAGTTTGATGTCTGTGTTTCCGGCGTGGTGACATGGTGGTTTTGATAAGTACTTTATTTTCTAGTAAATTTCAAGTGTATCAAAAACTTTAAATAGCAGTATAAAGTTTTCCACTTTCACAAAATACTCCAGTTTACCATTTAAACCATTTTTAAAAAGCTTTTAAAAACTTATTTTATTTTATTTTTTGGCTGTGTCGGGTCTTTGTTGCTGCACGCAGGCTTTCTCTAGTTGTGGCGAGCAGGGGTTACTCTTTGTTGCCGTGTGCAGGCTTCTCATTGCAGTGGCTTCTCTTGTTGTGGAGCACAGGCTCTAGGTGCATGGGTTTCAGTAGTTGTGGCACGAGGGCTCAGTAGCTGTGGCATGAGGGCTCAGTAGCTGTGGCTCGCGGGCTTAGTTGCTCTGCGTCATGCGGGATCTTCCAGGACCAGCGCTTGAACCCGTGTCCCCTGCATTGGCAGGCGGATTCTTAACCGCTGTGCCACGAGGGAAGCCCCATTTAAACCATTTTAAAGTATACAGTTCTGTGGCATTAACTACATTCACATTGTTGTAAAAATATCCTCACCCTCTATCTCCAGAGCTTTATTTTCCCCATGTGAAACCGGAGCCATTAAACCCTAACTCACCTCAACCCCTGGCAACCTTGTTCTACTTTGTCTTTGAAGTTGACTTATCTGGATACCTCATACTAGTGGAATCATACAACGTGTGTCCTGTCTGTGTCTGGCTGGTTTCACTTGGCATAACGACTTCAAGGTTCATCCACGTTGTAGCATGTGTGAGAATTACCTTAGTTTTCAAGGTTGAATCATATTCCGTTGTGTATATACTACACTGTACTTGTCCATTCATCTGCTGAAGGATGTGCTGTGCCGCTTCCACCTTTTGGCTGTTGTGAATAATGTTGCTATGAACACGGGGTACAAATGTCTGTTCCAGTCCTCGCTTTCCAATATTTTGGGTGTACACCCTGGAGCGGAATCAAGGGATCATACGTTTTCCACGTTTCTGAGGAGCCACCATACAGTTTTCCACAGCGGCTGTAGAATTTTACTTTATTCCTTTATAGGACAGAATAATGCAGCTTATGGATCTACCTTATTTTGCTTATCCGTTTACCTGCTGATGGACATTGAAATCCTTTCTACCTTGGGCTATTGGGAACAGTGCTGCTATGAATAATGGGTGTACAAGTTTTTGTTTGAACGCCTGTTTTCCATTTTTTGGGTATATATCTAGGAGTGGAGTTGTTGAACCACATGGTAATTATATTTTATATTTTTGAGTAAATGCTAAAGTTTTGAACACATAGACTGCACCATTGTACGTCTCCACAAGTAACTTTTAAGGGTTCCAATTTCTCTACATTGTTGCCAGCATTTGTTGTTTTTATTTACATATTCTAAAATTTATATTAAAATTTATTTTTACTCTAGCGTGTGTGAAGGGGCACCACACTGGGGTTTTAATTTGCGTTTCCATCATGACTACTGATGTTTGACAGCTTTTCGTGTCCTTGTTGACCATTTGTATGTCTTGCCTGGAGAGCAGTCCGTGCAAGCCATTTGTCTGTTTCAAAAATGTTATTGTTTGTCTTTTTGTTGTTGAGTTGTAAAAGTCCTGGGTATATTCTAGGTAGAGAGTCTTATCAGATATATAATGTGTCCATATTGTCTTCCATTCTGTGGGCTGTCTTTTAATTTCTGGATAGCCTCTTTTGATGCACAAAGGTTTGTAAGTTTGAGGAAATCCAATTTATCTATTTTTTCTTTCATTTCTTATGCTTTACTGTCAAATCTAAAAAAACGTTGCTAAATTCATGGTCAGGAAGATTGAATTCCTTGGTTTCTGTGAGAGTTCATACAGTCATCCCTCGGTACCCACTACGCCAGGCTTTAGGCCTGGGGTTGAGTCAGTGTGAGGGTTCAGGGGTCACGATTTAGGGTTATGGGTCATTGTTGGGGAGTCATGGTAGAAGGTTGTGGTTAAAGGGTCAGGGATTAGAGTTTAGGGGTCAGGGGCGAGGGTCTAAGGGTCTGGGGCTAGGGTTGTTAGGGGGTTACGGTTAGAGGTTAGGGTTCTTAGGGTAAAGGTTAGAGTTAGGTTTAAGCACAATCGGCCCTCATTGCCCGCCCCTCTCCTTCTCTCTGAAGCCTACAGAATGGATAGGACTTGCCCAGGGTCAGACAGGAGTCAGGGAGCTGAGGTCAATAACTGTTTTTCTGGCCTCCCTCCCACTAGTCCTGGTCTCTGAGAGAAGAATGAAATGTCTGTTCTTGTCTCGGACTGTTTCTTATCCACCTCGACCTCTGTCAAGGATCGAGGAGCATGTCAGAAGTCATGCATGGTTTCCTTCGGCCCTCCTACCTGGGGAGGGTGATGCTGGCCCTACTCTGCCTGGGCAGCCCCAGGGTCCAGCGCAGCCCAGACAGGAGAGCGCTCAATGGACATGTGTGGATTCATACAGGACCAGGTGCAGTGACCTGCCAGCCCCCGGATGCTGCCTTCTTAAGGGCCAGTGGGGCCCTCCTGGAACTGGAGGCATCCTTTGTCCCGTCTGAGTGGGCATGAGAGATGATCAAGTCTCAGGCAGGACAGCCCTTGACCTCTGACTCGCCAGGCGGGCATCTGTGCTCCTCTAGTTCAGTCCAGCCTGGGCATTGTCAGGCCCTCATGGACAGTTACGGAGCTGACCATGATGCCGGGCGATTCAAGAGCTACCTGGGCAGTGTAGACCTTCCTATGAGAAGTTTCAACTACCAAGGTGCATGTGGTTGAGAAAAAGGCCTCCCCCTCACAGCCTCATAGGCTGCCAAGAGAAGTAATCCTCTAAACATTGGAGTGTGTCCCTGACACAACACCCATACAGCAGACCGTGGCCCTGCAGTCCTTTGTCCTTTCAGTCGTTAGAAACTTTTGACATGCATATTCATTAGGAATCAAAGATATGGGAGCAACTGGACCTCCAAATGGGAGGTTGACACTGAGACTGCCTTGTCTTGGAGAGCCATATACATCCAAGTGGCCTCTGGAAAGCCTGCCAATTATGGGTTCCATGGCATGGAAGAGTTCTTGAGCCTCCCGTTACTTCATTGCACGCGAGTTTCCTTACCACCTTAGCATTTGGTTTCTTCCTCTTAGTAAAGGAGAGAGAAGAAACTGGAAAAGGAACAGTATTGTTTTTCAGGGATGGGTAGTTAATATGGCCAGGGAGATGGCATAGCTCAAGGGCTCCCACCTCTCAGGGGCAGGGATGAAGTCTGTGTGTCTTCTGAGGGCACATGGGCTGAGATGTGAGGATCTGACGCCCAAGGAAAGAGACTTGCGTTTACCACCACCAATGATCCTGACTTTTCAGCAAGTGAAAGAACTTCTCGCCGTCTTGGAAGGACAGGAAGAGCACTGGATGAGTAGCTGCAGCCCTGACCCTAAGTGAACCCCTTTCTTCCTTTTGTGTCAGATTCTGTGCTGTGCAGTGAGCTGTCATTGACTTAGAATCTGCTGCTTTCTCCAAGCCAGCGTCTGTTCTCAGGCCCAAGCGCCTCAGTTTTCCTTTGGGAATTACATCTCACCTGCTTCCAGTCCAGACAGTTCCAGAAGGATGAGCGCGTGTTGCACCAGCTCGAAGATGGGTTTACAGCCCACATCTAGCCAGTCCCATTTTCCATCTCCTGGTGATGGGTCAAGGGTGAGAATGCCACCCAAGCCAGATCAAAGGCATTTAAAGCCATGACTTTCTTGGAATCCAGGAAAAGGAGAAACTCTTTCTCGGAAAATGGATGGTGAGTGGTTGCCAGCCTAGAACAGCTGTTGGTCCAAGGGCAGTGCGAGAGCCTGTGCCTGTGAATGGGGTCCCCCACAGGCACTGAGCAGGACAAAGGCGTGGAGAGAAGCAAGGTCACACTGAGACAGTGTGAGCCACGGGACCTGCCAGATCCAGTCCCATCCTTCAACTTGCCACTTGCAAGTATTAATGCATTTCTACCCTGACGATAAATACTCATTTATATTACTTCCGTAAGTGTGTCCAGTGGCTGGGGAGAGAACAAGTCCTGGTTGATACATCTGAATCAATAACCCCTGGTCCTTCCTCAGGTGTCCTCACTGGGTAGGCGTGGCTGGGGGAGGTGAAGACCCTGGGTGGGGTCATATACTAGGGAAGCTGCCAGACAGCTCTGTGCCTGCTCCTTCCCTGTCCCGGGAGAGGGAGACCTGGAACAGTGATAGGATAACCAGTATGGGGGAGAGGTTCCTCGGTGATTCATTGGTCTTTTTGTATTTTCCTTAATTTAGGGTTCATTTTGGTAATGTGGTTGTTTTTTTTTTTTTTACAAGGAAATACCCCTTTTCCTGTAGATTTCCAGTTTGTTACAGTAGGTTTTTCTTATTTGACGTTTAATTTTTCCTGTCTAATTTTCTACAGAATCATGACAAATAATGAACCAATATTGATACTTTACTATTAACGGAAGTTCCTATTCATGTTCCCTTTGTTATACCTTTCCTTGTTCCAGGGTCTCATAGGACATGGGGTCATCATGTCTGTTTAGTCTCTTCTGGGCTCTGACAGTTGCTCAGACTCTCCTGGTTTCCATGACCTTGACAGTGTGGAGGAGGACTGGGCAGGTATTTTGTAGACTGCCCTGCACTGGGATTTGCTTGGTGCTTCTGTCGTGGTTCGACTTGGCTTTGAGAAAGCAGATCACAGAGGTGAAGTGACTCCTCTTCACTGTATATCAAGAGGACAGGCTCTTAAGGAAGCTTCTCACTTATATTCTTAACTTTGGTCACCCAGCTGAAGTAGTGTTGGTCAAGTTTTCCCACAGTGAGGTTAATTTTTTCCCCATGTCCATCCTGTGTGTCTTATTTAGGAGGAAGTCATAATGCAGAACCCATGCTTGAGGAGAGAGGGGTTAGCTTCACATCCTTGATGGACAGCTGAGTGGCTACATATATTGTTGAGAAGCTTTCTGCATAGGAGATTTCTGTTTAACACCATTCATCAAAAACGATGTAATTTATTTTTACCAGTTTGGACCTGTGAATAATTATTGTAAACTTTTGGTTATAACCCAGCATTACAGTTTTAGACTGCTTAGTTAATTCTTGCTTTGGCTGTTGAGGGCTTTTTCCATTTCCTCCTGTTTTCATTTTACATAATTTTTCTTTTGTGGGTTTTTAAAATTTTTGGTACCTCTTTACTTTCTGATATTTTAAGGTTATCCTGTTTCTTATATTTACCGTCTCAGTCCTAGCATCAGCCCTTTCTTCAAAGAGCCCTTGTTCTTTTTATTAGAGAATGGTTTTAAAAACTTACATGTGGGAGCTAAATGTGCTCAGCTGACAGTACATAGAAATATATGCATGTATCCCAGGCTATGTCTATACACATAATTATAAAGATTTCCATGTGGAACTATGTGTACGCTAAAGATAGTTTATACTGATATTTCCAACTTGATCTGTTATGACATGGCTACTGTAACCTTCTCCCTTTGTTTGACTGTAACATCCCACTGCAGTGGTAAGAAACCTGGCTTCCACCATTTGTCATTTGTTCAATTAAGCGCTTGTTCCATTCGATTACTGATATGGTAGTTTCAGTACCGTTAGCTACTACCCCTCATGGGAAATAACATAGAGTCCCCTGTGTATGTATGGCACATTTTGTCTTTGGCCTACAGAGTGTGTACATTTCCAAAGTCAACTCAGGGCAGCCCATCTGTCCCGCTACCAACAGTGAGTTTTTTCATACATTTCTGAATCAGTTAGATTCTTTGTTACATTCTGTATTCCAGTCTTTGACGCTCCCATATCCTAAGTAGCTAAGTTTGAATAGATTGTAAATTACTTGTTGGGTTGTAAAAACTCTGTGGGTGTAGACAAATGCATAGTGACAATTATTCACCACTAAAGTATCATGGACTGTTTCAACCACATATTCCGTAAACTGTTTACCGTTGTCAGTTTTGCCTTTTCTAGAATGTCATATAGATGAGGTCGTACAGTGTGTAGCACTTCAGACTGGATTCTTTCACTTAGCAATGTAAGTGTTAGATGCATCTTTTTTTTTTTTGCACGGGTTGATGGTCCACTCCTTTATATCTCTGAATACTATTGCATTGCACGTATATGAGAGGAAAAATAATTTTCCCTCTACACTTCTATGTTCTTTATTGAGATGTCCCTTGTAATGAAAAAGAGACGAACTGGAGAAAACAATCCGAAGTTTAATACATACCGTGCATACCTCCTGTATACTTGAAAGATACCCAGGAAAACTGAGTCACTCCCCGAAATGGCCCAAGCCATTAGCTTAAATGCTATCTTCTGCTGAGAACGAAAGAAAGATGTTAGGGAATGGAGGAAGCCATTTAAGGGATGTTATTGGTCAAAGCCCAGTAAACAAGGGTATGGTTGTTACACAGATTTACATCCAGGCCTATTTCATTGACAAGTCTTTTTTAACTTTTATTTATTTGGCTGCACCGGGTCTTAGTTGGGGCCTGTGAATCTTTAGTTGTGACATGCGGGCTCTTAATTGCAGCATGTGGGATCTAGTTCCCTGGCCAGGGATTGAACCCTGGTCCCCTGCATTGGGAGCATGGAGTCTTAACCATTGGACCAGCAGGGAAGTACCAACAAGCTTTTCTTGATATTTAGACCAAATCCTGGTCCAGAGAGGGACGTACCCTTTCAAATGGAGATATCCTTAATAAATGTAAATTTACCTCCTAAAAGGGCATTTTCTACTTGGTTTTGAACGATTCTCCTGGGTCTGCTGTTTCTTAATCAGTCCCAATAGTCCTTTTGTCAAATGGGCCCATTTTGGGGTGGTGTGTTCTGCTCCCCTTGACGTGGGTGTGCCCTAATTTGCTTATGAATTCATCTACGGAAGGACATCCTGACATCTTTATGTTTTTACCCATTATGAATAGAGCTGCTGTGCATTACTTGATGCTAGTTTCGGTTTGAACACAGTTTTTCAAAGCAGTTGTCTAAATACAAGAGGTACACTTCTTGGATCCTAAGGTGAGACTGTTTAGATTTGGCAAAAAACTGCCAAACTGTCTTCTGAAGTTGGTTGTACATGCATTCCACCAGCATGCTGAGTATATTCTTGTATGCTTTACTGCCTGTTTATCTTCTTGAGCCAGGTGTGTGTTTCAATCTTTACCAAATTTTAATGGCGTTGTTGGCATAACTGGAGTACAGATCCTTTATCAGATATGTGTTTGGGAAATAGTTTCTTGCAGTTTGTGGTTTGTCTTCCGTTTTTCTGAATAAGGTCACCAGACTCAAAGTCATGTAGATTATCTTTTTTTCTAGGATTTTTATAGTTTGGTAATTTTAAATTTGTCTATGGGCAATTTTGAGTGAATTTTGTTTTAAGTTGTAAAGTTTGTGTCTACATTCATTTCATTACATATGGTTTGTAATCAATTGCTCCTTAGCCATCTTTTGAGAAGATACAGTGAGATACTTGGCTGCGTTTCAGTTTGCATTTCCAAACTTAATATATACAGCAGAACAGCCTTCCGGATGAGGCCTCTGGGTTTGTGAGTGCGGCGCTGCCGGCACTTCTCTGACGTCCCACAGGGGGCGCCGGACCCACCTGTCTGCCCCTGGGGGCACAGGTGCACCCTGCCCACAGACTTTGCTCCGTGACAAGCAGACAGGAGCTTTGTCTCCTGTCAGGGCTTAGGTTTCTGGCCCATGAGGCATTGTCCACACTGACAGGAGCTGGGTTTTCTCGGGAACCACTGGTGAGGAGACTCCGCAAGAGGAAAAAACGAGCAAGTGTGGAGAATCTTCCTGTGCAGCTGACTGCTGGGGGGGTGGGGTGCGTCTTCAGGGGACTCGGGAGAGAAAGGGTTTTCGTGGAATACTGTGCGCTTTTAGTTAGTTTTACGTGCAGTGTAGATGGTGACCAGTGTCGTTCTTTGGAGTCTGGTGTCTAGTTTTCCTGGCACTGTTTGTTGATGGCTTTAGGTAGAATAAACATTTTAATAATAGTAATTTTTCTGATGCATGAGCATGGAATATTGTTTTCTATTGTGTCTTCAGTTCCTTTATCAATGCTTCATAGTTTTCTGTGTATAGGTCTTTCATGTCCGTGGTTAAATTTATTGCTAAATAGTTCGTACTTTTTGATGGAATTGTAAATGGGATTGTTTTCTTAATTTTTCTTGCTGTTGGTTCATTATTAGTGTATAGAAACAACTGATTTGTGTATATTGATTGCATAGTTTGCAACTTTACTGAAATTATTTTTAACATAGTGTTTGAAGTAATGTGAAAAATTGCAATACTAAAATCTCACAGTTTCTACTGCACCCCAGGTAATCCGCAGGACCCAAGACATGGTAGCTACTAATATACTCTTCCCACGGTGCCTCTTTATACCATGCGGACTCCTACAAGGGAAATAAGTATCACAACCGTGGTTGAACTTGGTCTGGGTAAGTGTTGGCCTCTATAACAAAATTTGATGTCTGTCTTTTCTGATTTTCTGGCATGATACTGACATGGTTGTCTAGAAAAGTAATTTACTTTCCAGTAATTTTAAATGTACAGAAAAGTTGCAATGATGGCAAAAAGTACTCACGTTCGCCACTTCACACAAAATGCTCAGTGTGTTTCGCCCAAGGAACCAGCATATACCCCCTAAATGAAGACATCCTGATGTCCACAGTATAATTTAATACTCAGCCCCATGTCAACTTTCACCTGCTGTCCCAACTGTGTGAAAATGTCTTTTTCCATCCTGATCCAGTTTTCTTTTTCTGGAACCATTACTGAGTTTCCCCCTCATTTGGACAACCTTGATGGATTTGAAGCAGACAAGATGAGTATGGGATCTGGGTGGCCTTTTCTGTATGGCTTTTTTCACTAAGAATGTTTTTAATGTTCATTTTTGTAACAAATATCAGCGCTACACTTTTTTTCCATTGTCATTAAAAATACAAAACATGACTTTAGCATTTAATTCACTTTACGTATGTAGTGTTGTGGTATTAACTACCTTCATATAGTTGCACAAACAAGTTAACTACCACGTGTACCTCCTGTGTGCATGGGAGATACCCAGGAAATTGAGTAACACCCTGAAATGGCCCAAGACATCGCCTTAAATACCATCTTCATCTAAAAGAAAAAAAAGGAAGGCTATAGTTGTTTCTATCTACATTCATTTGATTGTATATGGTTTCCAATTGATGTTGTATAACTAGTTGTGGAGCAGTCATGGGACAGGTGGCTTCATTTCAGTTTGAATTCCAAATTTAGTGGATTCTGCAGTCTTGCTACAAGGTTTACAAACTACATATTGGATCAGGACATCCCATGGTGTAACTGGTATTCATGGTTTGTTCAACAGTTAAAATTCTGTGTGATATGAGTTCGTCGCGGAGTAATCCAGGTTAGTTTCTGTTATACATCTGTCCCAGGATGAAAGGACAAGAGAAATAAGACCTGATTTATAAAAGTGCCTTCAAACTAATTGATACTGAAGTATAGTTGACCTACAATGTCGTGTTAATTTCTGCTGTACAGCAAAGTGATTCGTATATACATACATATATACATATTTTTCATATTCTTTTCCATTACGGTTTATTACAGGCTATTGAATACAGTTCCCTGTGCTGTACAGTAAGACCTTGTCTATCCATCCTCTATATAGTAATTTGCATCTACTAATCCTAAACTCCCAATCCATCCCTCTCCCCTGTCTTCCCCTTGACAACCACAAGTCTGTTTTCTATATTTGTGAGTCTGTTTTTGTTCTGTAGATGGGTTCATTTGGGTCTCATTTTATCATCCACATATAAGAGAGATCATATGGTATTTGTCGTTCTCTGTCTGACTTACTTCACTTTGTATGATCATCTCTAGGTCCATCCATGTAGCTGCAAATGGCATTATTTCATTCTGTTTTATGGCTGAGTAATATTCCATTGCATATATGTACCACATCTTCTACATCCACTCATCTGTTGAGGGACATTCAGGTTGCCTCCACGTCTTGGCTATTGTGAATAGTGCTGCTGTGAATGCTGGGGTGCACGTATCTCTTTGAATTATAGTTTTGTCTGGATATGTGCCCAGGAGCGGGATTGCTGGATCATATGGTAGCTCTATTTTTAGTTTTTGAGGAACCTCCATACTGTTTTCCATAGTGGCTGCATCAAGTTACATTCCCACCAACAGTGTAGGAGGGTTCCCTTTTCTCCATAACCCTTCCAGCATTTATTTGCACACATTTTAATGATGGCCATTCTGACCACTATGAGGTGATAACTCACTGTAGTTTTGATTTGCATTCTCTAATAATTAGCGATGTGGAGCATTTTTTCATGTGCCTATTGGCCATCTGTATGTCTTCTTTGGAGAAATGTCTATTTAGACCTTCTGCCTACTTTTTGATTTTTTTTTCCTTTTTTTGAGTTGTATGAGCTGTTTGTATATTTTAGAATCAAACCCTTGTTGGTCGCATCGTTTGCAGGTATTTTCTCCCACACAGTTAGCACACGTTCTGGAACAACTGGATACCCACATGCAGAAGAATAAAGTTGGACCCTTACCTACCCCCACCCCATATACAAAATCAACGCAAAATGGACCAAAGGCCTAGTTGCAAGAACCAAAATTATAAAACTCGTAGAAGAAAACATGAGAGTAAATCTTCATGACCTTGGATTTGGTCATGATTTCTTAGATCTACTGAAAGCCCAAGCAGCAAAAGACAAAATAGATGAATTGGACTTCCTCAAAATGAAAAACCGTTGTGTATGAAAGGAACAAGGAATAAGGTAATCCGCCATCCCAAATGGCACAAGATGTTTGCAAACCATGTATCTGATTAAGGCCTGTAACCCACCAGCCCAGTCCCCGGTATCCAGTGGAGCGTCTGCGCGGCCCCTCCCGTCCTCGGCGGTCAGGGGGTTTCAGGCCCACAGCAGCCGAGGGGTGGACGCGGGTCATCCTCAGCACCCTCAAGGAGTGAGTGCTGGATGGCTTTGAGCCCAGATGCACTCCCGTTACTGCCCTCAAAGGCTGAAGGCTTCAACGTGCCTCCAGAAGGACACGGAGTATTTGCAAGTCTTTGAGAACCAAGAGGACAGTCTTCACTTTTCTGGAAAGGGCATCTTATTGTTTCACAGCACGACCAGTTTTCAATCTGGCTCTCAGGGGTGCGCTCCCACCTTCTTGGTTCCTCTGAGAGTGGCCATGGAGGTCTGGCTGTCCCCAGTCCCCACACCAGGTGACAAGGCCAGCGGGGCCAGCTCCTGGGGGTCCTTGGCTTTGGTGGAGACTAACCCAGACTCTCAGCCTGCGATTGAACGTGGATGCCCCTGCTTCTCCCCGTCACCGATTCTCCCCTCCGCCTCTAGCTCTCTTCCTCTTGCTTTTCAGGCTCAGATTTACCTGATGGCCACCACTCACAGTTCCCGCAGAGCCCAGAGATTTCTTCTCGAAGGAAAGGTTCTGGAAAATCAGAGGGACAAATAAAGGACGCAGCTGATCCCCGCCTTGTGCTGACGCCCAAGAGGGTGAGGAGAGTGAGTGCTTTCTCATTAGAATTGTAAATCCTCCAAGTACTAGATCATTGGGGGGGGGCATCCGGTGTCTTCCTGCTCTTTGTAATAATGTCATTCCTGAATTTTAATGTGGTAAATAATTTAAATTATGAATATGCTGAGGGGGATAGCCATTAAAAAAAAATAGAGGTAACTCCAAGGGATTTACAGCAAACAAGGGCACAGAACCCTGTGTCCAGACACCTGCGGAGAGATTCCTACCCGGAGCCGCCGTCCCCTGGAGGGCGGAGCGGCCGTGACTCTCCTCCCACAGCTGAGCCGACACAGGCACGTCCCACGTGGGACGCTGCACCGCAGACTCTTAGAGTGGCCGACGGCAGGCGGCTGGCTAGAGACGCGGACGAGAGAAAACCGCGCAGCCGCCGGGGACAAGCCCGGGGCGAGGCCTTAGGAAGGGCCGGTGTCAGAGCCGCAGAGGGAACTTGAAGAGAGTTCGGGATGCTAAGGACATCGTCAGAGATGTACTTAGGGACATATTCAGGGCCTTAGTTATGGACGGGACCAGGGCATTATTTAGTGACAGCTTAGACTATAAGGGACAGCGTCAGTGCTTCAGTTAGAGAAAACGTGGGAGCCTTTGTTAGACACAGTTCGGGCTGTTACTTAGGGATATCTTCGGGGCCTTGGAGCCAGCATCTTGGCCATAATTAGAACCAGTGTCAGGGCGTTAGTTAGGGCCAAAACGAGGGTGTTAGTCAGGGAAAGAGTCAGGTCGTTAGTTACAGACAGTGTCAGGGTGTTAGGTAGGGACAGCGGCAAGTCCTTAGTTAAGAAGAGTGTCGGGGCCTCACTTAGGGGCAGCGTCAGGATGTTAGGGAGAGTCAGGACGTTCAAATGTCAGATTCTGAGGTAGAGACAGCATCAGGGCCTTAGTTAGGGCCAGCATCAGAGACTTAGCTAGGGACATATTCAGGGCCTTCGTTATGGACAGGATCAGGGTGATACTGAGGAACACCTAAGGGTATTGGGGACATCTTCAGGGCCTCAGTCAGGGATAGCATCAGGGTGTTAGTTAGGGAAAGAGTCAGGCCATTATTACAGACAGTGTCGGTGCCTTAGGTAGAGAGAGCATCAGGGCTTTAGTTAAGGACAGCGTCAGAGACACACTTAGGGACATATTCAGGGCCTTCGTTATGGACAGGCTCAGGGCATTATTGAGAGGTACACGAGGCTATTAGGGACAGCATAAGGGTGTTAGGGAAAGAGTCGGCCGTTATTATAGACAGTGTCAGTACCTCAGGTAGAGACATCATCACAGCTTTAGTTAGGAAGAGGGTCAGGGCCTTGGTTAGAGACAGGGTCAGGCCCACAGTGAGGGACATCTAAGGCTATTAGGGACATCGTCAGGGCCTTAGATTGAGCCAGCATCAGGGCTGTAGTGTCGACCAGTGTCAGGACGTTAATGAGGGACCAAACTAGGGTGTTAGTTAGGGAAAGAGGCAGGTCATTGGTTACAGACAGTTCTCGGGCCTCAGGTAGAATCGGCATCAAGGCCTTAGTTAGGTTCAGCATCAGGACGTTAGTTAGGGCCAGTGCTGTCAGGCCCTCAGAGATAACTTGAGGGACTTAGTAAGAGAGAGTTTAGGCCGTTAGTTAGGGACACTTCAGAGACTTTCTCAGGGATATATTCAGGGCCTTAGCGATAGAATCAGGGTATTATTTTGTGACCGCTTAGGCACTAAGGGACAGCATCAAAGGCTAAGTTAGGGAGGGCGTCAGCGTCTTGGGGATAGCGTTAGGGACTTTGTAAGTTATAGCTTAGGCCATTAGATAGGGACAGCGTCAGGGGCATATTAAGGGCAGTGTCAGAGACTTAATGAGGGACATCTTCAGAGCCTTAGTCACGGACAGGATCAGGTCCATACTTGGGACCAGTGTCAGGCCGTTATTTAGGGGCAGTGTCAGGGCCTTCTTCAGAGACAGCGTCAAGGCCCTTAGTTAGGAAGAGGGTAAGTGCCTGAGGACAGTGTCAGAGACTTACTTAAGCACATATTCAGGGCCTTAGTAATGGACAGGATCAGGACCACAGTGAGGGACATCTAAGTCTAGTAGGGACATCGTCAGGGCCTTAGATAGGGTCAGCATCAGGGCTGTAGTTAGGACCAGTGTCAGGCCGTTATTTAGAGACAAAATTAGGATGTTAGTTAAGGAAAAAGTCAGGAAATTAGTTACAGACAGTGTCAGCTTCTCAGGTAGAGACTTCAAGGTCTTAGAGCATCAGCATCTCAGGTCGGAACTGCATCAGGCCATTAGGTAAAGGCAGTGTCAAGGCGTTAATTAAGGAGGGTGTCAGGGCCTCAGAGAAAACCTTGAGGACCTTAGTAAGAGACACTTCAGGCTGTTCATTAGGGACATAACCGGGGTGTTATTTATCGGCAGAGTCAGGTTATTAGTGAAAGACAGCTCAGGCAATCAGGCACACCATCAGGGCCTTGGTTAGGGGCAGCGTCAGGGAGTAGTTGGGGAAAAAGTGAGGCCGTTAGGTAAAGACAGACTCGGGGCCTTAGTTAGAGACAATGTCAAGTTCTTCGTTAGGGACACTGTTATGGCCTCAGTTAAAGATAACTTGAGGGTCTTAGTTAGAGATAGTGTCAGAGACTTAGCTATGGACATCTTTAGGGCCTCGGGTAATTTGAGGGCCTTAGTAAGAGACATTTGGGGTCATTAGTAACATCGTCAGGACCTTAGTGCCGTCTTCAGTACATCATTTATGGGCCGCATCAGGGCATTAATGAGAGACAGCTCATGTTCTTAGGGACCGTGTCAGGGCCTTTGTTAGGGAAAGAGTGAGGCCATTAGTTAAAGACAGACTCAGGGCCTTAGTTAGAGACAGCCTCAGTCCTTAATTAGGGAGAGTGTCAGGGCCTCAGTTCTTTAACTGATAGTGTCAGTTTCAGGACCTTGGCCCTTTGTTAAGGACAGCTTCCAGGTCTCAGGGACAGGGTCATGGCCTCAGGACTAATTTCAGGGCCTTAGTTAGGGACAGCATCAGGGATTTATTTAGCATAAGAGGCTCGACATTAGTTAAAGACAAGGTTAGGTTAAGGTCTAGGGATAGCGTCAGGAAATGACCTAGGGATAGTGTCAAGACCATAGCTACTTAGAGCATCAGTGCTTAATTTAGGACCAGTGTCAGGGCTTCAGGTAGGGACAGCGTCAGAGCCTGACTTGGGGAGAGCGACAGGGCCTGAGTGAGGCCTAGAGTCAGGCCCTTAGCTAGGGGCAGTGTCAGAGAATGACTTAGGAGCACCATAAGGGCCTCAGTAGGAACAGCTTAAGGGGTTTGTTAAAGACATTATCGGGGCCTCTGTTAGAGACAGCGTCAGGGCCTCACTTAGGGACAGCGTCAAGGCTTACTCAGAGACAGTTTCAGGACCTTAGTAAGAGATGGGTCAGGATATAAGCTCAGGATACTGTCAGGACTTTAGATATTGATGGCAGCAGGGCCTTAGTTAGACACAGTGTCAGGGCCTGTGTTAGGACTAGCATCTGGTTCTCTGTTAGGTACAGTGTCAGGGCCTGAGTTAGGAACAGTGTCAGTGTGGGATTTAGGACGAGCATCTAGGCCTTAGTTAGGGACAGTGCCACGGCCTTGGGGCTAAATTCAGGGCCTGAGGGATTCACAGCATAAAGGCTTCAGTTAGTATAAGAGGCAGGACATTTGCTAGGGACAGGGTTAGGGTTAGGGATCGTGTCAGGAAATGACCTAGCGATAGTGTCAAGACCTTAGTCACTGAGAGTATCAGGGCCTTATTTAGGACCAGTGTCAGGGCTTCAGGTAGGGACAGCATCAGAGCCTGACTTAGGGAGAGCGACAGGGCCTGAGTGAGACGTAGCATCAGGCCCTTAGCTGGGGACACTGTCTGGGCATGACTTAGGAGCAGCATCAGGGCCTTTGTTGCATCAGCATTAGGGTCTTAGTTAAAGACATGGTCAGGGCCTGAGTTAGGCACAGCATCAAGGCCTCAGTTAGGCATAGCTTCAGGGCCTGAGTTAGGCACAGCCTCACATCTTCACGTAGGGACAGCGACAGGGCTTTCTTAGGGACAGTGTCAGGACCTTGGTTAGAAATGGTTCAGGATATTAGCTCAGCATAGTGTCCGGATTTTAGTTATTGCCGTCAGCAAGGCCTATATTAGGGACAGATTTCGGGCCGTAGTTAGAGTGTGTCAGGTTTTTAGTTAGAGCTAGTCAGGGCCTTAGTTGGGGAGAGCATTAGGGCTTCAGGGAGTATAAGAGGCAGAACATTAGCTCGGGACAGAGTCAGCTTCCAGGCGAGGCGTAGTGTCAGGAAGTGAGCTACAGATAGCGTGAAGACCTTAGTTATTGAGAGCGTCAAGGCCTTAGTTAGGGAGAGCATTAGGGCTTCAGGGAGTATAAGAGGCAGAACATTAGCTTGGGACAGAGTCAGCTTCCAGGCGAGGGGTAGTGTCAGGAAGTGAGCTACAGATAGCGTGAAGACCTTAGTCATTGAGAGCGTCAGGGCCTTAGTTAGGGAGAGCATAGGGCTTCAGGGAGTATAAGAGGCAGAACATTAGCTCGGGACAGAGGCAGCTTCAAGCCGAGGGGTAGTGTCAGGAAGTGAGCTACGGATAGTGTGAAGACCTTAGTTATTGAGAGCGTCACGGCCTTACTTAGGACCAGAGTCAGAGCCTTAATCAGGAACAGTGTCAGGGTTGATGTAGGGATAGTGTCAGAGCCTAACTAAGGTGCGGCAATAGGGCCTAAGTGAGGCCCATCTTTAGGGCCTGAGTTAGGGACAGTGTCAGGGCATGATTTAGGATTAGTATAAGGGCGTCTGTAGGATCAACGTTAGGGTCTTCTTTAAAGACATTCTCATGGCCTCTGTTAGGGACAGCCTCAGGGCCTCACTTAGGGACAGCGTCAGGGCTTACGTTGGGACAGTTTCAGGACCTTGGTAAGACATGGGTGAAGATATTGGCTCAGGATAATGTCAGGACTTTAGATATTGACGGCAGCAGGGCCCCAGAGACAGTGTCAGGGCATGACCTAGGACAAGCATCAGAGCCTTTGTTAGGTACTGAGTTAGGTTGTAGTGTCGGGGCCTGAGTGAGGACCTCCAGGCCTCAGATAGGGACAGGGTCATGGCCTCGGGACTAATTTCAGGGCCTTAGTTAGGGACAGCGACAGGGATTTATTTAGTATAAGAGGCTAGACATTAGTTAAACACAAGGTTAGGTTAAGGTCTAGGAATAGTGTCAGGACATGAACTAGGGATAGTGCCAAGACCTTAGTTACTTAGAGCATCAGGACCTAATTTAGGACCAGTGTCAGGGCTTGAGGTAGGGACAGCGTCAGAGCCAGACTTAAGGAGAGTGACAGAGCTCGAATGAGGCCTAGTGTCAGGTCCTTAGCTAGGGATACTATCAGGGCATGACTTAGGAGCAGCATAAGGGCCTCATTAGGATCAGCCTCAGGAGCTTTGCTAAAGCCATTATCAGGGCCTGAGTTAGGCACAGCCTCAGGTCTTCACGTCGGGATAGCAACAGGGCTTTCTTAGGGACAGTGTCAGGACCTTGGTTAGAAATGGGTCAGGATATTAGCTCAGCATAGTGTCTGGATTTTTGTTTTTGCTGGTAGCAGGGCCTGTATTAGGGACAGATGCTGGACCTTAGTTAGAGACAGTGTCAGGGCTTGAGTTAGGATTAGCATCAGAACCTTTGTTAGGTACAGTGTCAGGGAGTGAGTTAGGAGTAGTGTCAGTGCCTTAGTTAGGGAGAGTGTCAGGGTCTGAGTTAGGAACAGTGTCAGGGCCTTAGTTAGGCTAGAGATTCCAGGACCTTCCCTGAGTTCCAAAGGGCAGGTTCGAACAGTTGCTCATCAGGGAAAGGAGGAGATGCAGAGACGAGAGAGAAACCATCAAGAAGCAATAGTGCAGCCTTGGGCCAGGATCCTGGTTTTCCCTCAAGGGATACAGGTAAGAGTATCTTTGGGCTCTTTACCAACCTAAAACCCCCACAAAATAGAAGATTTTAGTCTTCTTCATTCCAGAGAAGCTCATCAAGAGACCATCTGAGGCCAGATTAAAGTGAGTTAAGGCCCTGTACACACACTAATCCTTAAGATCAACTGTTTCCTTAAACCATTGCTGTAAACCTCCTCACCAGATCCTCCTGCATTGGGACACATGGTTTTTGAGGGCACGAGTTTTCTGTGTCCCCCTTTGGCTGCCAAAGCAGTAAAGCTATTCTTTTCTACTTCCTGCAAACCCCTCTCTCTGAGATTCGATTTGGCACTGGTGCACAGAGGTCGAGTTTTCGACATTACATTTAGTACCCAATGTGGGCCTGACTTGGGGATGTCCCCTGTAGGTACCCTGACTTGATCGGACACTGAGATTTTCTCCACACCAGCCTCTTCTGAGAGAGTGTAGAGTTGCAGAATTCCTTTAGAGGTCAGACCACCTGGGACCCTTGCCTGGAAAGGCCGAGCCCCAGTCATCCCAGCAGTTAGAACTCTGGGGCAGGAGTAGATGGTGGAAGAGGAACCACCCTAGCAGCTGCTGAGGCTGTCTTTGCCTTGAGGACGTTCCTCTCTTCCTCCTGCCTGGAGTGCCCCAAATGTCCTACTTCAAGGGACTATTTTGGGGAACCAGAAAAATAGCATTTGGGATGTTGCAGCAACTCAGCCAGCATGGGGTAACACTCTGGCATGCAGTCTGAGGTCCTTTTAGCCCGGTACATTTGGGGGAACCTTGGTTCCCATTTGGGTGACTTTTCATTCCAGGAAATCTCATTTGGGAGGTGCACCACTTGAACAGAGGTCACAGGCTAAGTTGAGACTTGGAAGCTGATTTGAGCCTTGTGCTGTTTGGTTTTTGGTTTCTCTTTGGTTTCTGGTTCCTTTGGTTTGAGGCTTCGGTTGGTGTTTAGGATTTTGTTTTGTTCTTAGTCTGTGTGTGAGTGTTCTATAGTTCAAACATAAGAAGTGCTTCTTCTTCAGTTCCATCTGCTAGCCAATGGGCAAAATCCTGGCATACAGGTCAACCTATAGTTGTAAACCTAAGACTATGAAAAGAATGAAATTCTATTGTAATTTTGTCTGGCCAATGTATGGATACATTCTTGAAGAACGAGGAAAGGTGGTCTTTGAATGGTAGCCTAAATGACTATACTATCCTTCAGCTAGAGTTATTTTGTCACAGGAAGAGAAAGACAAAAGAAGTTCCATATGTTCAAGCATTTATGAAGCTACGTAATAAAGAAAGTGAGCAGCTAGGTAACAGGCTGATGGTACAAAGAGAAAAGAAAGTCACTTTGTACTAGAGCTGGTGGTTTCTGAATGCAGAAAATAATAAGGGGCAACATAAGATGGATACAGAAGGTGATGAACATTTGTGCAAAGGGAACATTGAGAAAAGAGTTGTGCATGACCAGGATTTTCTAAGATGGATTTTGTTGGAAGTGGGTTAGGCCAAGCCTGGATTTGGTTTCTCCCTCCAAAGTTTTCTTGGAATGCTGCTTTTGATTGCAAAGAGCTTGTGAGTTCCTTTGCCTGTGTCTGTGATCTCTATTTTTGTTTGAAATCTCTTTGCTTTGGTTCAGTGAATAAGTGTTGTTTGGCCAATTCTAACAGTTTTTTTAATCTCCAGCTAACTTTGAGATGCTTTAGAAGGCCCTTGAGCCATCTCAGAGAGAAATGTTTGATTAGTATGTTAAATTACATGGAATTCCTAAAAATCTAGTATGTCCTGGTAAAATTTTTTCACTCATAATTCTATATATTTTAAAATGTTGTATGTAGCAGCAATCATGGCTTCTTTTGTCATTTACATTGTGATCAAATGTTTAACCATGAATTTTAAGTCCTTATGTGTTTTATAGATAGTTGCTGTTGTGCTCTAGCACTTTGCAAAAGTGCTCCATCTTCAAGAAGATCTATGTGAAGGACCTTTTGGCAAGCACAGGTCTCTGATAAGTTTCATATCATAATGCCAAACTGGGTAAGAAATGAAAAATCTTAATGTAGAATCGGATGGCTTCATAAAAAGTTAATGAAAGGATTGGTTACTGAGTCAACTGGTGAGTATGGTTATAATGTATTTGGTTTTTTGTTACTGGCTTTGATCTGTGTTTTCCAGACACAGGGAAGTCCTTGCGCTCAAGCTACTTAGGACTTGGAGCAGTTGGATAAATGACACTTCTGTACTGAAGTGTGTATTTATGAAGGTTACTGTGTTGGCTTCATTTTGCCCTGATGTTTAAGAGGAAAGGAAAACTATCTAGTGAAATGATCAGAATGTACTTACTCATGATGTTTCACTGTTTGCTTTAGGTCTACTGCTAAAAGCACATGTACAATGCTTGTGTGACAATTGGGTATGAATAATAAAATGTATGGCCTATATAAAGCGTTTTCTCATTAACATACCTCTGAGCATGTTCACGATAGCTGATCAGTATTCCCCCAATGTGGATTAACTAGGCAAATATAAAGGAGGCCTAGCGCTGAGGGACATGGTCTACACATGGGCCAAACAGCTGAATCATTCTGACACTGATGGATTGACATTTTGATCACCAATGCTTTCTATTGAAAGACTTGTAATGAAAAGGGAAAAAAACTCTTCACGTATTGAGGTGTGAGGAAGTCACTCTGGCTTATACCTGGTTTAACATAAATTTTACTGACCAAAGTGGCCTGTTTTATGGTCTTTTGGATACGAATTGTACATCTGCTTTGGCATTGAGGACGGGAATGCATTTGACAGTCAAAAAGGAGTAACTAGCGTTGAGACACCCAAGATAAACCTAAGTGACCATTGTAGATGTGATTTAGATGCATTCCTGTAATTTTTGTTTTGTTTTCTTTTTAAGTTTTTTTTTTTGATGTGGACCATTTTGTAATTCTATTGAATTTATTACAATATTGTTTCTGTTTCATGTTTTGGTTTTTTGGCCGCGAGGCATGTGGGATCTTAGCACCCTGCCCAGGGATCCAACCGGCAACCCCTGCATTGGAAGGTGAAGTCTTAAACACTGAACCGCCAGGTAAGTCCCCACATTCCTGTATTGTTGAAATTCAATTTCTTAGCTATATCACACTCAGGATGCCACTAGCCATTCTCAAAATAATGTCTGCTGATAGCTGCAACCATACGTTTTCAAGGAATCCTCTCTTAACTATTAAATTCCAAACAATGATGTTAGATCAGATACTAATAGAAAGAAGAGAAATATGTGTAGTGGTCATTAGCGACTGTTATGGATACATCAATACTACGTCAGAAGTTAAAACCTACTTAGGTAGAATTAGACAACTGGCTACGAAGTCTCTCAGTGCCAGTGTCAGTTCCAGATCAGCTTTCAGAATTACGCTCCTGAAATCCTAAGAGAATGAGATCTTTTTAATATTAATTTTACAGTTGTTAACCCCTCCTATTTTAACTGGATTGGTTGCACAAAAATGGTGAAAAAAGGGACTAAGGTCTTAATTGTACGAGTCTCACGAACAGGACTTACGGTTAGGCTTAGCGCCGGGAGAGGGTTAGGGACACGATTGGGGTACAGATACGTGCTAGGGGGGAGTGTACGGGCCAGGGTATGGGTTATCGTTAGGGTAGGCCTCAGGCTTCAGGCTGCGGGTGAGGTCCCGTGGTCAGTGTCTGGGCTGGAGCTAGGGTTAGGGTTGGGCCCCCGGTGAGGTTGAGGGTCGAAATCGGGGTACGGACACGTGTGGGGGGGCGTATGCGGCGCAGGGCGCGGCACACCGTGAGGCTAGGCCTCAGGCTTCAGGCCTGGCGGCCCGGCAAAGGGCCGGAGCTAGGGTTAGGGTTAGGACCCCGGTGAGGCTGAGGCCCGAGGTCGGGGTACGGACACGTGTGGGGGTGCGTGTGCGGCGGAGGGCGCAGCACACTGTGAGGCTAGGCCTCAGGCTTCAGGCCTGGCGGCCCGGCGAAGGGCCGGAGCTAGGGTTAGGGTTAGGCTCCCGGTGAGGCTGAGGCTCGAGGTCGGGGTACGGACACGTGTGGGGGGGCGTGTGCGGCGTAGGGCGTGGCATGCCGTGAGGCTAGGCCTCAGGCTTCAGGCCTGGCGGCCCGGCGAAGGGCCGGAGCTAGGGTTAGGGTTAGGCCCCCCGTGAGGCTGAGGCTCGAGGTCGGGGTACGGACACGTGTGGGGGGGCGTGTGCGGCGTAGGGCGCGGCATGCCGTGAGGCTAGGCCTCAGGCTTCAGGCCTGGCGGCCCGGCGAAGGGCCGGAGCTAGGGTTAGGGTTAGGCCCCCGGTGAGGCTGAGGCTCGAGGTCGGGGTACGGACACGTGTGGGGGGGCGTGTGCGGCGTAGGGCGTGGCATGCCATGAGGCTAGGCCTCAGGCTTCAGGCCTGGCGGCCCGGCGAAGGGCCGGAGCTAGGGTTAGGGTTAGGCCCCCGGTGAGGCTGAGGCTCGAGGTCGGGGTACGGACACGTGTGGGGGGCCGTGTGCGGCGTAGGGCGTGGCATGCCGTTAGGCTAGGCCTCAGGCTTCAGGCCTGGCGGCCCGGCGAAGGGCCGGAGCTAGGGTTAGGTTTAGGCCCCCCGTGAGGCTGAGGCTCGAGGTCGGGGTACGGACACGTGTGGGGGGGCGTGTGCGGCGTAGGGCGCGGCATGCCGTGAGGCTAGGCCTCAGGCTTCAGGCCTGGCGGCCCGGCGAAGGGCCGGAGCTAGGGTTAGGGTTGGGCCCCCCGTGAGGCTGAGGCTCGAGGTCGGGGTACGGACACGTGTGGGGGGGCGTGTGCGACGTAGGGCGCGGCATGCCGTGAGGCTAGGCCTCAGGCTTCAGGCCTGGCGGCCCGGCGAAGGGCCGGAGCTAGGGTTAGGGTTGGGCCCCCCGTGAGGCTGAGGCTCGAGGTCGGGGTCCGGACACGTGTGGGGCGGTGTGTGTGGCGTAGGGCGTGACATGCCGTGAGGCTAGGCCTCAGGCTTCAGGCCTGGCGGCCCGGCGAAGGGCCGGAGCTAGGGTCAGGGTTAGGCCCCCGGTGAGGCTGAGGCTCGAGGTCGGGGTCCGGACACGTGTGGGGGGGCGTGTGCGGCGTAGGGCGCGGCATGCCGTGAGGCTAGGCCTCAGGCTTCAGGCCTGGCGGCCCGGCGAAGGGCCGGAGCTAGGGTTAGGGTTAGGCCCCCGGTGAGGCTGAGGCTCGAGGTCGGGGTCCGGACACGTGTGGGGGGGCGTGTGCGGCGTAGGGCGCGGCATGCCTTGAGGCTAGGCCTCAGGCTTCAGGCCTGGCGGCCCGGCGAAGGGCCGGAGCTAGGGTTAGGGTTAGGCCCCCGGTGAGGCTGAGGCTCGAGGTCGGGGTACGGACACGTGTGGGGGGGCGTGTGCGGCGTAGGGCGCGGCATGCCGTGAGGCTAGGCCTCAGGCTTCAGGCCTGGCGGCCCGGCGAAGGGCCGGAGCTAGGGTTAGGGTTAGGCCCCCGGTGAGGCTGAGGCTCGAGGTCGGGGTACGGACACGTGTGGGGGGGCGTGTGCGGCGTAGGGCGCGGCATGCCGTGAGGCTAGGCCTCAGGCTTCAGGCCTGGCGGCCCGGCGAAGGGCCGGAGCTAGGGTTAGGGTTGGGCCCCCGGTGAGGCTGAGGCTCGAGGTCGGGGTACGGACACGTGTGGGGGGGCGTGTGCGGCGTAGGGCGCGGCATGCCGTGAGGCTAGGCCTCAGGCTTCAGGCCTGGCGGCCCGGCGAAGGGCCGGAGCTAGGGTTAGGGTTGGGCCCCCGGTGAGGCAGAGGCTCGAGGTCGGGGTACGGACACGTGTGGGGGGGCGTGTGCGGCGTAGGGCGCGGCATGCCGTGAGGCTAGGCCTCAGGCTTCAGGCCTGGCGGCCCGGCGAAGGGCCGGAGCTAGGGTTAGGGTTGGGCCCCCGGTGAGGCTGAGGCTCGAGGTCGGGGTACGGACACGTGTGGGGGGGCGTGTGCGGCGTAGGGCGCGGCATGCCGTGAGGCTAGGCCTCAGGCTTCAGGCCTGGCGGCCCGGCGAAGGGCCGGAGCTAGGGTTAGGGTTAGGCCCCCGGTGAGGCTGAGGCTCGAGGTCGGCGTCCGGACACGTGTGGGGGCGCGTGTGCGGCGTAGGGCGCGGCATGCCGTGAGGCTAGGCCTCAGGCTTCAGGCCTGGCGGCCCGGCGAAGGGCCGGAGGTAGGGTTAGGGTTAGGTCCCCGGTGAGGCTGAGGCTCGAGGTCGGGGTCCGGACACGTGTGGGGGGGTGTGTGCGGCGTAGGGCGCGGCATGCCGTGAGGCTAGGCCTCAGGCTTCAGGCCTGGCGGCCCGGCGAAGGGCCAGAGCTAGGGTTAGGGTTAGGCCCCCGGTGAGGCTGAGGCTCGAGGTCGGGGTCCGGACACGTGTGGGGGGGCGTGTGCGGCGTAGGGCGCGGCATGCCGTGAGGCGAGGCCTCAGGCTTCAGGCCTGGCGGCCCGGCGAAGGGCCGGAGCTAGGGTTAGGGTTAGGCCCCCGGTGAGGCTGAGGCTCGAGGTCGGGGTCCGGACACGTGTGGGGGGGCGTGTGCGGCGTAGGGCGCGGCATGCCGTGAGGCTAGGCCTCAGGCTTCAGGCCTGGCGGCCCGGCGAAGGGCCGGAGCTAGGGTTAGGGTTCGGCCCCCGGTGAGGCTGAGGCTCGAGGTCGGGGTCCGGACACGTGTGGGGGGGCGTGTGCGGCGTAGGGCGCGGCATGCCGTGAGGCTAGGCCTCAGGCTTCAGGCCTGGCGGCCCGGCGAAGGGCCGGAGCTAGGGTTAGGGTTAGGCCCCCGGTGAGGCTGAGGCTCGAGGTCGGGGTCCGGACACGTGTGGGGGGGCGTGTGCGGCGTAGGGCGCGGCATGCCGTGAGGCTAGGCCTCAGGCTTCAGGCCTGGCGGCCCGGCGAAGGGCCGGAGCTAGGGTTAGGGTTGGGCCCCCGGTGAGGCAGAGGCTCGAGGTCGGGGTACGGACACGTGTGGGGGGGCGTGTGCGGCGTAGGGCGCGGCATGCCGTGAGGCTAGGCCTCAGGCTTCAGGCCTGGTGGCCCGGCGAAGGGCCGGAGCTAGGGTTAGGGTTGGGCCCCCCGTGAGGCTGAGGCTCGAGGTTGGGGTACGGACACGTGTGGGGGGGCGTGTGCGGCGTAGGGCGCGGCATGCCGTGAGGCTAGGCCTCAGGCTACAGGCCTGGCGGCCCGGCGAAGGGCCGGAGCTAGGGTTAGGGTTAGGCCCCCCGTGAGGCTGAGGCTCGAGGTCGGGGTACGGACACGTGTGGGGCGGCGTGTGCGGCGTAGGGCGCGGCATGCCGTGACGCTAGGCCTCAGGCTTCAGGCCTGGCGGCCCGGCGAAGGGCCGGAGCTAGGGTTAGGGTTAGGAACCCGGTGAGGCTGAGGCTCGAGGTCGGGGTACGGACACATGTAGGTGGGCGTGTGCGGCGTAGGGCGCGGCATGCCGTGAGGCTAGGCCTCAGGCTTCAGGCCTGGCGGCCCGGCGAAGGGCCGGAGCTAGGGTTAGGGTTAGGCCCCCGGTGAGGCTGAGGCTCGAGGTCGGGGTACGGACACATGTGGGGGGGCGTGTGCGGCGTAAGGCGCGGCATGCCGTGAGGCTAGGCCTCAGGCTTCAGGCCTGGCGGCCCGGCGAAGGGCCGGAGCTAGGGTTAGGGTTAGGCCCCCGGTGAGGCTGAGGCTCGAGGTCGGGGTCCGGACACGTGTGGGGGGGCGTGTGCGGCGTAGGGCGCGGCATGCCGTGAGACTAGGCCTCAGACTTCAGGCCTGGCGGCCCGGCGAAGGGCCGGAGCTAGGGTTAGGGTTAGGCCCCCCGTGAGGCTGAGGCTCGAGGTCGGGGTACGGACACGTGTGGGGGGCCGTGTGCGGCGTAGGGCGTGGCATGCGGTGAGGCTAGGCCTCAGGCTTCAGGCCTGGCGGCCCGGCGAAGGGCCGGAGCTAGGGTTAGGTTTAGGCCCCCCGTGAGGCTGAGGCTCGAGGTCGGGGTCGGGACACGTGTGGGGGGGCGTGTGCGGCGTAGGGCGCGGCATGCCGTGAGGCTAGGCCTCAGGCTTCAGGCCTGGCGGCCCGGCGAAGGGCCGGAGCTAGGTTTAGGGTTAGGCCCCCCGTGAGGCTGAGGCTCGAGGTCGGAGTACGGACACGTGTGGGGGGGCGTGTGCGGCGTAGGGCGCGGCATGCCGTGAGGCTAGGCCTCAGGCTTCAGGCCTGGCGGCCCGGCGAAGGGCCGGAGCTAGGGTTAGGGTTGGGCCCCCCGTGAGGCTGAGGCTCGAGGTCGGGGTACGGACACGTGTGGGGCGGTGTGTGCGGCGTAGGGCGCGGCATGCCGTGAGGCTAGGCCTCAGGCTTCAGGCCTGGCGGCCCGGCGAAGGGCCGGAGCTAGGGTCAGGGTTAGGCCCCCGGTGAGGCTGAGGCTCGAGGTCGGGGTCCGGACACGTGTGGGGGCGCGTGTGCGGCGTAGGGCGCGGCATGCCGTGAGGCTAGGCCTCAGGCTTCAGGCCTGGCGGCCCGGCGAAGGGCCGGAGCTAGGGTTAGGGATAGGCCCGCGGTGAGGCTGAGGCTCGAGGTCGGGGTACGGACACGTGTGTGGGGGCGTGTGCGGCGTAGGGCGCGGCATGCCGTGAGGCTAGGCCTCAGGCTTCAGGCCTGGCGGCCCGGCGAAGGGCCGGAGCTAGGGTTAGGGTTAGGTCCCCGGTGAGGCTGAGGCTCGAGGTCGGGGTCCGGACACGTGTGGGGAGGCGTGTGCGGCGTAGGGCGCGGCATGCCGTGAGGCTAGGCCTCAGGCTTCAGGCCTGGCGGCCCGGCGAAGGGCCGGAGCTAGGGTTAGGGTTAGGCCCCCGGTGAGGCTGAGGCTCGAGGTCGGGGTCCGGACACGTGTGGGGGGGCGTGTGCGGCGTAGGGCGCGGCATGCCGTGAGGCGAGGCCTCAGGCTTCAGGCCTGGCGGCCCGGCGAAGGGCCGGAGCTAGGGTTAGGGTTAGGCCCCCGGTGAGGCTGAGGCTCGAGGTCGGGGTCCGGACACGTGTGGGGGGGCGTGTGCGGCGTAGGGCGCGGCATGCCGTGAGGCGAGGCCTCAGGCTTCAGGCCTGGCGGCCCGGCGAAGGGCCGGAGCTAGGGTCAGGGTTAGGCCCCCGGTGAGGCTGAGGCTCGAGGTCGGGGTCCGGACAGGTGTGGGGGGGCGTGTGCGGCGTAGGGCGCGGCATGCCGTGAGGCTAGGCCTCAGGCTTCAGGCCTGGCGGCCCGGCGAAGGGCCGGAGCTAGGGTTAGGGTTAGGCCCCCCGTGAGGCTGAGGCTCGAGGTCGGGGTCCGGACACGTGTGGGGGGGCGTGTGCGGCGTAGGGCGCGGCATGCCGTGAGGCAAGGCGTCAGGCTTCAGGCCTGGCGGCCCGGCGAAGGGCCGGAGCTAGGCTTAGGGTTAGGCCCCCGGTGAGGCTGAGGCTCGAGGTCGGGGTCCGGACACGTGTGGGGGGGCGTGTGCGGCGTAGGGCGCGGCATGCCGTGAGGCTAGGCCTCAGGCTTCAGGCCTGGCGGCCCGGCGAAGGGCCGGAGCTAGGGTTAGGGTTAGGCCCCCGGTGAGGCTGAGGCTCGAGGTCGGGGTCCGGACACGTGTGGGGGGGCGTGTGCGGCGTAGGGCGCGGCATGCGGTGAGGCTAGGCCTCAGGCTTCAGGCCTGGCGGCCCGGCGAAGGGCCGGAGCTAGGGTTAGGGTTAGGCCCCCCGTGAGGCTGAGGATCGAGGTCGGGGTCCGGACACGTGTGGGGGGGCGTGTGCGGCGTAGGGCGCGGCATGCCGTGAGGCTAGGCCTCAGGCTTCAGGCCTGGCGGCCCGGCGAAGGGCCGGAGCTAGGGTTAGGGTTAGGCCCCCCGTGAGGCTGAGGCTCGAGGTCGGGGTCCGGACACGTGTCGGGGGGCGTGTGCGGCGTAGGGCGCGGCATGCCGTGAGGCGAGGCGTCAGGCTTCAGGCCTGGCGGCCCGGCGAAAGGCCGGAGCTAGGGTTAGGGTTAGGCCCCCGGTGAGGCTGAGGCTCGAGGTCGGGGTCCGGACACGTGTGGGGGGGCGTGTGCGGCGTAGGGCGCAGCATGCCGTGAGGCGAGGCCTCAGGCTTCAGGCCTGGCGGCCCGGCGAAGGGCCGGAGCTAGGGTTAGGGTTAGGCCCCCGGTGAGGCTGAGGCTCGAGGTCGGGGTCCGGACACGTGTGGGGGGGCGTGTGCGGCGTAGGGCGCAGCATGCCGTGAGGCGAGGCCTCAGGCTTCAGGCCTGGCGGCCCGGCGAAGGGCCGGAGCTAGGGTTAGGGTTAGGCCCCCGGTGAGGCTGAGGCTCGAGGTCGGGGTCCGGACACGTGTGGGGGGGCGTGTGCGGCGTAGGGCGCGGCATGCCGTGAGGCTAGGCCTCAGGCTTCAGGCCTGGCGGCCCGGCGAAGGGCCGGAGCTAGGGTTAGGGTTAGGCCCCCGGTGAGGCTGAGGCTCGAGGTCGGGGTCCGGACACGTGTGGGGGGGCGTGTGCGGCGTAGGGCGCGGCATGCCGTGAGGCTAGGCCTCAGGCTTCAGGCCTGGCGGCCCGGCGAAGGGCCGGAGCTAGGGTTAGGGTTAGGCCCCCGGTGAGGCTGAGGCTCGAGGTCGGGGTCCGGACACGTGTGGGGGGGCGTGTGCGGCGTAGGGCGCGGCATGCCGTGAGGCTAGGCCTCAGGCTTCAGGCCTGGCGGCCCGGCGAAGGGCCGGAGCTAGGGTTAGGGTTAGGCCCCCGGTGAGGCTGAGGCTCGAGGTCGGGGTCCGGACACGTGTGGGGGGGCGTGTGCGGCGTAGGGCGCGGCATGACGTGAGGCTAGGCCTCAGGCTTCAGGCCTGGCGGCCCGGCGAAGGGCCGGAGCTAGGGTTAGGGTTAGGCCCCCGGTGAGGCTGAGGCTCGAGGTCGGGGTCCGGACACGTGTGGGGGCGCGTGTGCGGCGTAGGGCGCGGCATGCCGTGAGGCTAGGCCTCAGGCTTCAGGCCTGGCGGCCCGGCGAAGGGCCGGAGCTAGGGTTAGGGTTAGGCCCCCGGTGAGGCTGAGGCTCGAGGTCGGGGTCCGGACACGTGTGTGGGGGCGTGTGCGGCGTAGGGCGCGGCATGCCGTGAGGCTAGGCCTCAGGCTTCAGGCCTGGCGGCCCGGCGAAGGGCCGGAGCTAGGGTTAGGGTTAGGTCCCCGGTGAGGCTGAGGCTCGAGGTCGGGGTCCGGACACGTGTGGGGAGGCGTGTGCGGCGTAGGGCGCGGCATGCCGTGAGGCTAGGCCTCAGGCTTCAGGCCTGGCGGCCCGGCGAAGGGCCGGAGCTAGGGTTAGGGTTAGGCCCCCGGTGAGGCTGAGGCTCGAGGTCGGGGTCCGGACACGTGTGGGGGGGCGAGTGCGGCGTAGCGCGCGGCATGCCGTGAGGCAAGGCGTCAGGCTTCAGGCCTGGAGGCCCGGCGAAGGGCCGGAGCTAGGGTTAGGGTTAGGCCCCCGGTGAGGCTGAGGCTCGAGGTCGGGGTCCGGACACGTGTGGGGGGGCGTGTGCGGCGTAGGGCGCGGCATGCCGTGAGGCTAGGCCTCAGGCTTCAGGCCTGGCGGCCCGGCGAAGGGCCGGAGCTAGGGTTAGGGTTAGGCCCCCGGTGAGGCTGAGGCTCGAGGTCGGGGTCCGGACACGTGTGGGGGGGCGTGTGCGGCGTAGGGCGCGGCATGCCGTGAGGCTAGGCCTCAGGCTTCAGGCCTGGCGGCCCGGCGAAGGGCCGGAGCTAGGGTTAGGGTTAGGCCCCCGGTGAGGCTGAGGCTCGAGGTCGGGGTCCGGACACGTGTGGGGGGGGCGTGTGCGGCGTAGGGCGCGGCATGCCGTGAGGCTAGGCCTCAGGCTTCAGGCCTGGCGGCCCGGCGAAGGGCCGGAGCTAGGGTTAGGGTTAGGCCCCCGGTGAGGCTGAGGCTCGAGGTCGGGGTCCGGACACGTGTGGGGGGGCGTGTGCGGCGTAGGGCGCGGCATGCCGTGAGGCTAGGCCTCAGGCTTCAGGCCTGGCGGCCCGGCGAAGGGCCGGAGCTAGGGTTAGGGTTAGGCCCCCGGTGAGGCTGAGGCTCGAGGTCGGGGTCCGGACACGTGTGGGGGGCGTGTGCGGCGTAGGCGCGGCATGCCGTGAGCTAGGCCTCAGGCTTCAGGCCTGGCGGCCCGGCGAAGGGCCGGAGCTAGGGTTAGGGTTAGGCCCCCGGTGAGGCTGAGGCTCGAGGTCGGGGTCCGGACACGTGTGGGGGGGCGTGTGCGGCGTAGGGCGCGGCATGCCGTGAGGCTAGGCCTCAGGCTTCAGGCCTGGCGGCCCGGCGAAGGGCCGGAGCTAGGGTTAGGGTTAGGCCCCCGGTGAGGCTGAGGCTCGAGGTCGGGGTCCGGACACGTGTGGGGGGGCGTGTGCGGCGTAGGGCGCGGCATGCCGTGAGGCTAGGCCTCAGGCTTCAGGCCTGGCGGCCCGGCGAAGGGCCGGAGCTAGGGTTAGGGTTAGGCCCCCGGTGAGGCTGAGGCTCGAGGTCGGGGTCCGGACACGTGTGGGGGGGCGTGTGCGGCGGGTAGGGCGCGGCATGCCGTGAGGCTAGGCCTCAGGCTTCAGGCCTGGCGGCCCGGCGAAGGGCCGGAGCTAGGGTTAGGGTTAGGCCCCCGGTGAGGCTGAGGCTCGAGGTCGGGGTCCGGACACGTGTGGGGGGGGCGTGTGCGGCGTAGGGCGCGGCATGCCGTGAGGCTAGGCCTCAGGCTTCAGGCCTGGCGGCCCGGCGAAGGGCCGGAGCTAGGGTTAGGGTTAGGCCCCCGGTGAGGCTGAGGCTCGAGGTCGGGGTCCGGACACGTGTGGGGGGGCGTGTGCGGCGTAGGGCGCGGCATGCCGTGAGGCTAGGCCTCAGGCTTCAGACCTGGCGGCCCGGCGAAGGGCCGGAGCTACGGTTAGGGTTAGGCCCCCGGTGAGGCTGAGGCTCGAGGTCGGGGTCCGGACACGTGTGGGGGGGCGTGTGCGGCGTAGGGCGCGGCATGCCGTGAGGCTAGGCCTCAGGCTTCAGGCCTGGCGGCCCGGCGAAGGGCCGGAGCTAGGGTTAGGGTTAGGCCCCCGGTGAGGCTGAGGCTCGAGGTCGGGGTCCGGACACGTGTGGGGGGGCGTGTGCGGCGTAGGGCGCGGCATGCCGTGAGGCTAGGCCTCAGGCTTCAGGCCTGGCGAACCGGCGAAGGGCCGGAGCTAGGGTTAGGGTTAGGCCCCCGGTGAGGCTGAGGCTCGAGGTCGGGGTCCGGACACGCGTGGGGGGGCGTGTGCGGCGTAGGGCGCGGCATGCCGTGAGGCTAGGCCTCAGGCTTCAGGCCTGGCGGCCCGGCGAAGGGCCGGAGCTAGGGTTAGGGTTAGGCCCCCGGTGAGGCTGAGGCTCGAGGTCGGGGTCCGGACACGCGTGGGGGGGAGTGTGCGGCGTAGGGCGCGGCATGCCGTGAGGCTAGGCCTCAGGCTTCAGGCCTGGCGGCCCGGCGAAGGGCCGGAGCTAGGGTTAGGGTTAGGCCCCCGGTGAGGCTGAGGCTCGAGGTCGGGGTCCGGACACGCGTGGGGGGGCGTGTGCGGCGTAGGGCGCGGCATGCCGTGAGGCTAGGCCTCAGGCTTCAGGCCTGGCGGCCCGGCGAAGGGCCGGAGCTAGGGTTAGGGTTAGGCCCCCGGTGAGGCTGAGGCTCGAGGTCGGGGTCCGGACACGCGTGGGGGGGCGTGTGCGGCGTAGGGCGCGGCATGCCGTGAGGCTAGGCCTCAGGCTTCAGGCCTGGCGGCCCGGCGAAGGGCCGGAGCTAGGGTTATGGTTAGGCCCCCGGTGAGGCTGAGGATCGAGGTCGGGGTCCGGACACGCGTGGGGCGGCAGTGTGCGGCGTAGGGCGCGGCATGCCGTGAGGCTAGGCCTCAGGCTTCAGGCCTGGCGGCCCGGCGAAGGGCCGGAGCTAGGGTTAGGGTTAGGCCCCCGGTGAGGCTGAGGCTCGAGGTCGGGGTCCGGACACGCGTGGGGGGGCGTGTGCGGCGTAGTGCGCGGCATGCCGTGAGGCTAGGCCTCAGGCTTCAGGCCTGGCGGCCCGGCGAAGGGCCGGAGCTTGGGTTAGGGTTAGGCCCCCGGTGAGGCTGAGGCTCGAGGTCGGGGTCCGGACACGCGTGTGGGGGCGTGTGGGGGCGCGGCATGCCGTGAGGCTAGGCCTCAGGCTTCAGGCCTGGCGGCCCGGCGAAGGGCCGGAGCTAGGGTTAGGGTTAGGCCCCCGGTGAGGCTGAGGCTCGAGGTCGGGGTCCGGACATGCGTGGGGGGGCGTGTGCGGCGTAGGGCGCGGCATGCCGTGAGGCTAGGCCTCAGGCTTCAGGCCTGGCGGCCCGGCGAAGGGCCGGAGCTAGGGTTAGGGTTAGGCCCCCGGTGAGGCTGAGGCTCGAGGTCGGGGTCCGGACACGTGTGGGGGGGCGTGTGCGGCGTAGGGCGCGGCATGCCGTGAGGCTAGGCCTCAGGCTTCAGGCCTGGCGGCCCGGCGAAGGCCGGAGCTAGGATTAGGGTTAGGCCCCCGGTGAGGCTGAGGCTCGAGGTCGGGGTCCGGACACGCGTGGGGGGGCGTGTGCGGCGTAGGGCGCGGCATGCCGTGAGGCTAGGCCTCAGGCTTCAGGCCTGGCGGCCCGGCGAAGGGCCGGAGCTAGGGTTAGGGTTAGGCCCCCGGTGAGGCTGAGGCTCGAGGTCGGGGTCCGGACGCGTGGGGGGGCGTGTGCGGCGTAGGGCGCGGCATGCCGTGAGGCTAGGCCTCAGGCTTCAGGCCTGGCGGCCCGGCGAAGGGCCGGAGCTAGGGTTAGGGTTAGGCCCCCGGTGAGGCTGAGGCTCGAGGTCGGGGTCCGGACACGCGTGGGGCGGCGTGTGCGGCGTAGGGCGCGGCATGCCGTGAGGCTAGGCCTCAGGCTTCAGGCCTGGCGGTCCGGCGAAGGGCCGGAGCTAGGGTTAGGGTTAGGCCCCCGGTGAGGCTGAGGCTCGAGGTCGGGGTCCGGACACGCGTGGGGGGGCGTGTGCGGCGTAGGGCGCGGCATGCCGTGAGGCTAGGCCTCAGGCTTCAGGCCTGGCGGCCCGGCGAAGGGCCGGAGCTAGGGTTAGGGTTAGGCCCCCGGTGAGGCTGAGGCTCGAGGTCGGGGTCCGGACACGCGTGGGGGGGGCGTGTGCGGCGTAGGGCGCGGCATGCCGTGAGGCTAGGCCTCAGGCTTCAGGCCTGGCGGCCCGGCGAAGGGCCGGAGCTAGGGTTAGGGTTAGGCCCCCGGTGAGGCTGAGGCTCGAGGTCGGGGTCCGGACACGCGTGGGGGGGCGTGTGCGGCGTAGGGCGCGGCATGCCGTGAGGCTAGGCCTCAGGCTTCAGGCCTGGGGGCCCGGCGAAGGGCCGGAGCTAGGGTTAGGGTTAGGCCCCCGGTGAGGCTGAGGCTCGAGGTCGGGGTCCGGACACGCGTGGGGAGGCGTGTGCGGCGTAGGGCGCGGCATGCCGTGAGGCTAGGCCTCAGGCTTCAGGCCTGGCGGCCCGGCGAAGGGCCGGAGCTAGGGTTAGGGTTAGGCCCCCGGTGAGGCTGAGGCTCGAGGTCGGGGTCCGGACACGCGTGGGGGGGGCGTGTGCGGCGTAGGGCGCGGCATGCCGTGAGGCTAGGCCTCAGGCTTCAGGCCTGGCGGCCCGGCGAAGGGCCGGAGCTAGGGTTAGGGTTAGGCCCCCGGTGAGGCTGAGGCTCGAGGTCGGGGTCCGGACACGCGTGGGGCGGCGTGTGCGGCGTAGGGCGCGGCATGCCGTGAGGCTAGGCCTCAGGCTTCAGGCCTGGCGGCCCGGCGAAGGGCCGGAGCTAGGGTTAGGGTTAGGCCCCCGGTGAGGCTGAGGCTCGAGGTCGGGGTCCGGACACGCGTGGGGGGGCGTGTGCGGCGTAGGGCGAGGCATGCCGTGAGGCTAGGCCTCAGGCTTCAGGCCTGGCGGCCCGGCGAAGCGCCGGAGCTAGGGTTAGGGTTAGGCCCCCGGTGAGGCTGAGGCTCGAGGTCGGGGTCCGGACACACGTGTGGGGGCGTGTGGGGCGTAGGGCGCGGCATGCCGTGAGGCTAGGCCTCAGGCTTCAGGCCTGGCGGCCCGGCGAAGGGCCGGAGCTAGGGTTAGGGTTAGGCCCCCGGTGATGCTGAGGCTCGAGGTCGGGGTCCGGACACGTGTGGGGGGGCGTGTGCGGCGTAGGGCGCGGCATGCCGTGAGGCTAGGCCTCAGGCTTCAGGCCTGGCGGCCCGGCAAAGGGCCGGAGCTAGGGTTAGGGTTAGGCCCCCGGTGAGGCTGAGGCTCGAGGTCGGGGTCCGGACACGTGTGGGGGGGCGTGTGCGGCGTAGGGCGCGGCATGCCGTGAGGCTAGGCCTCAGGCTTCAGGCCTGGCGGCCCGGCGAAGGGCCGGAGCTAGGGTTAGGGTTAGGCCCCCGGTGAGGCTGTGGCTCGAGGTCGGGGTCCGGACACGTGTGGGGGTGCGTGTGCGGCGTAGGGCGCGGCATGCCGTGAGGCTAGGCCTCAGGCTTCAGGCCTGGCGGCCCGGCGAAGGGCCGGAGCTAGGGTCAGGGTTAGGCCCCCGGTGAGGCTGAGGCTCGAGGTCGGGGTCCGGACACGTGTGGGGGGGCATGTGCGGCGTAGGGCGCGGCATGCCGTGAGGCTAGGCCTCAGGCTTCAGGCCTGGCGGCCCGGCGAAGGGCCGGAGCTAGGGTTAGGGTTAGGCCCCCGGTGAGGCTGAGGCTCGAGGTCGGGGTCCGGACACGTGTGGGGGGGCGTGTGCGGCGTAGGGCGCGGCATGCCGTGAGGCTAGGCCTCAGGCTTCAGGCCTGGCGGCCCGGCGAAGGGCCGGAGCTAGGGTTAGGGTTAGGCCCCCGGTGAGGCTGTGGCTCGAGGTCGGGGTCCGGACACGTGTGGGGGTGCGTGTGCGGCGTAGGGCGCGGCATGCCGTGAGGCTAGGCCTCAGGCTTCAGGCCTGGCGGACCGGCGAAGGGCCGGAGCTAGGGTCAGGGTTAGGCCCCCGGTGAGGCTGAGGCTCGAGGTCGGGGTCCGGACACGTGTGGGGGGGGCGTGTGCGGCGTAGGGCGCGGCATGCCGTGAGGCTAGGCCTCAGGCTTCAGGCCTGGCGGCCCGGCGAAGGGCCGGAGCTAGGGTCAGGGTTAGGCCCCCGGTGAGGCTGAGGCTCGAGGTCGGGGTCCGGACACGTGTGGGGGGGCGTGTGCGGCGTAGGGCGCGGCATGACGTGAGGCTAGGCCTCAGGCTTCAGGCCTGGCGGCCCGGCGAAGGGCCGGAGCTAGGGTTAGGGTTAGGCCCCCGGTGAGGCTGAGGCTCGAGGTCGGGGTCCGGACACGTGTGGGGGGCGCGTGTGCGGCGTAGGGCGCGGCATGCCGTGAGGCTAGGCCTCAGGCTTCAGGCCTGGCGGCCCGGCGAAGGGCCGGAGCTAGGGTTAGGGTTAGGCCCCCGGTGAGGCTGAGGCTCGAGGTCGGGGTCCGGACACGTGTGTGGGGGTCGTGTGCGGCGTAGGGCGCGGCATGCCGTGAGGCTAGGCCTCAGGCTTCAGGCCTGGCGGCCCGGCGAAGGGGCCGGAGGCTAGGGTTAGGGTTAGGTCCCCGGTGAGGCTGAGGCTCGAGGTCGGGGTCCGGACACGTGTGGGGAGGCGTGTGCGGCGTAGGGCGCGGCATGCCGTGAGGCTAGGCCTCAGGCTTCAGGCCTGGCGGCCCGGCGAAGGGCCGGAGCTAGGGTTAGGGTTAGGCCCCCGGTGAGGCTGAGGCTCGAGGTCGGGGTCCCGGACACGTGTGGGTGGGCGAGTGCGGCGTAGCGCGCGGCATGCCGTGAGGCAAGGCGTCAGGCTTCAGGCCTGGAGGCCCGGCGAAGGGCCGGAGCTAGGGTTAGGGTTAGGCCCCCCGGTGAGGCTGAGGCTCGAGGTCGGGGTCCGGACACGTGTGGGGGGGGCGTGTGCGGCGTAGGGCGCGGCATGCCGTGAGGCTAGGCCTCAGGCTTCAGGCCTGGCGGCCCGGCGAAGGGCCGGAGCTAGGGTTAGGGTTAGGCCCCCGGTGAGGCTGAGGCTCGAGGTCGGGGTCCGGACACGTGTGGGGGGGCGTGTGCGGCGTAGGGCGCGGCATGCCGTGAGGCTAGGCCTCAGGCTTCAGGCCTGGCGGCCCGGCGAAGGGCCGGAGCTAGGGTTAGGGTTAGGCCCCCGGTGAGGCTGAGGCTCGAGGTCGGGGTCCGGACACGTGTGGGGGGGCGTGTGCGGCGTAGGGCGCGGCATGCCGTGAGGCTAGGCCTCAGGCTTCAGGCCTGGCGGCCCGGCGAAGGGCCGGAGCTAGGGTTAGGGTTAGGCCCCCGGTGAGGCTGAGGCTCGAGGTCGGGGTCCGGACACGTGTGGGGGGGCGTGTGCGGCGTAGGGCGCGGCATGCCGTGAGGCTAGGCCTCAGGCTTCAAGGCCTGGCGGCCCGGCGAAGGGCCGGAGCTAGGGTTAGGGTTAGGCCCCCGGTGAGGCTGAGGCTCGAGGTCGGGGTCCGGACACGTGTGGGGGGGGCGTGTGCGGCGTAGGGCGCGGCATGCCGTGAGGCTAGGCCTCAGGCTTCAGGCCTGGCGGCCCGGCGAAGGGCCGGAGCTAGGGTTAGGGTTAGGCCCCCGGTGAGGCTGAGGCTCGAGGTCGGGGTCCGGACACGTGTGGGGGGGCGTGTGCGGCGTAGGGCGCGGCATGCCGTGAGGCTAGGCCTCAGGCTTCAGGCCTGGCGGCCCGGCGAAGGGCCGGAGCTAGGGTTAGGGTTAGGCCCCCGGTGAGGCTGAGGCTCGAGGTCGGGGTCCGGACACGTGTGGGGGGGCGTGTGCGGCGTAGGGCGCGGCATGCCGTGAGGCTAGGCCTCAGGCTTCAGGCCTGGCGGCCCGGCGAAGGGCGGAGCTAGGGTTAGGGTTAGGCCCCCGGTGAGGCTGAGGCTCGAGGTCGGGGTCCGGACACGTGTGGGGGGGCGTGTGCGGCGTAGGGCGCGGCATGCCGTGAGGCTAGGCCTCAGGCTTCAGGCCTGGCGGCCCGGCGAAGGGCCGGAGCTAGGGTTAGGGTTAGGCCCCCGGTGAGGCTGAGGCTCGAGGTCGGGGTCCGGACACGTGTGGGGGGGCTGTGTGCGGCGTAGGGCGCGGCATGCCGTGAGGCTAGGCCTCAGGCTTCAGGCCTGGCGGCCCGGCGAAGGGCCGGAGCTAGGGTTAGGGTTAGGCCCCCGGTGAGGCTGAGGCTCGAGGTCGGGGTCCGGACACGTGTGGGGGGGGCGTGTGCGGCGTAGGGCGCGGCATGCCGTGAGGCTAGGCCTCAGGCTTCAGACCTGGCGGCCCGGCGAAGGGCCGGAGCTACGGTTAGGGTTAGGCCCCCGGTGAGGCTGAGGCTCGAGGTCGGGGTCCGGACACGTGTGGGGGGGCGTGTGCGGCGTAGGGCGCGGCATGCCGTGAGGCTAGGCCTCAGGCTTCAGGCCTGGCGGCCCCGGCGAAGGGCCGGAGCTAGGGTTAGGGTTAGGCCCCCGGTGAGGCTGAGGCTCGAGGTCGGGGTCCGGACACGTGTGGGGGGGCGTGTGCGGCGTAGGGCGCGGCATGCCGTGAGGCTAGGCCTCAGGCTTCAGGCCTGGCGAGCCCGGCGAAGGGCCGGAGCTAGGGTTAGGGTTAGGCCCCCGGTGAGGCTGAGGCTCGAGGTCGGGGTCCGGACACGCGTGGGGGGGGCGTGTGCGGCGTAGGGCGCGGCATGCCGTGAGGCTAGGCCTCAGGCTTCAGGCCTGGCGGCCCGGCGAAGGGCCGGAGCTAGGGTTAGGGTTAGGCCCCCGGTGAGGCTGAGGCTCGAGGTCGGGGTCCGGACACGCGTGGGGGGGAGTGTGCGGCGTAGGGCGCGGCATGCCGTGAGGCTAGGCCTCAGGCTTCAGGCCTGGCGGCCCGGCGAAGGGCCGGAGCTAGGGTTAGGGTTAGGCCCCCGGTGAGGCTGAGGCTCGAGGTCGGGGTCCGGACACGCGTGGGGGGGCGTGTGCGGCGTAGGGCGCGGCATGCCGTGAGGCTAGGCCTCAGGCTTCAGGCCTGGCGGCCCGGCGAAGGGCCGGAGCTAGGGTTAGGGTTAGGCCCCCGGTGAGGCTGAGGCTCGAGGTCGGGGTCCGGACACGCGTGGGGGGGCGTGTGCGGCGTAGGGCGCGGCATGCCGTGAGGCTAGGCCTCAGGCTTCAGGCCTGGCGGCCCGGCGAAGGGCCGGAGCTAGGGTTATGGTTAGGCCCCCGGTGAGGCTGAGGCTCGAGGTCGGGGTCCGGACACGCGTGGGGCGGCGTGTGCGGCGTAGGGCGCGGCATGCCGTGAGGCTAGGCCTCAGGCTTCAGGCCTGGCGGCCCGGCGAAGGGCCGGAGCTAGGGTTAGGGTTAGGCCCCCGGTGAGGCTGAGGCTCGAGGTCGGGTCCGGACACGCGTGGGGGGGCGTGTGCGGCGTAGTGCGCGGCATGCCGTGAGGCTAGGCCTCAGGCTTCAGGCCTGGCGGCCCGGCGAAGGGCCGGAGCTAGGGTTAGGGTTAGGCCCCCGGTGAGGCTGAGGCTCGAGGTCGGGGTCCGGACACGCGTGTGGGGGCGTGTGGGGCGCGGCATGCCGTGAGGCTAGGCCTCAGGCTTCAGGCCTGGCGGCCCGGCGAAGGGCCGGAGCTAGGGTTAGGGTTAGGCCCCCGGTGAGGCTGAGGC